>NC_141610.1:49981170-50336170 GCF_047967505.1 Dipteris shenzhenensis | reverse complement strand
AATAATAGCTGGATGATAGCCATCCTTATGTACTCTAGTTCGTGGCTCAGTTAGTATGCCACCTTAGTTAGCTGAGTTTGGTTTGAGACCCACATATAGGGTTCTTCTATTTCTTTGTACTAGAGTTCTTTAAGCTTTCACAACTAACAAGAGGAAAACTGTTTTCAGCCTCCACCTTTGTATGTATTCCCCCATTGTGTATGTGAGAAAGCCGCAAGTGAGATCCTTCCTTCTCTCCCACTATCTTCACATGGTATGAGAGCCTGGTTCATGGTAAGGAGCTCAAGAAAGCAAACCAAGTTCGCGGTGTCCTAGTAAGAGGACCAGTGTTGCTTTCCTTTTTCGAGTTTGGGAGCAAATCTCTACAGGTAGCACAGCCGAAAAGTGCAAGAGTGCATTGTCTTAGATTGAGACGCCCTTTGTGGTGTGGCAAGAGGGCAATATACTGCGGGTCTAGGACTGCGGGTCTAGGGCAAAGCCCTTGGTGACTTTATTTTTCTGATTCGAGGTCATTTTGGGGCCTGTTTTGGAGGCAGAAGTTCTCCACAAGCACTGAGAAAAAGGCCTTGTTTTTGCTGTGTGACCACTGCTCTGCAGGTTGGTGAAAAGTTACCATAAAAATTGCATCGTATGCTTGTGTGCAGAGATACTGGGAGTTACAAAATCATCCTTATTGCCTGTTGATGCAAAATCGTTACTAGGAAGTGACTGTGTGGTCAAATACCACTTTCGTCACTTTTGCAGATTTGCCCTTGTGAGGCAGAAGCTATGTTTTTTGAAGTGACAGAATATTCTGCAGTGTTTTGTAATGGTGTCTGATTTTCTTTCACAGATTGTCACTGAAAAGCTTGACAAGAACAATTTCCAAGCATGGAAGTTTAGAATGACGAATTTCCTTATGGGAAAAGGCTATTGGGAGTTCATTATAGGAAATGAAGAAGAACCAGTTCTTCCTAATGTTCCCAATCAACAGGAAATGCAGGCATTCAAAGGATGGCATGAGAGAGCCAAAAAAGTTATGTACTGGCTGTCTATCAGTATTTCAGATTTTATGATTGTGCATATTCAGGATGCAAGTACGCCAAAGGAGGCATGGGATACTTTGGCAAAAATGTACAACACAAATACGCATGCCAAGAAAATGCAGCTCAAGCAAGAGTTGCACAATGTGCAGAGAGAAAATATGAGCATCAATGACTACCACATGAAGGTGAAGAAAATTGTAGATGCACTTGCTTCCATTGGGTCGCCAGTAGAAGATGATGATCTAATTTCTGTGACCTTGAATGGTCTAGGAAAGGATTATGCACAGTTTCGGACATCCATTGCCATCCGTGAAAAATTTCCTGATTTTGAGGAGTTGTTTGCTCTTCTAATTTCTGAAGAGTAGAGAAATGGTGGTGCATCTTCTTCAGGAGGAACTTCAAAAGAAACTATCTTCTACTCAAATGCTAGAAGAGATAGAGGCAGAGGTAGAGGAGGCCGATCTGGAGGCCATGGTAGAAATCAGAATATGTAGCAAACTTAAGAAAACTAGTCCTTTGGAGGAGGACGTGATAGCTCTAGAGGCAGGGGGAGCCAAAGAGGTCGTGGTGGATGGCAGAGAGGCCAAAATGCAAACAGCAATGTTGAATGCTACTATTGTGGTAAAATGGGTCATATGGCTAAAGACTGCTACAAAAAGCAGAATGACATTATGAATGGAAAATTGTAGCAAGGCAATTATGCATCCTCTAGTAGACAGGGTGATGACAAAAATGAGCATTTGTTTATGGTGCTGCACATGACCAATTCTATGACAAGTGCAAAAGAAAGCAATGATGTGTGGTATGTTGACTCAGGTGCATCAAATCACATGACAGGTCATGCAGAGTGGATGCAAGGAAAATGGATAGACTAGGATTTGTGGAGATGGTGATGATACTGCACATCCTATTGTGCAGATTGGTAAAATTCCTTTGTCTATGCAGGATGGGGAAAAGAAATACCTGTCTGATGTATTTCATGTCCCGAATATCGCCAAGAACCTGGTTTCTATTGGTCAAATGGTTGAGCAGGGCTTGCAGGTCAGATTTAATCCTCATGGATGCTTTGTTGAGGATATGAAAAACAACAATCGCTTGATAGCAAAAGCAAAGAAGAAGGGTAGGATGTTTACATTGGATGTGGACATGCCTAAATTGAGTGCAGCAATGTTTGCACATGGGACCGGTGTAGTTGCAGATATTGATATCTGGCATAAATGCATTGGTCATGTTAATGTACAGTGACTTAAATCAATGCAGGCCCAAAATATTGTTGCAGGATTGCCTAAATTCAAGGTTGCAGAAATGCATAAGTTATGTGAAGCCTGTCAATTTGGAAAACAGGCAAGGAAACCATTTCCTAAACATGTTCAAGAGAGTAAGAAGCCATTGGAATTAATCCACTCTGATGTGTGGACTACTAAAGCTGCATCTATTGGAGGCTATCATTATTTTGTTACTTTTATTGATGACTACAGCAGAAAAGTTTGGGTGTATTTTATGAAAAAGAAAAGTGAAGTGTTTGGGCATTTCAAAGCTTTTAAAGCTATGGTTGAAAAAGAAATAGGCCTACAAATAAAATGCCTAAGGTCAGATGGAGGGGGAGAGTGTTGAGATATCAAGCTCTATCCCCGACATATCTCCTGGATGACTATCATTTATGTCACCGTCTATGTTAGTTGTACTCGTGGTGTAGTTAGACTACCACGTATGTTTTTGGTTTGGGTTCACATATGAACCACGTATTCTAGGTTTTGACATATAGGGTATTTCCCTCTTCTATTGTATTGTTGTTGTGTGCAAAAGTGAAGAAAGGCTTCACCCTCCAACCTTGTGTCCTCTCTCTTTTGTGTGTTGTGAAGAAAGCTGAACTTGAGTCTCCTATCTCTCTCCCTTATTCTTTACATGGTATCAGAGCCTTGTTCGTGGTAAGGAGCTCAAGAAAGCTAGCCAAGTTTCTGGTGTCCTGGTAAGAGGACCAGTGTAGCTTTCCTATTTCGAGTTTGGGAGCAAATCTCTGCAGGTAGCACAGCCAGAAGTGCAGGAGTGCACTGCTTCAGATTGAGAGGCCCTTCGCGGTGCGGCGAGAGCGCAGTATATGCTTTATTTTTCTGATCTGAGGCCGTTTCGGGGCCCGTTTTGAAGGCGGAAGTTCTTCGTAGGCACTCAAAAAAAGGCCCTGTTTTTGCTGTGCGACCACCGCGCGGCTAGTCGGTGGAAAGGTGCCACAGACATTGCATCGTATGCCTATGTGCAGAGATATTGGGAGTTGCAGATTCATGCCTGTTGCCTGTTCATGCAAAATCGTCACGAGGAAGTGACTGTGTGGTGAAATACCACTTTCGTCAGTGTTGCAGATCTGCCCCTGTGAGGCTCTTTGCAGAAGTTTTGCTATTTGCCCTTCTGAGGCATTTGCTGTGTTTACAGGTTGCTATTGCATTTCGTGATTTGTAAAATGTCTGAGAATCTGTCTACCATTGTCAGTGAGAAGCTTGACAAGAACAACTTCCAAGCATGGAAGTTCAGGATGACAAACTTCTTTATGGGAAAGGGAGTTTGGGATTACATCAGTGGTGAAACTGCAGAACCAGTTTTGGGTGCTGCTCCCACTCCTGCTGAACTGAAGACCTTTAAAGAATGGCATGAAAAAGCCAGAAAATGCCTGTATTGGCTGTCCGTTAGCATTTCAGATTCTATGATTGTGCATATACAGGATCTAGAGACGCCTAAGGAGGCATGGGATACATTGGTGAAGCTGTATAGCACAAATACCAAAGCACGAAAGATGCAGCTAAAGCAGGAGTTGCACAATGTGCAAAGGAAAAATATGAATATAAATGAGTATTCCTTGAAGGTGAAAGGCCTTGCAGATTCTCTTGCCTCCATTGGAGCACCTGTTGATGATGAGGACTTAGTGTCCGTGACCTTGAATGGTCTTGGGAAAGATTATGCACAATTTCGGACATCCATTGGAGTCCGTGAAACATTTCCTGATTTTCAGGAACTTATTGCTCTCTTGCTGAGTGAAGAGCAAAGGAATGGTGGTTCAGCCACCTCAACTTCTCAAGAGACTGCTTTCTACTCGAATACAGGTAGAGGCAGGGGTAGAGGAAGAGGCCGTTCTGGTGGCCGTGCAGGAAATCAGAACCAACAGCAACAACAGGAAAACCAGTCCTATGGAGGAGGACGTGGTAGTTCTAGAGGCAGGGGGAGCCAAAGAGGCCGTGGTTCATGGCAAAGGAACCAGCAAGTAAATAGCAGCACAGAATGCTATTATTGTGGAAAGCCTGGACACAAGGAGAATACATGCTATAAAAAGCAGAATGACATCAAAAGTGGAAAGTTGCTGCAAAGCAACTATGCATCATCAAGTGGGCATGGTGACGACAGAAATGAGCACCTTTTTGTGATGCAGCATATGGTTAACTCCATGTCAGGAGATGCTGCAGCTTGCAATGATGTTTGGTATGTTGATTCAGGTGCCTCTAACCACATGACCAGTCATGGTGAGTGGTTTCATGATGTCAGAAATTTGGATAAGCCAGGTTATGTTGAAACAGGTGATGATACTGCGCACCCAATTACGCAGGTTGGTAAAGTGCCATTGGCTATGCAGGATGGCAAAACAAAGTACTTGGCAGATGTACTTCATGTTCCCAAAATCACTAAGAACCTGGTTTCAGTTGGCCAGATGGTTGAGCAAGGTCTGCAGGTTAGATTTAATCCTGATGGATGCTTTGTTGAGGACCTGAAAAATAAGTGCCGCTTGGTTGCAAAAGGCAACAAAAATGGTAGAATGTTCACCTTGGATGTTGATATGCCTGAGGTGAAAGCTGCTATGTTTGCGCATGGGAGAGGTGTCATTGCAGATATTGAGATATGGCACAAGCGCATTGGGCACGTGAATATACAAAGGCTGAAATCTATGCAAACGAAAAACATTGTTGCAGGTTTGCCTAAATTCAGAGTTGAGGGAATGCAAAAGGTATGTGAAGCATGCCAAATGGGTAAGCAGGCCAGACATGCATTTCCCAAAAATGCTAAGGTGAGCAGAAGACCTTTGGAAGTGATCCATTCAGATGTTTGGACAACCAAAGCTGCTTCTATTGGTGGATGCCATTATTATGTGACATTTATTGATGACTACACTAGGAAGGTGTGGATTTATTTTATGAAGCACAAAAGTGAAGTGTTCAGCCATTTCAAGGCTTTTAAGGCCATGGTTGAAAAAGAGAAAGGTGTGCATATTAAAGTGCTAAGATCTGATGGAGGGGGAGAGTACTTTTCAGAAGAATTTTGTGAATATCTGAAAGAACAGGGAATTCAAAGGAAGTACTCATGCAGGTCTACCCCTCAGCAGAATGGGGTTGCAGAAAGGAAGAACAGGCATATTGCAGAAGTAGGACGGGCGATCCTAAATGAGAAAAACATGCCTGATTATTTTTGGGCTGAAGCAGTAGCAACTGCTGTTTATATTATGAACAGAACCCCCACTGCAGCTGTCCATGGCATGACGCCTGAAGAAATGTATACAGGCCAAAAACCAGATATTTCTCACTTGAAGGTATTTGGTTGCATAGCTTATGTTCATGTTCCTGATGAGAAGAGAACAAAGCTGGATCCAAAGGCAGAAAAATGCATCTTTATTGGATATGCTCAGCACCAGAAAGGGTATCGCTGTTATAACCCTTCCACCCGCAAAATGCAAGTGAGCAGAGATGTTGTTTTTGATGAAATGAGCAGCTGGTATGCACCAACTGTTATGGTAGGAGATGCAGATGCAGGAAATGGGAATGCTGCAATAAATGCAGAGCAGCAATCTCAAGCCTTGAGTGGACCCAGAGAGTCCTCTACTAGTGGATCTAATGCATGGACAGGGAGATTGAGATCTAGTGAATCATCACATGGCAGTCCTGATCGTGTTGTGCAGGTATCACATAAGGGAAAAGAAAAAGTGGACCATGCTCCAGTATTTGATGTGTCTGCTGGTAGCTCTCATGTTGATGGAGAGTCAAGCGGCTCTGAAATGAGCCTTGATGAGGAACTTGGGATTCCTTCTGTTGTTACACCTGGTGCAAGGAAAAGCAGGCATGATTTAAAGACGCCTGCAACTGATCCAGTTGTACGGAGGTCCACTCGTATTAAGTATCCAGTTGACAGGCTGAGATATGATGGGTATACAGCACATCACTATGCTTATATGGTCAAGGTTCTAGAGGAGCCAGAGCCCACATGTTTTGAGGATGCAGCAGGGCATAAAAATTGGGAAGCAGCTATGGATGAAGAGATGGCTGCCTTGGATGCAAACCACACTTGGGATTTGATGCCTTTGCCTCATGATAAGAAGGCTATTGGCTGCAAGTGGGTTTACAAAGTAAAGCACAATGCTGATGGGTCTGTTAGCAGGTACAAGGCAAGATTGGTTGCCAAAGGTTTTGTACAGACATATGGAATTGACTATGAGGAAACTTTCAGCCCAGTTGCAAGGATGGCAACCGTGAGAGCAGTAATTGCTATGGCTGCTGCAAAGGGATGGTCTTTGCATCAGATGGATGTGAAAAATGCCTTCTTGCATGGTGACTTGCAGGAAGAGGTTTATATGATGCAGCCAGAAGGTTATGAGGATAAAGCACACCCCGATTTTGTATGCAGGTTGCGCAAAGCCTTGTATGGCTTAAAACAGGCGCCGAGGGCATGGTCAGACAAGATAGGACAATATCTTGTCACTATTGGATTTCAGATTTCCAATTCAGATTTTTCACTTTATGTGAAAAGGACAAACAGAGGGATTGTGCTTATAGTCATCTATGTTGATGACTTGATTATTACAGGTGATAGTGATGCAGACATTAATGAAGTGAAGCTGTTGTTGAAGCAGAAATTTGAGATGAAGGATTTGGGAGAGCTGCGTTACTTCTTGGGCATTGAGGTTATTAGATCCCCGAGTGGGATATGGCTGTTGCAAAGGCAATACGGTTTGGACATGCTGTCCAAATATGGGATGACAGGCTGTAAGCCTATTTCTGTTCCATTGGAGCAGAATGTGAAGCTCAATGCAGAGACAGGTGAGCTTCTTGAAGATATTACTATGTACAGGTGCATAGTAGGTAGCTTGATTTACATGACTATAACCAGACCAGATTTGAGCTATGCTGTGGGGTTGGTGAGTCAGTTTATGCAGGCACCAAGGAAGCCACATTTGGATGCGGCTAGGTGCATACTGCGGTATGTGAAGTCCACATTGCATTATGGACTGTTTTATGAAGCTGGGTGTGCATTATAGGTACATGGATACACAGATGCTGACTGGGCATGCTGACTGGGCTGGTAGTGTCTCAGACAGGAGATCTACTAGTGGTTTTATGTTTTCCCTTGGGAGTGGTGCCATCAGTTGGAGCAGCAAGAAGCAGCCAACAGTTGCCTTGTCGAGCACAGAGGCTGAGTACAGGGGTGCAGCAATGGCTACATGTGAGGTAGCTTGGTTACGGAAGCTACTTGCAGATATGGGACAGTCAGTTCATGCAGCAGTTGTCATTCATTGTGACAACATTAGCAGCATCATGCTTGCTAATAACCCAGTTTATCATGCTAGAACGAAGCACATTGAGGTGCATTATCACTTTGTGAGAGAGAAGGTTCTAGCTGGTGAGATTGATCTTGTCTATGTCAGCACTGAGGAGCAGGTGGCTGATATCTTTACGAAGGCATTGGGTACCGAGAAGCTTCGCAGATTTAGGAGCTTGCTTGGTGTACGTGAGATGGATTTGAGCTTGAGGGGGAGTGTTGAGATATCAAGCTCTATCCCCGACATATCTCCTGGATGACTATCATTTATGTCACCGTCTATGTTAGTTGTACTCGTGGTGTAGTTAGACTACCACGTATGTTTTTGGTTTGGGTTCACATATGAACCACGTATTCTAGGTTTTGACATATAGGGTATTTCCCTCTTCTATTGTATTGTTGTTGTGTGCAAAAGTGAAGAAAGGCTTCACCCTCCAACCTTGTGTCCTCTCTCTTTTGTGTGTTGTGAAGAAAGCTGAACTTGAGTCTCCTATCTCTCTCCCTTATTCTTTACAGAGAGTACCTCTCAAATGAGTTTGCAAGGTTCCTGCAAGAGCATGGCATAAAGCAGAAATATTCATGCAGTCATACCCCACAACAAAATGGACTTGCAGAAAGGAAAAACAGAGGTATCTCGGGCCATGCTAAATGAAAAAGACCTACCAGATTATTATTGGGCTGAAGCAGTTGCTACAACAGTTTACATAATGAACAGGACTCCCATTGCAGCAATACATGGCATGATGCTAGAGTAGATGTATACTTGTAGGAAACCAGATATTTCTCATTTGAAAATTTTTTGTTGCATTGCCTATGTTCATGTGCCAGATGAGTTGAGGTCCAAGTTGGATCCAAAAGCTTGAAGTGCATCTTTATTGGTTATTCTCTGTAGTAGAAAGGGTATAGATGCTATAACCCTTCTAGTCATTTTACAGTGAGCAGAGATGTTGTTTCCGATGAGATGAGCAGCTGGTATAAACCAGTAAATGTGATTGATGATATAGATGCACAAAATGGTAATGTTGCACAGAATTCACAGCAGCAATCACAAAATATTAGTGGACTTGCAGTGTCCTCTAGCAGCGGTTCACATACTTTGCCACGAACAGCAGGCAGATTGAGATCAGGAGAATCTCCTCAAAGCAATGCAGATAGTGGTATGCAAGTATCACGAAAAGGAAAAGAGAAGGTAGATCAGCCTATGTTTGATGTGAATGTAGGTCACTCTTATGTGGATGGTGAATCCAATGGCTCAAAACATAGCATTGATGATCAGTTGGGTATTCCTTCTGTTGGTATACCTGGAGTAAGGAAGACTAGGGATGTTTTGAGAGCACCTGGAAGTGAGCCTACTTTGTGCAGGTCTACCAGAGCTAGGTATCTTGTGGATAGGCTAAAATATGATGGATTTATAGCCACTCACTATGCCTATATGGTCAAAGTGATACAGGAACTAGAACCCACTTCTTTTGAGTAAGCCATGGGAAAAGAAAAATGGGAGAATGCCATGGATGAAGAAATGGATGCCTTGGAAGCAAATGCTACATGGGAATTGGTGCCTTTGCCTAAAGACAAGAATGCAATTGGCTGTAAGTGGGTTTATAAGGTGAAGCACAATGCAGATGTTTCTGTGAACAGATACAAGGAAATATTAGTTGTCAAGGGGTATGCACAAACATATGGCATTAATTATGAAGAAACATTCAGTCCGGTTGCAAGGATGGCAA
Organism: Dipteris shenzhenensis; assembly: GCF_047967505.1. Lineage (NCBI taxonomy): Eukaryota > Viridiplantae > Streptophyta > Polypodiopsida > Gleicheniales > Dipteridaceae > Dipteris > Dipteris shenzhenensis. The sequence continues at coordinate 50,326,854 of NC_141610.1, read as the reverse complement.
CCGTAAGAGCAGCCATTGCTATGGCTGCATCAAAGGGATGGTCTTTACATCAGATGGATGTAAAGAATGCCTTCTTGCATGGTGATTTGCAAGAAGAGGTCTTTATGGAGCAGCCACCACGTTATGCTCATGCTATTCATCCTGAGTTTGTTTGCAGGTTGAAGAAAGCCTTGTATGGCTTGAACCAAGCACCTAGAGCATGGTCTGATAAGATAGGACAGTATCTTGTCACTATTGGCTTTCAGATTTCCAAGGCAGATTTCTCACTTTATGTGAGAAAAACAGAGAAAGGTATTATGCTGCTTGTCATTTATGTTGATGATTTGATCATCACAGGTGATAGTGATGAAGATATCCTTCATGTGAAAATGCTATTGAAGTAAAAGTTTGAGATGAAGGATTTGGGAGAGCTGCGTTATTGCTTGGGCATTGAGGTGATTAGATCACCAAGTGGGATACGGCTCTTGCAGAGGCAGTATGGATTGGACATGCTCTCCAAATATGGGATGACAGGCTGTAAGCATATTTCAGTTCCTTTGGAGCAGAATGTGATAGTAAGTTTACGCAAGCTCCAAGGAAACCACATTTGGATTCGGCTAGATGCATACTCAGGTATGTGAAGTCCACATTGCAGTATGGACTATTTTATGAGGCTGGGGTTCAAATACAGTTGCATGGATACACTGATGCTCATTGGGTTGGTAGTATTTCTGATAGACGATCTACCAGTGGATATATGTTCTCTTTTGGGAGTGCTACAGTCACTCGGAGCAGCAAGAAACAACCTACACTTGCCTTGTCTAGCACAGAGGCTGAGTACAGGGGTGCAACAATGGCTACATGTGAGGTAGCTTGGTTGCATAAGCTACTCTATGATATGCATCAGTCCACAGATGGGCCAGTTGTCATTTATTGTGACAACATGAGCAGTATACACTTATATATACACTTATACACTTGGCAAATAACCCAGTCTATCATGCTAGAACAAAGCACATTGAGATGCATTATCACTATGTATGGGAGAAGGTTTTACTAGGTCTTATTGATCTAGTTTATGTCAGCACAGAGGATCGGGTAGCTGACATATTCACGAAGGCATTGGGCATAGAGAAGCTACGCAAGTTCAGAGACCTGCTTGGTGTGCAGGAATTGGGATTGAGCTTAAGGGGGAGTGTTGAGATATTGAGCTCCACTCGTGATATGCCAGGGTGACCGTTGTGCATTTATGTCACCGACTTGTTAGCTACAGATGTGGTTGGTACACCACCCGTGAATAATAGCTAGATGATAGCTATCCTTATGTACTCTAGTTCGTGGCTTAGTTAGTATGCCACCTTAGTTAGTTGATATAGGGTTCTTCTATTTCTTTGTACTAGAGTTCTTTTGGCTTTCACAACTAAGAAGAGGAAAACTATTTTCAGCCTCCACCTTTGTGTGTATTCCACCATTGTGTATGTGAGAAAGCCGCAAGTGAGACTCCTTCCTTCTCTCCCACTATCTTCACACACAACTCAGTTGGCTATCTTTTTTGTTTCCTTTTGTATCAGATCAAAATTGGGTTTGCACTCAACCTTGTTGCATACTCTGCCCTCACGGGGATACCTCTTAGATGGTTGAGCTTCTCTCCTAGCAATGTGCTTACAAAGAAAATTCCATGCTTCTTCACAAGAGACTGGTGAGAAACTGCTACACATTTTTCTATCCAACGTCTCGGCATACGATGGAACTAATTTTTGAGTTTCCTTCCTATAGACGACGACTCCTTGGGTAGACCACCTTGCCCACTTTGATCAGTCCACTATTCATCTAGTCATGCTCTTTTAGTACATGACAAGACTTGTCGCCCCTCTTTTGCTTTACATTGCCATGAGGAAGCTCGATGCTCTAGACCTCTCTGTGCATACATAGATCGAGGCGTACTATGCCTTAGCTCACACTCAACTCGCAACTCTCCTAGATAGTTATTTATTAAGAATAGGGAAAGAGAGATGGTGCTCTCTAAATGTTTGTTTAGGGGGCTTAGACCCCCTCATTGCAAAATTTGGCCATAAGAATGAGGGTGTACTGCCCTTAGCCTACACTATAATACGGTAATACATGAAGCTTTATGAAAGACACTCAAAGAACCCTTTGCCCCATAGATCCAGAATTACGCACACAAAGTGATGCTCCCTTTATGTTTTAATAATCTAATGACTAATTTAAACTTCCTCTCTGCTCATCCTTGAAATTGCCTTGACATAAGATCACTTCTAAATGAACCACATCCCTTATCAAAGACTAACTTATTTTGGCTATCCAAATGACCCAAAGGTCACATGCCCTTATCATGCACCATCTCATAGATAGAATTGAAGGAGAACCTTTGTATTGTCTAACAAATCGATTCTACATTTCTCTTGGAGGGAGAAAGTTGCATCAAACCATATCTTTTAATCTCACCCTCTATCTGGTTTATTCCATAAGCCTCTTATGATGACAAATTCCCATAGCCAACCAACCCTCAAGGATATCCATTTGAGGGAGTTCCATACGGTGCCCTCAGGCACCTGTTGAGAGATCACACTCAACATCATGTGATCATATGTGCATAGCTGCACCATGTGATCATATGTGCATAGCACTAACCCAAAAGAGTGCTATAAAGGAAAGAGTTAGATGCCTTAACCCTAACCCTAAATGGGTTTGTATATATTCTACATTTTCTACTAAATCTAGTATACATTTAGTCATTTGCAGTGTGCTCTCTAACTGTGCCCTCTCTCCTCATCTCCATCTTCTCCTCTCCCCTCTTCATATTTTGTCATGGTATCAAAGCTCCCTTACCTTCCGCTGAGGTGTTGCGATTCTTGAGAGAGTGAGAGTGATCGAGAGTGTTCTTGAGCGATCGTGAGGATTCTCTTCCATTGAGAGAATTTCCATTTGTTCAATAGAATTTTCATCCATTTGAGAAAATTTTCGTTCATTTTGAGAGATTTCCATCCATTCAACTCCATTTTCAAGAGTTCTTTGAGAGATTGTGTGAGAGATAGGGAGTGACTCTTCACTAAATTTGTGAGAAAGCCCGATGCTTTCTTTGCCTTGTGAGATATCTCCTTGCTAAGAGAGAGACATTCAGTCATATTCTATGAGTTCAATTCTTTAGAGCTTCTATGTGAAATTTTGAGATAGTAAAGAGAGAGTTTCTTGAAGAAGAGGGAGATCTTTAGAGCCTACAACATGGCTATTACCAATGACTCGTAGATCTTGCTACCTTATCCATAGCAAGGTACTTAGCTCCTTTGCTATGTGACTTGCACAATGACTTACAACAACCCGACCTGCTGCTCCATAATGCTCCCACGGCTCCAACAAGTCTTCTCTGTTAGTAGTCGGATTCCAGTAGCTCCATAGTTGCCATCAACTAGTCTGACGACCTATAAGCTTCAATACTGATGACCTGAGCAGCAAGCGGCTACCTCCTCCAATGACCTTCTCAACTCATGGATAACCTAGCAATAAATAGGTTCCAACTAGCAACAGCAAGCAATCGCTCCAAACAACTTCAATGCCACAAAGGCGAGCGAGCTGGCCACCTAAGCTCCAATGATGAGCAGATTCAATTGGCTCTCCAATAAACGCCATTGACACAACATCTATACTCCAACAATGACAAGCTCCAAAAGCAAGACAAGCACCAGTGAACCACGTACCAGTGACCACCTCAGGCATTTATGTCGATGGAATCTATGGATTCCAGCAGATAGAACCCAACCGAGGTTCAGTCATCACTAACCTCAAGTTTGGCCATTGGTCAGCGTTTGACCATGTGTCAATCCAAACCTTATCCTCAAGGTCACCACATACCCTAGCTTGGTCAACACCTTGCTATGTGGCTCTCTTATCTGCCATTTCACTCTACTTGCCATGTCACCTACTTATCTAACACATGACAGCCATGTCACTCAGTCCTAGTCACCTGCCACATCATCTAGCACTACCACATTAGCAATGCCATGTGTCTTACCACATCAGCAAAGCACAGTCCTCTGCCACATCATCAAGACACCTCAACATCCACATCATCACATTGAGCAATCAGCAGCCATGTCAGCATGCCACGTGGTAGTGACACCTCATCAGTGACCCTTGTCTCTCCATAGGTACAGTTTCCATTTGGCATGTGACTACTCGTCGTTGACCCTCTACAAGCACACACAGTGCTCCACAGGCACTTCATGTGCACCGGATTGCCACATCACTAAATGCTCCACAAGCACACCCCTTGCTAAGCACAGTGCCACATTATCACTGCATGTGACTCACAGTGACACATCATCATTTTGCACATTTCACCCTTTTTTGCCCCTCCAACTAGATCAAGCTGTATCTCTTGAACCAGGAGGAATTTGAGGGAGCCACAAAAAGGTGAAACAATCAATTTTTTTTGCTCTGTGTGCTCGTCACATCACGCACACATTTTGGTGCAAGTATCACTCACTTTTGGGCCTCGCTAACAAATCCAGTTCCTACATGCACATCAGCCTCTACATCAATGCATCTGACCTAGCACATAAAAAGAGCCAAAGAAAAGAAATTATTTATTGTTCTTTCATCAATCGATGGTGGTTGGTATAGATCTAGATGAGAGTAGACTAGATCACCATAGAGGATGCCAATCTAAGCCATGCCCAAAATTCCCGACTAGTTTCTACTCGGAGTCAGTCCCTATGCTCACATACGGTTTCACATCATCACATTACCAGAAACTTGGCATTCATTAGTCTAGTGAGTAGACTTCACAGTGTTTAGAGGCATTGCTAATTATTCAATGGGCAGATAGCACATGATTTGATTTCACACACACATGCCATCATTGTAAAGCCTATTTGGATATTTCACGCATTGTGCACATCATTTTAGCCTTGTAAAGCCTCTTGGATATTCCCGGCATCATTTGCCACAATCCTTGTGATTCAAATCAGATTATATATCGCAGTTCTACCTTCGCCGATAGTTCAGATTTCACTTGCCACAATCACTGTTTTGCAGTTGATTCAGACAATGATTTTCATGACACTTTGAGTACATTTCTTGCACCATGTCTACAACTAGCAACCTCAATCTGGAGGCAACTGCTAAGCTAGACAACTCCAATTATGCCACATGGAAATACCGAATGGAGACCATTCTTGTACTTCAGAACAAATGGGAGTATGTCAATGGATCTACACCTAGAACATTGGATGATCCAACTAGCAATAGCTCTACTCCACCTATTATCATAGCACCAGTAGCAGGATCCCCAGCTACACAAATAGTCTCTGCACCAGTAGCGGATCCTGCCATTGCCCGAGCATAGGCAAAATGGGATAAGAAAGATAAGTATGCATATCATCTGATCAAGTAGAATGTGCAAGATATCATGCTAAGATAGCTCAATATAGTCAAGACATCGAAAGAAGCATGGGATATGTTCACAGCTCTCTACAAGTCCAAGAATACTTCTAGGATTCTCACACTGAGAAACCAAATCAACTAGAGTTTCTGTAACAGTAGCAAAACCAGTCATGCATATGTACTTAGAATCAAAGACTACAACAATCAACTCGCAACAGCAGGAGAGACCATGAATCCAGCAGAAATGGTTCAAGTAATCCTAAATAAACTAGGAGAGGGATACAAGAATCTAGTCTAGAGTATTGCCATCTAATGGCAAACTCTGACAGCAGAAGAACTTTAGTCACTCTTACTTGGTAAAGGACTCAGGATGCAAGCCATTCATGCATGCAAAGGTCCTTCTAATGATTAGGCATTCACAGCTTTAAACAAAAGTAGAGGTAGAGGCAGAGGTAGAGGTAGATCATTCTAGAGAAGTGGTCATCATCTGCAACAAAGTCATCAGCAAAGTCAAAATGAGCATCATCCTCAACAATAGTATCAGCAAAGTGGAAAACAGTCCAACCGAGGAAGATTCCAAGGATGATAGAATGCATCCACCAACATGTCATACATCCAGTTCAATTAATATCATAAGTGTGGACACTATGAAAGAGATTGCCCCAAGAAGCAGTATGAACAAGGTGGGCAATCCAGTAGAAATCGAGGGAATTTTCACAAAAGAGGAAACCATCGTGGTGGACATTCTAGTCACAGTCATTTTGCAAATGAACATGGGAATATGTTTCTTGCAAATGAGGAAATGCATAATACTGATATAGTGTACTTAGACACTGATTGTAATACAAAAGAGGATTTCAGCTATCAAGTCAATCAAGCAGATCAAGATCCTTGGTACATCGATAGCGGTGCATCATCTCACATGATAAATCATCAAGAATGATTCACAAAGATGAAACCATTAGAAGGTCAGAAAAATCTAGTTTAAGGGACAAGTATTAACCCTATGAACAATTTCATTGGTATGAAAGGATTGGTGAAAGATGTACTCTATGTTCCGAAGCTCAGCAAGAACCTCTTGTCAGTAGGTCAAATGATGAAACATAACTACCGAGTCACCTTCAACGGATATGAATACACTATCAGAGACAAATCTAAAAGATTTCAGCTGGTAGGAAAAGGTGTCAAGGAAGGACGCTTGTACAGAATGCTAGCTGTAGTACCAGATTTGCATGCTATGTCAGCTCAACCACAATAGATGCCACTATCTGCAAAATGGCACAAGAGATATGGACATGTTAATTTCAAGAGCTTGCTAGATCTTAGGAATCAGAATATGGCAACTGGGATTCCTAAGCTACAATTTCTTGGAAAAGTTTGCGATGCATGTTGCTTCGGCAAACAAAAGCGAATCAACTTTGGTAGAAGCACATCTCAAGCAAGAGGTATCCTTGATTTGATACACATAGATGTAGGGGGTTATGCCCAAATCCGCAGCATCAATGGTTCACTTTACTAGTTGACTTTCATCGATGACTATAGCAGATATTGTTAGGTCTACTTTCTAAAAGAGAAGTCTAAAGTCTTTTCTAGATTTCAAGAATTCAAAGCCATGGTAGGAAACCAGACAGGCAGAAAGATCAAAGTCATGAGGTCATATAGAGGAGTTGAATACATGTCTTCAGCATTCCTGAACTTTTGCAGAAGTTGCGGCATTCAAAGACAATTCACTTGTGCAGATACACCTCATCAGAATGTAAGAGCTAAAAGGAAGAATGATACTATAGCAGATAGTGCTAGAGCAATGCTTAGTGAGAAGCATCTTCTGAATCAGTATTGGGCAGAAGCAATAGCCATTGCAAACTATTTGCTTAATCAGCTTCCGATAGAACCGATATAGGGTATGACACCTTATGAAGCATTCATTGGACACAAGCCACACATTGGGCATCTCCGCATATAGAATGTAGTATTTTTATATATTTTTTCTTTTGAAATGTGAAGGATAAATGTAAAGCCTGGCAAAACTTTAATGTTTTTTTGCATAAAAGTTTCAAATCTTGGTGAATGTTTCAAATATTTATTTTTATTAGAGCATACAAAATTTCGATGCCAATATAAAGTTTTAGCTTCTTAACGAAACTAACTTGAAAAGTTCATCCATGACCCCAAGCAGAGCCATAGCAACTCAGACGGTCTACTAGGGAAAGTAGACCTCCAACCAGATTGACATATGCTCAGAAGCCAAAGCAATTCAGGTTGAAACGACCATCTATGCTCTTATGACTACCATCATGGCTACAAAAGAGCCAGTGTACTTCGAAGACATAGTAGACAAGCCAGAATGGCAAACTGCTATGAATGAAGAAATGGATGCTTTGTATAAGAATAATACTTGGGAATTATGTGACCTTCCACTAGGAAAGAAGGCCATTGCAAACAAATGGGTATACAAAGTGAAGTACAATCCAGATGGCAGTATTCAAAGATACAAAGCCAAACTAGTGGCAAAAGGATTTGCACAACAATATGGTCAAGATTATGATGAGACTTATGCTCCAATAGCAAAGATGGATTCCATATGGTTCTTGATATCACTAGTGACACTCAGCAGATGGAATGTGTACCAGCTCGATGTCAAGAATGCATTTGTCAATGGTTACCTAGACGAGGAAGTCTACATGCAACAACTAGCAGGCTATGTTGAACCAAGAAAGAAGAATCACGTTTGCCATCTCAAGAAAAGTCTCTACAGCTTAAAGTAAGCACCCAGAAGTTGGTACATCAGAATCGACAAGTATTTTGCTAATCTGGGATACATGAATTCCAATGCAAATCATACTCTCTACTACAAAGTTCAAGGGGAAGACATTACTATTGTGCTTTTGTACATAGATGTGTTGAGATATCGAGCTCCACTCACGATATGCCAGGGTGACCATTGTGCATTTATGTCACCGACTTGTTAGCTACAGACACGGTTTGTACACCACCCACAAATAATAGCTGGATGATAGCTATCCTTATCTACTCTAGTTTGTGGCTCAGTTAGTATGCCACCTTAGTTAGTTGAGTTTGGTTTGAGACCCACATATAGGGTTCTTCTATTTCTTTGTACTAGAGTTCTTTTGGCTTTCACAACTAAGAAGAGGAAAATTGTTTTCAGCCTCCACCTTTGTGTGTATTCCCCCATTGTGCATGTGAGAAAGCCGCAAGTGAGACTCCTTCCCTCTCTCCCACTATCTTCACATGGTATCAGAGCCTTGTTCGTGGTAAGGAGCTCAAGAAAGCAAACCAAGTTCACGGTGTCCTAGTAAGAGGACCAGTGTTGCTTTCCTATTTCAAGTTTGGGAGTAAATCTCTGCAGGTAGCACAGCCAAAAGTGCAAGAGTGCCTTGTCTCAGATTGAGACGCCCTTCGTGGTGTGGCGAGAGTGCAGTATATGCTACGGGGCCATTTCGGGGCCCGTTTTGAAGGCGGAAGTTCTTTGCAGGCACTCAAGAAAAGGCCCTGTTTTTGCTGTGTGACCACTACTCTACTGGTCCATGAAAAGTTGCCACAGAAATTGCATCATATGCCTGTGTGCAGAGATATTGGGAGTTGTAGAATCATGCTTGTTGCCTGTTGATGCAAAATCGTCACTAGGAAAGTGACTCTGTGGTCAAATACCACTTTCGTCAGTTTTGCAGATCTACCTGTGTGAGGCAAAAGCTGTGTCTTTTCACATTGACAGAGTATTTTGTAGTCTTCTGTAATGGTGTCTGATTCTCTTTCACAGATTGTCACAGAAAAGCTTGACAAGAACAACTTCCAGGCATGGAAGTTTAGAATGACGAATTTCCTAATGGGAAAAGGCTATTGGGAGTTCATTACAGGAAATGAAGAAGAACCAGTTCTTCCTAATGTTCCCAATCAACAGGAAATGCAGGCATTTAAAGTATGGACTATTTTATGAGGCTGGGGTTCAGATACAGTTGCATGGATACATTGATGCTGATTGGGCTGGTAGTATTTCTCATAGACGATCTACCAGTGGATATGTGTTCTCTTTTGGGAGTGCTGCAGTCACTTGGAGCAGCAAGAAACAGCCTACAGTTGCCTTGTCGAGCACAGAGGCTGAGTACAGGGGTGCAGCAATGGCTGCATGCGAGGTAGCTTGGTTGCATAAGCTACTCTATGATATGCATCAGTCTACAGATGGGCTAGTTGTCATTTATTGTGACAACATGAGCAGTACACACTTGGCAAATAACCCAGTCTATCATGCTAGAACAAAGCATATTGAGGTGCATTATCACTATGTGTGGGAGAAGGTTTTACTAGGTCTTATCGATCTAGTTTATGTCAGCACAAAGGATCAGGTAGCTGACATATTCACGAAAGCATTGGGCGCAGAGAAGCTGCGCAAGTTCAGAGACCTGCTTGGTGTGCAGGAATTGGGATTGAGCTCGAGGGGGAGTGTTGAGATATTGAGCTCCACTCGCGATATGCCAGGGTGACCGTTGTGCATTTATGTCACTGACTTGTTAGCTGCACACGCGGTTGGTACACCGCCCATGAATAATAGCTGGATGACAGCTATCCTTATCTACTCTAGTTTGTGGCTCAATTAGTATGCCACCTTAATTAGTTGAGTTTGATTTGAGACCCACATATAGGGTTCTTCTATTTCTTTGTACTAGAGTTCTTTTGGCTTTCACAACTAAGAAGAGGAAAACTGTTTTCAGCCTCCACCTTTGTATGTATTCCCCCATTGTGCATGTGAGAAAGCCGCAAGTGAGACTCCTTCCCTCTCTCCCATTATCTTCACAAGATGATCCGATTCTGATCGAAAGCAAGGATAGCTTCATTAGAAAGCTAAAACAAGACTTATCTATAGAGTTTGACATTAAAGATCTTGGACTTATGCACTATTGTCTCAGAATTGAGTTTTTGGGAGATTTAGACATCACCTTCATGAGTCAGCTCAAGTATATTGACAGTCTCCTGAAGAAGTTTCATATGGCAGATTGCAAGATTGCGTCCACTCCCATGGAACAAAGTTTGAAACTTACTAAAGATTCAGAAAAGCCTACAGTCAATGATAGGTACTACAGGCAGCTCGTAGGATCTCTTATATATTTGACTATCACATGGCCATATATTTGTTATGTAGTAAGCTCACTTGCACAGTTTATGGCAAATCCAAAATAGTCTCATTTGAATGCAGCCAAAAGAGTCTTAAGATACATCAGAGGTACAAGATAGTTTGGAATAGAATACAGAGGAAGTCATCCATAGTTGCATGGATACTGTGACAATGACTATGCTGGAGATCATAAGACCAGGAGATCCACACAAGGATGTGCATTTTTCCTTAGTCAAGGTGCTATATCATGGTTGTCAAACAAACAACCAACTATTTCTTTATCTTCAACTGAAGCAAAATGTAGGACACTCACTACAGGTGCATGTGAGGCTATATGGCTCAGAAGACTATTGTGAGAAATAGATTACTTTGACAAATCAAAGCCAACAACAATATACTATGATAATCAATCGGCTCAAGCATTGGCCAAGAATCCAATATACCATTCCAAGAAAAAGCACATTGATGTCAGAGAGCACTTCATCAGAGAAAGAGTGTTACTTAGTGACATCACATTGTAGCATTGTGATAGCAAAGAGAATGTTGCAGGCATTCTTTACCAAACCACTCAGTAAAGAGCTTTTCGAGAAACAAACCGACTAGCTCTTGGTTTGATGCAGAGGAAGGACATTCCCATTAAAGGGGTGTGATGGAATGTAATGTTCAGTCCTTCTTCCATTCCCCAGAATCATCATCTTGAGGGAATGCATACTTCATGATGTTGATCCTGAGGGAAGGTGTTGAGAGGTCATGCCAACATCATGTGATCATATGTGCATAGCACCATCATGCGATCAAATGTACATAGCACTAACCCAATAGAGTGCTATAAAGGAAAGGGTTAGATGCCCTATCCCTAACCCTAAATGGGTTTGTATATATTCTACATTTTCAACTAAATCTAGTGTACAGTTAGTCATTTGTGATGTGCTCTCTAGCTATGCCCTCACTCCTCATCTCCACTCTTCTCTTCCCCCCTCTTCATATTTTGTCAGCACTCCCTGGCAGTACTTTCAATGATAAGCTACCAATGTGGAAGCTAGTACCCTAAATTTTTACAGGTCTCAAGCATCATTACCAGGGAAGGGGAAGTTTTGGAAATTTGGTGTCGGAATGGGAATGTTCTAGGAAGGGGAAACGAGAATTAAAACACCACATTACACATGACAAATCATCATATGACATAAAACTATGCTAGAAAATGAAAAAACTACCTTTTACCATGAATAACACCCCATGTGTGGCTACATTGAGTGTGCTCCTCCTACGTGAATCTGCAATTGCTCACCCTTTTCACCCATGTGTGGCTGCGTTGAGTGTGCTCCCCCTACGTGAACCTGCAACTGCTCACCCTTTTCACCCACAAAAGCCTTTGCGTAAGCTTTCTCCTTCCAGCAGCCCAAGGGTGGAATGGAATCCCATGTTTCATGGACTGACTCGCATTTGACTACCAGGGAGTCTGGTTCAGCCTCTAGCAGTCCAAGTTTGGGCTGGAATCCCATGTTTCATGTACTCTGGGTTGGCATTTGACTGCTAGGGAGTGTGGCTAAGCCAGCACTCATCATCCATGGGGCCTCTCAAAGCAGCTTGCTAGTGAGGCTAGGTGAGCAGCAATAGTTGTTGGGAGGTGCTCTCAGGCTCTATGCACACAATCCCAGCAATGCGATGCATGTGGTGGGTTTTGAAGATTGGCACAAATGTCGATTATGCAGCTTTGGAGTGCCACTAGCGCTCAAATTCGCACCTCATTTTTGGAGGGTCCACCGATGTGCGATTTCTCCTTTATCCAATATGAGTAACCTGACATGTCTACGATGGGCTAGCGACCTGCTTCGTCGGGTCTCAAGGTCTTTCATTTCAAGGAATACAATTGAAGATTTTATTTATAAATCTCAATATCCAAAGGCTTGTTAGAAATTTAAAACATTTTTGGAGACTATTCTTTGGAGTCTCGAACTCGCAGTGGCCTATAGCCTACTTATTAGCTATGCTTATTAGTAGGGTAAGACACACACACACATATTTGTTTGTTTGTTTTATATATTATATATTTATTTAATTTTGTTTATTATTTGAGAAATTATTTATAAATTAATATAAATAAATAAATATATATATACTCCCTCCCTCCCTCCCTCCCTCTCTCTCTCTCTCTCTCTCTCTCTCTCTCTCTCTCTCTCTCTCTCTCTCTCTTCCCTCCCTCCCTCCCTCCCTCCCTCTCTCTCTCTCTCTCTCTCTCTCTCTCTCTCTCTCTCTCTCTCCATGTCAAACATGTAGACCACCTTATATGCCATATGTTGCATGCATCAGACTGCCAATGCTAGTTCTCGTGCCTATCTGGCCGTGCTACACAATTTTACAGATTGCGCTTTTGCCATGTGTTGCAATATCAGCCATAGCACTCTGCCCCTCTCTGGTTTGCAGCATGCGTCACATGCCCACTTGCTTCCGAACCTCCTACGAAGCTCCCTTTTCCTCTTCTCGAACCTCTAAATCTCACCACATTGGCAACTTTCGTAAAATTCTCCTTTAGATATAGTGATAGAGATATATATTATTTATTTATTATATTATATTTTTATTTATTTATATATTATATATGAAACATATAAATATACATAGATAGATACATAATATGGACTAATTAATATATAATATATTCTCGCTCGCTCTCTCTCTCTCTCTCTCTCCCCACATGTCACACATGTAGAACACTTTATCTGCGATGTGTCGCATGCATCAGAATGCCAGTGCTAGTTCTCATATCTATTTGGCCGTGCTACCTAGTTCCATAGAATACGCTTTCACCACGTGTCACAGTGGGTGCCGTCTTTGCCACATCACTCTGTCAAAGCTCTCCTGTGCCACATGAATGGGTGGCTCTGTCTCTATCGCCTCATCATCTGCTATTGAGACTTGCACTGTCAACTATAGCATGCACCACGTCACTACTCTACCTTCTTTGATCTGTAACCTGCGCTGTGTGTGCCACATGCCTGTTTGCTTCCTCAACCTACCTCGCCGAATCTCCCGCGAAGCTCTCTTTTCCTCTTCTCAAACCTCTAAATCTCGCTATGTTGGTAGGTTCAATAAACTTCTCCTTTAGATATATAGATATATATATATATATAATTTATTTATTATATTATATATAATATAATTTTTATTTATTTATATATTATATATATAATAAATAAGTATACATAAATACATACATAATATGGATTAAATGATATATAATATATTATGTATTCTCTCTCTCTCTCTCTATATATATATATAGAGAGAGAGAGAGAGACATACATACATACATACATACATATATATATTCTCTCTTTGTCTCTCGCCCCCCTCTCTCCCTCCCTCTCTCTCTCTCTCTCTCTCTCTCTCTTTCTCTCTCTTGTCTTGCCCCCTCTCTCTATCGCTCTGTTTCTTTCTCTCTCTTCCCTCCCTCCCTCCCTCCCTCCCTCTCTCCCCCCCCCCCCCTCTCTCTCTCTCTCTCTCTCTCTCTCTCTCTTTGGAAAATCTGTCAGCCAACTCGAAAGTGCAATCAAAATCCAAAGGTGTCATGGCCTCACATGCATCTAATGAGAGCAAGCACCAGTACATTGGTGTATTGTTAGAGAGCAGTCTCCACTAAAGCATCGGGCTGATTGAACTCCTTGATAATTCACTCATCAAGCATAGTATTTTTCCAAACCACTACGCTTACCTGGAGGGAACATGGAGGCTAAGAAGCTAAGGTCTATCAACAAAATAGAAGATCATCCAGAGAGTAGCATAGATGCCAAGCATTCAGACATAATCGTAAAAAGCGTTCGTGCATTTGTGTTGATCCAACATGGTGGTTGGAAATTTTGTATTTTTTGGAAAGAGTAAGGTTTCCATAAAGAGTATAAAATGCAAGGAGAGGTGGGGGAATGCTGTGATGTGAGGAAGAAGAGAAGAAAGGGAGGGCAAGCTGCAGGGAGCTCTCTCTCTCTCTCTCTCTCACACACACATTTTAGTCTCGGTTTTCAAAATGCACTTTGTCTATTTTTTTGGTGTTTTTCAATGAGACTACGAAATTTGATATGGTTTGTGGGAGAAATTATTGAAGCAATGAATCTAGAAGTCAAGTTTTCTAGCTCTCTCTTGTTCTATGTATGTGCCTTTGTGGGCAAACTGTTTATATACTCATCTCTACATAAATGGTAATTTTTATGGGGGCTTTGACGTTGAAGCAAAGCACCAACAAGCTGTGGCTTTGTGGGTATGTACTTTCTCTCTCTCATCATCTCCAGATTCTTATGCATCATCATCCCCTGCAAAACAAATGGAAGGTGGATTAGGGAGAAAAATGTCCTTCAGCTCCTCAGTTCCTGCAAAAGTAAAATGTTTTTTTAATTTGAGCTCATGTTTTGAGTTGTTTTCTTGCACGCTTGCTACATCCAACACCTAACAAACTTAAAAGTTTGATAGAGCTCTCAATCAATTAGAACTTGTCCAATAGTCGTTTAGCCAAGGAGATAGGAAGCATGACAAAACGTAAGCAACCTCTACTTGGCCTTCTACCAGATTTACCTCTTAAAATTAACAACTTTAACTCTCTAAGTAAGCTAGATCTCATCAAGAATTTCCTTTGAAGACCAATTTTAGATTCATTTAATGATTCCAAAACCTGCCTTTATTGATCATTCCTAACAATTTCCTAAATAGAACTATACCAAATGTTCTCGAAAATGTATCTTGAGCTTGCACACAAACAACTTGCTAGCAAACTCCTAAATGAGCTCCAAAATCTTGTAGTTTTTTGTCTCTTTTTTGCTGAAAGGGAACTCGCTTTTGAAGGTATCCTTTTCAACTTTCATTGTGTCCTTATCTTGCCTTAATTGCTCTCTCTCTCTCTCTCTCTCTCTCTCTTCTCTTGCCCCCTCTCTCTATCTCTCTCTTCTCGTTACCCCTCTCTCTGTCTCTCTCTCTCTCTGTCTCTGTCTTTGTCTCTGTCTCTATCTCTATTTGTCTGTCTGTCTGTCTGTCTGTCTCTCTCCTCCCTCTCCCACCTCTCTCTTTGTCTCTCTCCCCCCCTCTCCCCTCTCTCTCTCTACAAAAGCGCACCTTAGGAGGACAGTGGCGATGCACCACGTAGTTTGGGATAGTCGACGGGCTGCGTCGTGCCACATGTTAAGCCTCCCCAAACTGCACACATGTCATCGTGCCTCCCCAAGTAATGAAGTCAAGGCCTTACTTCGGGTGCGCCGCCACTTGGCGGCAGGCTCCCATTCCAGTTGTCGGTGGCCGCATTCACTCAAGTGACTATGTGATTGGCCGCATTCACGATCAACTCCACTCTGTGCCATGTGTCTTTTTCTCGTGTAGCTTCTGCTCTGCTGATCTGGACCAGCTCTGTCCCACCGATCCACTGCTTTGGTTTGCTCTGCGGCGCTAGCTCTGCTTCACTGCTGGACCCTGACGTCTATCTGATTGCCAGTTGAGCTGCTCTAACCCCTGACTGACTGCGCTCAACTCCTTTCCAAGTCTGCATGCAAGCGAATCGGTGGATGCCACATGTTTCTAGCATCACTTGATTGCTTGGCCCAGTGCCCAGATTTTTACGTCTCATTTCCAAACCTCATCATGCCTCCTCTCGAACGTCTCCGAACCTCCTCCTCTTTTCCCTAGCCTCCAAATCCCCTCCACCTGGTAGGTATGGTATTTCATGCCTCCTCCCAAATGTCTCCGAACCTCCTCCTCTTTTCCCTAGCCTCCAAATCCCCTCCACCTGGCAGGTATGGTATTTCTCTCCTTAATAAGAAGATATAAGAAGAAGATAAGAAGATAAGATAAGAAGATAAGAAGATAAGATAAGAAGATAAGAAGATAAGAAGATAAGATAAGAAGAAGACAAGCTTGCCATCTGGCTCTAATGTTAGGCTCCAGAGCTTTGAATGCGGTTCCAACCAGCCAATAAGAAATGGGCACTGAGAACTCTACAGCCAAGACAGACCTCACTGCAGGTCATCAGATGGCCAACAAAGCTCCAGTGCGGGTATTGCAAAGTAGTAAATGCTTTAGCGTGTTTGTTCATGCGAGAGAATTCAGTCCAAGCTTCAGGGTCGAACGAGTTGCGAATTTTTGATGCTGGTTCGTAACAGTAAGAGAGCAATCATGCCAGCCCCAAAACTCGTGAAGTGATGACGTTTAATGGTTAGAGTGAAGGCAATTCAATAACATATGACAATGTTTTCCCCATGAATCACTTCTACTCAGTGCCCTTCCTCTAGAGGAGGGGTGCTACTCATTGCTCACCAAACCCGGTTGAGCATATAAAATTCCCGGTTCAAATTGAAAAATCTCGGTTGGAGTTGACGGCTGCCTTTAATTTTAAGGACCAGCATTTACATATTTTAGTTATAAATCCCGGTAACACTATAAATTTTTATGGACTTTTATAATTTTACGCCGGTTTGATCTTCATGGTACCTTTAATTTTCAAGGCTCAGAAAACATTTTTGTCGAGCACTGGTGCTACTTCGAATCACTGCTTTCCCCTCTTAAATGATGACTTGCATGCCACTGGTCTCCCTTTCATTGGATAAATCGCTAACATTTCTTGAGAATGCGTGCATGCTTCCCCCTACTCGCCTTGTTGGTTATTTTACGTGTGATCTTGCTTATGCCAAATACGCAATCGTCACCTTGAAGTAGCTTGTTGATGCAGTGGGTTGGTGTGACTACTCTCTAAGAGCACATTCCCACAACGGAGATCTCACCGCCAACCTCCACCAGCATCCGCCAAACTCTGCCACGCCACAGTACGTTTCCCCTCTGCAAGCCAGCACATATGCCTACCAACGTCTGATGAAGGGACCCGCATGGTACCGGTTCACAACCTGGGCTGCAGGTTGCATAATCAAGAGCAATCCAGCTCCAAATCCAACACCGCAGAGGAGCCCTTCATCGCCCACGAATTCCATCTACTGGTTGCAGTAGGTGAGGGTCTATTGTGGCACCGCAATGCCCACCTGGACAACCCAAATTTTTATCTCTAGTGGGGCGGTGAAGCGCTGGATGTAGGCGTGGCGTGGGCAACATTGATGAGCGAGAACGTGCAAGGCGGTGGCGCTCCGTGGCATTACCGCATGGAAATGCCATCACGGGAATGCACTCTAACAGTGCGGAGAGCCTCAGCGCAACATGAGAAGGGGGATCTAGGGGACAGACATAACGTTAGTTAATCCAATGAATGCACAAAACTACGACTCTACGAGTGAACAGCACTCCAATCACAGCGCTGCCCGGAGGCAGAGTCAACACCCCAACATGCTGGGGGGATTACCAAAGGAAAGTCCTATTCAAAAGGGAGGTGCTACTGACTCTCCTCTAAAGAGGATTTTGTTAGCACAGTCTACCACAAGTTTAAGATCTGATTTTTGAGTAGTGACAAGGTTACGAGGATTTCTTCTTGTTTGACTAGGTTCTCCTCCATTTGAGCCAGCTTGGGATCTTGTTCTTTGTACGTGTGGCCTTCCATCATCTTGTTCTTTGTACGTGTGGCCTTCCATCTTCTGCTTCAGGGCCTGCATTTTAATATAATCGCAGCTTTTCGAGAAAAAAAAAAAAAAAAAAAGAAAGCGCTCCAATCCCGGGTGGCGTGAGTGTTGTGGCTGACTGTGTGGAACGGAACCCATGATGAAGACGTTGCACGCCTCTTTTTGAAACTGGAAGAGCGGCGGCAGCGGCGGCGGCCGCAACTTGCAAAAATAGTGACTGTACTGCATTTGTGTGTGGGCGCTGGGACCAGCGGTGGCCATAAATTCACACAACGTGAACAGGCTGAACCGATTGGACGAATAAATTCGTCGCTCAACAAAGGTTTTAATAATGCATTAGTAGAGTTCCAACTTCCAGCTTCCGTTCCACTGCCCGTGACTGAGTTTTATGAGAACTTATTATACACTCCGACCAGCTCGGCGCTTGCTGCTCAAAATGCTGCTGCAGCCTGCTTCGAAAAAGAGCGAGTTCAAGTTGCAACTTGAAAGTTGAGATTATAGACAGTGAAGGGTCCTTCAGTTCCAACGGGTTCCCAGTGCCCACTTCACTGGTTTTCGAGTTTCAACAACCGATGGCGTTCCCACTCTGGGTCAGTCCTACTCATCTTCATCGCACAGCGCGCTGTTGAAAGTTTGTCACAATGCACAGCTCTGCTCCCATCTGTAGACAGATCCAAAAAAAATCTCGGCTCGGAGCCTGGAGGATTCGGCAGACAAGACACATCCAACCTGACAAGAATTCCCTAGTAAATCGTAATTTGTTGACGCCGACGATTTCCTTCTCGTAGAGCGTGAATTTTTTAAGCTCACGAGTTACTGTGGTCTTCCCCTACTCTTCTCTTCCCCTACTCTTCTCATCACTCAAGACGAGTCGAGAGTGGCGATTCCGGATCGGCCATCGACGACGTGGTGAATTGCCACTAAACATGCCCCATGGGCAATGAGTAAAACTTATTGGAGTAACATTAGAGCAGCTCCCTAGCAAGGCTATCCCAGCTCTCTCTGCTAGCAGCTTGTTTTCAGGTCCCCATGAGGTTGGATTCAGCATTTAACTGCCAAGCCAGCCTTCCCAAAATCTCCATCTCCAGCCCAACCTTGGGCAACTAGACTGGAAGAACCGGTGTGAAGGTTGCATTGAAGGCAATTTTAAGCTTTGGAAGAAATTGGATATAGCAGTTTCTTGGACACTGCTGCATACTCTTCAACAAGTGCAACCGGTGGACTATATTATTTTATTGAAGGCATCAAGTGCCATCGACACAAGGGGCGCTCATACCTTCAACCTTAAGGCTGCTCACTGGGTAGCTCTCCCTAGCGCCATTGCTAGCGAGGGGATGCTCTCTTACCAGAATCTATCCAAAGCACTAAATTGTCCTGATTCACCAAATACAACAAGGTGGAATCCCACAAAGGCACTACCTTTTGGAATGCGATTGTTGTACATGTATGCAATGGATTGGCCATCGAGTATGCAAAGGAGGTCCCTGGTTGTTTGTTTGGGTTGTCAAGGTTCCTCCATATGGTCTAACTGAGAGCTGTAAGTTGTTGGTTCTTTGGATTCTAAGTTGAAGCGATAGTCCATCATGGTTTGTAGACTTGTTGGTTGTGGTGTTTTTTGAGACTTATCCATTGTGAAGTCACCACTACAGCCCTACTTTCGACACGGTAGCACAATCACTAAGTCCCCATTTAGAGAAATGTACATATCTTGAATAAATATTACAATAAGAATTTGCAATTACTTGTGAAAAGGAAAACAAAGGTATAAATTTGAAGGAAAGGGAAAGAGAGTGAAGGTGAATGATTATAGGGAAAGGTAGATTAGTGAAACGAGAGGAGAGAAAAGTGTTAAATTTGAGTGGGGACACGGCCATTTTGGGAAGAGACCCTCATTAAAATAACATCACATGTTTCAATAAAGTTAGAGTCATACAAGCTAAAAGCCAAAATATTTCACTACCCCCAGTGCAAGGCCAAAAACGTAATCCACACAAAGTGACAAAGTCACTCAGTACCCTCATAAAGAGACAAAAATCTAAACCTACAACTCATTATAATGATCTAGACTACATAGTAATTGTAAGACTAACCACCCATTAACATGGTTAACTTGAACAAATGAATTAACCTCTAAACATGGAATATAAATAACACCCACTAACCGACTACATCCCTTTGGACCCTTGTAGGGCCAAAAAGGGCTAGATGCCTAAACTTAGGATAGAAAGAGAGCTAGATTTGAGTTAAACCCTTTGGTGTCTCCTACAAGTGCATCTCCAACCAATGTAGGGGTCCCCCCTCCCATTGCCCATGAGGATGGCTATGAGAATAAGGACATTTAGGGACTGAAAAATGTTTTGGGCATGGCCATGGTTAGCGTAGGGGTCCCGCATCCCATTGCCCATGATGGTGGTTGTGAGAATAATGATATTTAGAGATTGAAATATGTTTTGGGCATGTCCATGGTTAGCCTAGGAGTCGTTAGTAAGTTTTTGGGGCCCAAAAATCTAAAAACCAATTTATTGCTCATGATTTTGCAAATGGTGCTCCTCCACACGAGTAGCTTAGAGCACCTCCCCACCTTGCTACCAAGGCTTATGTTGGAGAGGCAACATTATCACTCGGTGTGTAGAGGATTATTTGTCTCAATCAGGTTAGTGTTTTGTGTTGTGGTGTGGTAAGCCTTTGTGGCAGAGTCTTTGTGACAGAGCCTTTGTGGTTATTTATATTGTAGTGAGCAATAAGCCCAGTAGGGATGCGCTCGTGTTTTTGATGAATAGAGGTGTTATCTTTTGGTGTGATTTGTCGCATATCTCGGCTCTCTTTCTTTTTGAAGCTTATATTTTGTTGCGATCAACCAAGGCAATTGCATTGCATGCATCTGCGACGTTTGTCACGGAGACGTCCAAAAAGGAGAAGGGTCACGAAGTGATCATCACATTCAATGGCAAAAACTTTCCATCTTGGCAGTTGGCAACTCGATTGCTATTCATGCAAAAAGGTTTATAAGGAGTGGTTGCTGGAATAGAGAAGAGACCAAAGGAGAGGTCACATGATGCAGACAAAATCCCCGCATGGGAAGCAAAGAATGAGAAATCAGTTGGATACATGAGAAGAGCCTTGGGACCGAAATACTTCCACCATCTTGATGTGAAGTAGATAGCTACTGAGAATTGGCAGATGCTACAGTACCTATTTGGAGTTTAGATGAAACATTCAAAGGCTAATCTCAAAGAAGATATGTTTGATTTGCAAATGGACCAGTCAAAGTCTCTTGGAGTATTTCTCAACCGCATGCAAGCACTACTACGACAACTAAACGAGCTAGGAGCCAAGGTCGAAGATGAGGATAAGAATGCAATCTTACTGAAGAGTCTGCCAGTTGAACAATTTGGTGACATTGTGAAGATACTACGTTTGGATGATAGTATGGACTTTCTAGTTTGTGTGGGATTATTACTTTGTGAGGAGAAACATACTTGTGCATGATTCAAGAGCTTATTTAGCTACCCGATAAGAAGAAGAGAACTGCTTGTGACACTCGCAAATGCCCTTACTGTGGTAAAGATGGACATATTGAAAAGTTCTCCTATACAAAACAAAGTGACGAAGTGCTCAATCTAGTCAAGGATAAAGCAATGGCAATAGTAGATCAAGGAACAAGCAATGCTACTATGCTGGTCAAAGCTGATCACTTCAATGATCAGGATTATGCCTTTCAATCACAATTTCGGTGAAGTCAAACTCTTTGTGAGTGATTTTGTTCAGGTTTATGAGGCGAGTCTCTTTGTGAGCACACCTAACCTTTGTGAGAAGAATGTTTCTTCGTATTATCTCTTACCTCATTTCGGTTGAGGGGGGGATTGTTAGGTTAGTAGGGCTTCATCCTCATGAGGTTAGAGAATAATTAGGGCTCTACAATCCATGTGGACCTCTTGCATGCACTCACCTATGTAGAAGGTGGTCGCCTTCCTCCAGTACTCTCCAGGGCGGTCACCTCCATTCAAGTTTTCTCTAGGGCGGTGATGAGAGTTGCTCTCCATGATTTCAGCAGGGTCGTCTGCCTCTTGGCTCCTCGATATAGCCAAGGTCAGTAAGATTACGTGCTAGAGAGGTAGTATTATCAGTCGGTGTGTAGAGGTTTATTTGTCTCGATCGGGTCAATGTTTTATGTTGTGGTGTGGTAAGCCTTTGTGGCACAGTCTTTATGATAGAACTTTTGTGGTTAGCTATATTATATAAATAGTGAGCAACAAGCCCAGTAGGGATGTGCTCGTGTTTTTGATGAATAGAGGTGTTATCTTTTGGTGTGATCTGTCACTCAAATACTTTCTTTTTGTAAATAATGTCTTGCATTTCCAGGCTACAAAACATTACCCATTGAATCCATTTTTCTTGAATCTTCATCTCTAAACTCAAATGCTGAGTGATTTTGCGAATGTTTTTGATGCTTTATAATATCTTGGAATGGCAATATGGTAGACAATCTATCCATCTATTGCCAATGCACTTTGAATTGTGTGTTGAACTATTTCTTCTTCACAATTAGATATGCTGCCATCTAGATGCTCCATGCTAGTAAGAAGATTAGGACCAAGATCACAAGTCTTACATGTTCAACCATCATGGCCCTCCATTCCAGTGGAACCTCTTGACCATTATCACTAATATCATCAATTCCTATCATTGCATTTCTTATGCCATCGATCCCTTCATTTTTTTTGTGTGGTCCCATCTTATCATTCTCAATACAAGACAAGTCTTCTACACCAGTGAGCATGTTTGAGTCACTTGAAAATTCTATACTGGTGATCATGTTTGAGTCACATGCAACACAATACCAGTGAGAGCATGTTCAAGTCACTTACAACACTATACCAGTGAGCATGTTCGAGTCACTTGCAATAGAAGAAACCTTTTCTACATCAATGTCACTTATTATAATGTCCTCAGTACCTTTGAGCATGCCACTATGGTAGCCTTTATAGATGCTATGATTTCTTGTCAATGTAGATCTTGTTTGTGTTATTGTTCTTTTCTTGTGGTGGTAATATTTGTTGTCTTCTGCCACATTGAAGGAAACTATCTTAGGTAAATTTTACTTCAAGAAAGATAATTCCCATTTGATAGTATTATGGACCTCTAGATGAGGTGTAGTATTATAGACCTATAGATGTGACATACTATCCATTGCATTTTCAATGATGCTTGTAGCAGTCAACTTAATTACCTCCACCATGGACAGGAATTTTGAGCATAGCCCTTAAATATGCCAAGTGCTAAGACTTCTCCAAAGCAAGACAACATCTCAACTTTTTCCCCTTCAAAACTCCTTGAGATCTTGAATGTATATCTTTGGAATGATTTCATCTTGATCCCAAAGAGTTCCATGTGTGTGCATATCCTAAATGTCACATTGCAAGATATCACACAATGTTTCAAAGTCTCCATGTGGATATTTTAGTGTATGTCAGTGTTGAGAGTTCATGGTCAACATCATGTGATCACGTGTGCATAGCACCATCATGTGATCATATGTGCATAGCACTAACCCAATAGAGTGCTATAAAGGAAAGGGTTCGATCCCCTAACCTTAACCCTAAATGGGTTTGTATATATTCTATTTTTTAAACTAAATCTAGTGTACAGTTAGTCATTTGTGGTGTGCTCTCTAGCTGTGCCCTCTCTCCTCATCTCCACTCTTCTCCTCTCCCCTCTTCATATTTTGTCATGGTATCAGAGCATGGTTTTGCCTTCCACTGAGGCACCATCCTTCTTGTGAGAGAGACCGAGAGATTGTGAGATTGAGAGTTCTCTTGAGTGTTCTCCGTGAGAGTCCACTTTCGGCGGTGAGAGATCTTCATCCATTCTTTGAAAGAAAATTTCCGTCACTTGAGAGAGAAAATTTCCATCCATTCAACTCCATTTCGGAGGATGCATTTATTGGGAAAGACCCTCTCTCTTGGCTATAAAAGGAGGGGGTTATTCCTTGATTGGCACGCTCATTCTTGTAAAGCCACCTCGCTAGTACGTTGACATTTCCCCTCATCCTTCCTTTCAAATAAAGCATGACCCTCTTCCCTTGATGTCTCCATCTCTACATTCCTCCTCCACCCATGTACAGACTTATTTTTCTGATTCGAGGTCATTTCGGGGCCTGTTTTAGAGGCGGAAGATTTCCGCAGGCACTCAGAAAAAGGCCCTGTTTTTACTGTGTGACCACTGCTCTGCAAGCCGGTGAAAAGTTGCCGTAGAAATTGCTTTGTATGCCTGTGTGTAGAGATACTGGGAGTTACAGAATCATCCTTATTGCCTATTGATGCAAAATCATCACTAGGAAGTGACTATGTGGTCAAATACCACTTTCGTTAGTTTTGCAGATTTGCCCGTGTGAGGCAGAAGCTGTGTTTTTTACAGTGACAGAATATTTTGCAGTGTTCTGTAATGGCATCTGATTCTCTTTCACAGATTGTCATTGAAAAGCTTGACAAGAACAACTTCCAAGCATGGAAGTTTAGAATGACGAATTTCCTTATGGGAAAAGGCTATTGGGAGTTCATTACAGGAAATGAAGAAGAACCAGTTCTTCCTAATGTTCCCAATCAACAGGAAATGCAGGCATTTAAAGGATGGCATGAGAGAGCCAGAAAAGTTATGTATTGGCTGTCTATCAGTATTTCAGATTCTATGATTGTGCATATTCAGGATGCAAGTACACCAAAGGAGGCATGGGATACTTTGGCAAAAATGTACAGCACAAATATGCAAGCCAGGAAAATGCACCTCAAGCAGGAGTTGCACAATGTGCAAAGAGAAAATATGAGCATCAATGACTACCACATGAAGGTGAAGAAAATTGCAGATGCACTTGCTTCCATTAGGTCGCCAGTGGAAGATGATGATCTAGTTTCTGTGACCTTGAATGGTCTAGGAAAGGATTATGCACAGTTCTGGACATCCATTGCCATCCGTGAAAAATTTCCTGATTTTGAGGAGTTGTTTGCTCTTCTAATTTCTAAAGAGTAGAGAAATGGTGGTGCATCTTCTTCAAGAGGAACTTCAAAAGAAATTGTCTTCTACTCAAATGCTGGAAGAGGTAGAGGCAGAGGTAGAGGAGGCCGATCTAGAGGCCATGGCAGAAATCAGAATATGCAGTAAACTCAAGAAAACCAGTCTTTTGGAGGAGGACGTGGTAACTCTAGAGGTAGGGGGAGCCAAAGAGGTTGTGGTGGATGGCAGAGAGGCCAAAATGCAAACAGCAATGTTGAATGCTACTATTGTGGTGAAATGGGTCATATGGCTAAAGACTGCTTCAAAAAGCAGAATAACATTATGAATGGAAAATTGCAGCAAGGCAATTATGCATCCTCTAGTAGACAGGGTGATGACAGAAATGAGCATTTATTTATGGTACAGCACATGACCAATTCTGTGACAAGTGCAGAAGAAAGCAATGATGTGTGGTATGTTGACTCAGGTGCATCAAACCACATGACAGGTCATGCAGAATGGATGCAGGATGCGTCGAAATGGAAAAACCAAGATTTGTGGAGACTGGTGATGATATTGCACATCCTATTGTGCAGATTGGTAAAATTCCTTTGTCATTGCAGGATGGGAAATAGAAATACCTGTCTGATGTATTTCATGTCCCAAATATCGCCAAGAACCTGGTTTCTATTAGTCAAATGGTTGAGCAGGGCTTGCAGATTAGATTTAATCCTCATGGATGCTTTGTTGAGGATATGAAAAATAATGGTCGCTTGATAGCAAAAGGAAAGAAGAAGGGCAGGATGTTTACGTTGGATGTGGAGATGCCTGAATTGAGTGCAGCAATGATTGCACATGGGACCGGTGTTGTTGCAGATATTGATATTTGGCATAAACGCATTGGTCATGTTAATGTACAGTGACTTAAATCAATGCAGGCCCAAAATATTGTTGCAAGATTGCCTAAATTCAAGGTTGCAGAAATGCATAAGGTATGTGAAGCCTATCAATTTGGAAAAAAGGCAAGGAAACCATTTCCTAGGCATGTTCATGTTGGGATATCTCAAGGTGTATGCCTCAGGCACACCTTATGTTTCTATGTGTGAGTGCTAGAGGCACAGTTAGGTGGTGGAAAAGCCACATAGGATGATTGAGTGAATCTAGGAGCAGATTGAGGAGATGATTGTGGAGCTTTGAGGTCATCAGTGATGTCAGTGACCTTGTATGAGGTGCCTACTTAAGGACCTCTTTCTTCTTTATTCTATAAGCAAGTATTCTGAGTTTGTGTCCACTCTACTCTTTCTTTTCAGTATTCCAACATGGTATCAGAGCCATTTGATCCCCCTTGAGCCCATTTCTGCCACATCATCATCTTCTTCTTCATCTTCTTCTTCTCCATTTTCCTCTTTCTTCCCAAAATCTTTGAGAGCTTGGTTCTCCATCTACAAACAGCCATTGCCCAAACCCTCTGAGCTGGAAACTCCTCTAGTATGGGCGAACTTCCACCTGCAAGCAATTGAAGAAAAAACGTCTGTGGTGGCTGCCATTCTCCAAACAACGAATTTCTTCTGTTGCTCAATACTCCCTGCATACTTTGCCATTGCCTGAGCCCTCTTAGGAGTAGATGGGCGACCTCAAGACGAAGATTTTGAGCCATTTTTCAGGTCATTTGGTTCAGTAACGAGGGAGAAATCGTCAAAACTCAGTTTCAGCCTGTAGCAACTCTCCCGGGCAAAAGTGCGCACCATTTCGTCCAACCTCTGTGCTGGAACTTCTCTGGTATATGAGCTTTCTTTTGCTTCAGAAAGCCCTTTTTTCCTTGCTTTGAAGAGTGAGCTACAAGCCCTCCAAGTTCAGCTTTTCATTTTTGACAGTTTTGGACAAGTTTTGAAGATGATGCTACATAAAATGCTACTCTAGCATTTCTGGTCTTTTGAAGTTTTCAATAACTTCATTACAAGTGTTTCTTCAGTTTTGTTTTGACTTGCTAGACCTGGTTGTGATTGGAAAGTGTTTATTTCATCCACTTCTATGAAGCATGTAAGTGAAAGCATCATTGTTTGAAATTTGGTCACAAGACTTTGCTACATTAAATGCTTATATTTTGAAGCATTTCAGTTGTTATTCTAAGCCCTGTAAGAGAGAAGACACTACCCAATACCTGGGTTAGAGCCTCTCATGGCTTGCTTATGCAAAATATGTGAAAAGCCAAAACATAAAGCAATGTCTTGTTATGCTACAAAGGATGAAAATGCCAACCTGACTTCCTTGTTGAAGATTGCCAAAACAATGGTTGCCAAAAAGGAAGCAACTACAGAGATCTACCCTCTCATGGCACTTTTATTTGACTCCAAGTACAAGAAAAAGATGAAGGTCAGATACCTAAGATATGCTTCTCTACACAACTATGGAGATGACAAGATAATTGTTCTCTTGAAGGATATGACTTTCAAATCCACTTGTTCTATCATAGTACCATCTTATAAGGCACTAGACACTGCCCATGTGGTAAGACCTTGCCTTGACATGGATATTTTGCCTCCACAAGATGAGGCATCCCATGAAGATTATGCATTTTAAACTCATCTCTATGTATGCTCCAGATCTCTCTTTTTATGTCAAGGTACTCAGCCTGGATAGTCCTCCAAAATGAATGAAAATAAACTATTGTGTGTTGTGTGTTTTGTAAACACCTCTGGTCACCTTATGATGTAGGCCATGTGTATGTTTGTTCCATGGTACCTCCTACAGACATTGTGTGCATGTACATGTAGGAGAGATAACCATTGGAAGGTCTGTTTGTATCCCTTTCTGTTTACCTTACACCCAAGGGAACCCTTGCTAGCATGAGAACCTAGCCATAGATTTATCCTTGACCACCATGAGATGGCATGAGAAACTATGAGACTAGATGTATCCTTGACATAGCCTGAGGCATTTCCTTGAGGGGGGGTTTGTTGGGATATCTCAAGGTGTATGCCTCAGGCACACCTTATGTTTCTATGTGTGAGTGCTAGAGGCACAGTTAGGTGGTGGAAAAGCCACATAGGATGATTGAGTGAATCTAGGAGCAGATTGAGGAGATGATTGTGGAGCTTTGAGGTCATCAGTGATGTCAGTGACCTTGTATGAGGTGCCTACTTAAGGACCTCTTTCTTCTTCATTCTATAAGCAAGTATTCTGAGTTTGTGTCCACTCTACTCTTTCTTTTCAATATTCCAATAGTTCAAGAGAGTAAGAAGCCATTGGAATTAATCCACTCTGATGTGTGGACTACTAAAGCTGCATCTATTGGAGGTTGTCATTATTTTGTCACTTTTATTGATGACTACATCAGAAAAGTTTGAGTGCATTTTATGAAAAAGAAAAGTGAAGTGTTTGGGCATTTCAAAGCTTTTAAAGCTATGGTTGAAAAAGAAACAGGCCTACAAATAAAATGCCTAAGGTCAGATGGAGGGGGAGAATACCTCTCAAATGAGTTTGCAAAGTTCCTGCAGGAGCATGGCATAAAGCAGCAATATTCATACAGTCATACCCCACAGCAAAATGGACTTGCAGAAAGGAAAAACATGCATATTGGAGAGGTATCTCAGGCCATGCTAAATGAAAAAGACCTACCAGATCATTATTGGGTTGAAGCAGTTGCTATAGCAGTTTACATAATGAACAGGACTCCCATTGTAGCAATACATGGCATGATGCCAGAGGAGATGTATACTAGTAGGAAACCAGATATTTCTCATTTGAAACTTTTTGCTTGCATTGCCTATGTTCATGTGCCAGATGAGTTGAGGTCCAAGTTGGATCCAAAAGCTGAGAAGTGCATCTTTATTGGTTATTCTCTATAGCAGAAAGGGTATAGATGCTATAACCCTTCTACTCATAAGTTTACAGTGAGCAGAGATGTTGTTTTTGATGAGATGAACAGCTGGTATAAACCAGTAAATGTGATGATTGATGTAGATGCACAAAATGGTAATGCTTCATAGAATTCATAGCAGCAATCCCAAAATATTAGTGGACCTGTAGTGTCCTCTAGCAGTGGTTCACATACTTCACCATGGACAGGCAGATTGAGATCAGGAGAATCTCCTCAAAGCAATGCAGATAGTGGTACGCAGGTATCACGAAAAGGAAAAGAGAAGGTAGATCAACCCATGTTTGATGTGAATGCAGGTCACTCTTATGTGGATGGTGAATCCAGTGGCTCAGAACAGAGCATTGATGATGAGTTGGCTATTCCTTCTATTGTTACACCTAGAGTAAGGAAGACCAGGGATGTTTTGAGAGCACCTGGAAGTGAGCCTACTTTGCGCAGGTCTACCAGAGCTAGGTATCTTGTGGATAGGCTGAAATATGATGGATTTACAGCCACTCACTATGCCTATATGGTCAAAGTGATACAGGAACCAGAACCCACTTCTTTTGAGCAAGCCATGGGAAAAGAAAAATGGGAGAAAGCCATGGATGAAGAAATGGATGCCTTGGAAGCAAATGCTACATGGGAATTGGTGCCTTTGCCCAAAGACAAGAATGCAATTGGCTGTAAGTGGGTTTATAAGGTGAAGCACAATGCAGATGGTTCTGTGAATAGATACAAGGCAAGATTAGTTGTCAAGGGGTATGGACAGATATATGGCATTGATTATGAAGAAACATTCAGTCCGGTTGCAAGAATGGCAACTATAAGAGCTGTCATTGCTATGGCTTTATCAAAGGGATGGTCTTTACATCAGATGGATGTAAACAATGCCTTCTTGCATGGTGATTTGCAAGAAGAGGTCTTTATGGAGCAGCCACCAGGTTATGTTCATGCTGTTCATCCTGAGTTTGTTTGCAAGTTGAAGAAATCCTTGTATGGCTTGAAGCAAGCACCTAGAGCATGGTCTGACAAGATAGGACAGTATCTTGTCACTATTGGCTTTCAGATCTCCAAGGCAGATTTCTCACTTTATGTGAGAAAAATAGAGAAAGGTATTATGCTACTTGTCATTTATGTTGATGATTTGATCATCACAGGTGATAGTGATGAAGATATCCTTCATGTGAAAATGCTATTGAAGAAGAAGTTTGAGATGAAGGATTTGGGAGAGCTGCATTATTTCTTGGGCATTGAGGTGATTAGATCACCAAGTGGGATACAGCTCTTGCAGAGGTAGTATGGATTGGACATGCTGTCCAAATATGGGATGACAGGCTGTAAGCCTATTTCAGTTCCTTTGGAGCAAAATGTGAAGCTGAGCGCAGATGCAGGTGAGCTTCTGGAAGACCCTACTATGTACAGATGCATGGTAGGAAGTTTGATTTATATGACTATTACCAAGCCTGATTTGAGCTATGCTATTGGATTGGTAAGTTAGTTTATGCAGGCTCCAAGGAAACTGCATTTGGATGCGGCTAGATGCATACTCAGGTATGTGAAGTCCACATTGCAGTATGGACTATTTTATGAGGCTAGGGTTCAGATACAATTGCATGGATACACTGATGCTGATTGGGTTGGTAGTATTTCTGATAAACGATCTACCAGTGGATATATGTTCTCTTTTGGGAGTGCTACAGTCACTCGGAGCAGCAAGAAACAGCCTACACTTGCCTTGTCTAGCACAGAGGCTGAGTACAGGGGTGCAACAATGGCTACATGTGAGGTAGCTTGGTTGCATAAGCTACTCTATGATATGCATCAGTCCACAGATGGGCCAGTTGTCATTTATTGTGACAACATGAGCAGTATACACTTGGCAAATAACCCAGTCTATCATGCTAGAACAAAGCACATTGAGATGCATTATCACTATGTATGGGAGAAGGTTTTACTAGGTCTTATTGATCTAGTTTATGTCAGCACAGAGGATCGGGTAGCTGACATATTCACGAAGGCATTGGGCATAGAGAAGCTACGCAAGTTCAGAGACCTGCTTGGTGTGCAGGAATTGGGATTGAGCTTAAGGGGGAGTGTTGAGATATTGAGCTCCACTCGTGATATGCCAGGGTGACCGTTGTGCATTTATGTCACCGACTTGTTAGCTGCAGATGCGGTTGGTACACCGCCCATGAATAATAGCTAGATGATAGCTATCCTTATGTACTCTAGTTCGTGGCTCAGTTAGTATGCCACCTTAGTTAGCTGAGTTTGGTTTGAGACCCACATATAGGGTTCTTCTATTTCTTTGTACGAGAGTTCTTTTGGCTTTCACAACTAAGAAGAGGAAAACTGTTTTCATCCTCCACCTTTCTGTGTATTCCCCCATTGTGTATGTGAGAAAGCCGCAAGTGAGACTCCTTCCCTCTCTTCCACTATCTTCACATGATGCTTGGTCCTCTATGCCTTAACGTCACTACTACACACGAATCCTATTACCGCCCTTTAGCGCCCGCTTAGCATTAATTGTCGGTATGAAAAGCAGGTTTCGTAAAGCGTCGCTATATAGCGACTTTTGCTAAAAGTCGCTATATAGCGACTATAATAAAGGTCGCTATATAGCGACTTTTAAGTGTCGCTATATAGCGACACTGATATACTATTTTATAGCAACGTTTTTCTAGAGGTTTTTTTTAAAATATAGGCCTTAAAAGTTAGTTTTTTCCAATGACAAATTTTTTTAAATTTTCATACATGTTTGAGCTCATAGAGAATAAAAAAATGAGAGCATGTACATCAAGCCTTTGAAGCTCATATACTCATGTCCAAGTTTGAGATGAGAAAAATCAATTAAGAGCATTTACATCAATTGTTTCATCTTGATCCAAGTCTAAGGCGCCAAACAAGTCTATCTCCAACTCTATACCGAGTTAATCTCCTATATCATCATCATACTCTAGCATCGTACGTTCACCTAAAAGTATTTGATCATCTTTTTCAATAAAGTGTGGTGATTCTTGATGATTGTTGTCTTCTTCCTCAATATCGTGATCTCCATCTTCCTCCCATGCGATGTCATTATGCACATCTTCCTCTTGGCTCATATGGTGATCTACATCTTCTTTGCTAGATTCATCAATTGGATCCGGCATTGGTAGTGGCATCTCCATATCCACATCTCGATCTTCAAAAATTTGCTTACTTCGTGGTGCAACTTGGATCACGTACCACCATCTTGGATCAGAACGATCTGGATGAAAAACCACCTATATTGAAGATGGGTGCCAAATGTCGTCAATTATATATATGAAATTATGCTCAAGCGCATGTATCAATGGACTTTAAAAATGAAAGCTTCGATTAATTAAATCATTAGTATGCACCTGCTCACAGTGCTCGGGAAGAACAAAAGTATCACTTTCATCGGTCCAATGTTTGGTGGAGTCTATTGCAAAGAGACTGCTGCTATCTTTTCTCACTGTCACATGGGGACCATTGTAAATAGTTCTAAACCATTTTACATCAAGAATGAAAATAGTAAATCATCTAAAATCAATTTCATAGATGTCGCGTATGGTTCCACAATAATCCAACTGTGAGGAGAGAAGATTGGTATCCGAAGCACTTGCTCGGCTATCTTGTGTGAAGTTAGCCATGACTCCACAATCATACGTGACTCTCTTTGAATCGATGCGTTCCACGCGAAAATGTCGTCCATATGACCATAATGCACTGTACTTTTTGTACTGTAAAAGAGCATCATTAAAACAATGAAGATGCATCTATTTTATAGCATATATTGCCACAAATAATTACTTAATTACGTCAAGAGGTAAGAAACTTACATGCACCATACATCCAGATGATAACTCTCGCTCACGCTCGTTTATTGTCTCTCCATCACGTTTGGCTTGACGTAGAGCCAGTTGTAGCCAATCAAGTGACATGTGAGTAGGGAGAAGAGCCAGATCCCGTGGATATGGTTGTGATCGCCTGTACATTCCTCTGAATCTTGTTCTTGCATTTATTCTTTTTGCTTTGGCCACTTCATATCTCTCAATCCACTTCTGCATCTCAGGGCTATTGAGGATACAAAACTTATTGAATTTCTCCATTTGCTCTTCGCTCATCTTTCTTTCAATCCCTTTTCCTTGGGGAACCTCGCCAATGATGCGATCATCATCCTTGTTATGCCAAGCTTGCGGCATAATCCATGGATGCAAGAAACTCCGTGATATATACTAATGACTCTTGCACATGCCATCCCTCTGCCATGCTTGCTTCCGGTCTTGCTCTGTCTTACAAGTCCCTTTAAAGTTTTCATAAACCGCTCAAGACAAAACATCCATCGATTATGAACGGTACCTGCTATAGCCACCTCATCAACTATGTGCACAAGCAAGTGGACTTGAGTTGTCATAATGCTCGAGGGAAGGTTCTTCTCAAGCAAGCATACGGCTTCGATGGATTCCACCCTAGCCTTCTCGATGCTCGATATAGAGATCTCTTTTTGAGATATCCACCTATTTCACATGCCCATGTAAGATATTTTCATAATCAGTCTACAGATTAATCAGCTTAAATTGAAGAAAATACATTCAATGCGATTTGATAGTAAGCATACCTCACAATACCACAGATCTTGAATATAGCATTTCTAACATCTTCTTGTAAGCACCCTTTTATTGTAATTGGGAGGATGAACTATCAAAGCAACAATGAAGTCATGTCAACAATATAACATAATAATAATTATGCTAACGCATCACGATTATCGGTACACTAATTCTACTTAGAATACCTGTTAGACCTTGTGCCAATCATGGGACTTGAGCCCACTAAGCTTATTGTCCTTTGAAAATGCTCCTTTCAAGCAATGCATGTACCCTGTCGGTGTTTGAAAAGAGGCAATGTCTGCCTTGACCGTTGCCTCCTCCCTCGTAGAGAGGATCCACGTTGCTTTCGGGAGGACAACTTTTCCCGAAGCATGCACTTGGGGCCACAAATGAGACATCCTATTCATAGCATGCAAGTCTTCTCGCACTCCTCTCGAGTCCTTGGAACCAACCAAGTGTGCCCAAATAGTAGCCCCCACATTCTTGAAGATATGCATGGGATCCAAGAGATGATTGATTTGTAATTGACCCCAATAAGGAAGCTCATGAAAGATCGATAGCCTCTTCATACCAGGAGGAGGTTCCTCTCCATTCGCCCTCCAAGCTTGAATCCAGTCACTTGTCTTCAAATATGATGGTGGTGGATCAAGCTGACCTCCACGTGCGAGATGGTTGAGCGGAAGGTATCAAGCATGACCTTCATAAACATTTTTCCTCATATGTTTGGAGTAGCGTGCAAGCGATTTCAGAGCCGGTCCACAAACAGGACAAGCATGGTACCCACTTGTAATAAGTCCTGCACGTGTGCATGAATGTGTTAGTACAAGACATGCGTGCGAAAGAGAGTCAAAAAAGCATAATCCCTCATTGTACATGTAAAGACACAACCACGTACCTGCACACACTCTCCATATCCTGGGTAGTCATGCATGGTCCACATCAAGATACCCCTGACCAAAATATCATTGGTATGTCTAGGAGCTCTGGAAATATCAAAGACATGCACTCCTCTCCATAATATCTGTAACTCCTCTATCAAAGGTGCCATGTACACGTCGATGTTTTTTGCCTTGTACTTTCGTGGCACAATTAGTGCAAGCATGAGGTGTCCCTTTTTTATTGTTAGCCATGGTGGCTATGGGCCATGTCGACCAAAATGTCAAGCGTAGCCCGAAAGGATTCACACTATCCATGGCTAGCCCAAGATGTAAGTTGCGTGGCTCCCTCGCAAAGTCCGGCCACTGATTATCTATGTGCTTCCAAGCTGCACAATCTGCGGGAATCCTCAATGTGTCATCAGTGGACCGATGAGATGCATGCCATGTCATCAACTCCGCTATGGATTTGCATCGGAACATGTGTTGTATTCTTGCAATGATGGAAAAGTGTCTCAAGACCTTTATCGGTATCCGCTCACCCTACAAGTCATCTCTATATCATTGTTCCCCACACTTTGGACAACTAGCCAAATCTCCATGCTCACGACGAAAGAGAATACAATCATTACGGCAAGCAGGGATGGTATCATAATCCATACCCACTGTTGTTAGCATCTTTTTCATTTCTCTCTTGATGCGGGCATGGTATTTGGTGTAGGCAACATCTTCTGGAGCAACCTATGACAATTCACAACATACATAGGTTTCGAACAATGATGATTCGGTATACACTATCCAAATGATGATTCTCAAAACAAACAATATCCAAATAATGAGTCAAATTATTGCAAGAGCTAACCTCATTAAGGCCGAGACACTTGTATCCGACCACCCATACTTTACTTGTAGATTCAAGATTGAGAGACAAGCACATAGTTTAGACATCCTAGCACCCTCGTACAATTGTGTTGATTGCAACTCTCGCATTTTGACCTAGGTGGAAGCATGTTAACCTGCTCAAAAAAGCATGTCTATGGACAATGCTAAGAAGCACAATTGAATAGGTCCTACTTGGCATTTTTGCATCTGGGCAGTTACTCGCGCATAGACATATTGCCTCGGCAGACTACATTAAAGGGGCTACCACAATCTTGTCAGGATCTCCTTGCAAACAATTAAGATTTCTTGAAGCTTTGGTAAGTATGCTCACGATATGTAGTCACCAGATCATAACTTGAATCCAACTTCTTTGTAAAACTCTTGGGCTCTCTTACATTCTGCAACCTTGATGTCTATGTCCAGAATCTCTATAAGCTCATGCAAAAAGTTGTATGGATGCTTGTGCCAATCTTCTTCAATAGATGCTGGTTCCAATGTTGTATAGAGCATACATGTTGTTCCCCATCTCTTTGTATTGAAATTGTATGCTATGTTGCTATAGTGTGGTACATAACATTAGCTCTTGAGAGCATTGCTTAGTTCTAGCCTGCACTAAATTGCAGGTTTTGGGTTTACATTTGAGCTACCAACAAGGTGAGCCAATGCAAGGCAACATGGGAAGATCCATTGAACCAATAGTATGGGACAGTGTCATAAGGGATTATGAAGCTGGAAAGAAAAGAGAACAGCATGCAAGAGACAAACACAGGAGGGAGGTTACTATACATGGAATTGATTACTTGTAAAAGCGAAGGATTGTTAACAAAACTATGAAAATTTTTGATAGCATGATGACTGCTGGCTTGGGTGCAAAACTCAAGACTGAATTTTTCAATTCAATATTGGATTATTGTCGGTACCAATGCCTTTTTGAACTTTCATCAAGAGAGAAAGGTGCCTCATTGACAATGTTCACAGTACATTGGCCATTGTAAAGCAACCAACTTTCAAAGATAGTTTGTTTTGAACAAAAGTGCATTGACTATGCTGATGAACTCTAATCAATGCATTCCCCTGGCAAAGGTCTCAAGAGTACTTCCACTTTCCTAGGCATAGCTTGTATGAGGGAAGATCCAGAGTCTACGCAAAGGCTGATGATGGTAATGGACTATTCTCATTGGTGGCTGCATGTTGGAAGCAACACCGCACAGCCCAATCAGTGATGAAATAAAGGAACTTGTACAATCATTTTGGGAGGTCGAGATGCATTTTCCTCCCAACAAAAAGGACGTGTGCCGAGAAAGAGTTGGCAAAAATATTTACATCAAGCACCTAGTGCACCTTCTCGAGGAGCCTCAGGTACTTCCCTACTAAAGTGCATGATTGATAGTGCCTACTCTACAACTTACCATTGACATGATAGTTACAGTATGATATGTTTATTTCCACTATCATATGCTATTAACCAAAATCATGGGATGGTTTCCTCTCACCTTTGGTCGATGTCATATGCTAGTTATAATTGTCATATTCTGATTAGCACTCTCTTCCTAGTGCACCAACCCCCTTTAGTAAGAAAACCTATCAAAATCTTGAGTATCAGATGAATTTAACAATATGCCATGAGTAGAAATTATTCAAATTAACGTGGTTATGTTCTACACCAAAAGAGATTCAAATATGTCTTTACACCTTGAAATTTGTGTAACACATGAAAAAGTTACATTGATTTGAAAGGAGACGGGTTTTCATATTTTAGTGTATTTTTTTTTAAACCCCCCTCATCCAAAAGACCCCCCCTCTGGGGCCTCACATATTATGAAAAATACGTACAAATCTTAAAATTTTGCATATTTTTCAAGGTATATACCTTATATTTTGTGGGAGGGGGCTCGAGTCATGTTCGGGTAAGAGACGTAGGCTTAAATGTGGTAAGCAAACAAAGTGAATGCATGTGTAAAAGGAACGTGTATCATCATGATTGAGGTAATGAAGGCTTTCACCTTCATTGGGGGTTGCAGGGTTTAGGAGGAGCTTAAGGGTTAGAAGGAGGTTTAAGGGTTAGAAGGAGGTTCTAGGGTTTAGAAGGAGGTTCCAGGGTTTAGAGAGAGGTTCCAGAGTTTAGAAGAGGTTTTAGGGTTAGAAGGAGGTTCCAAGGTTTAGAAGGAGTCCAGGGTTAGAAGGAGGATCCAAGGTTCAGGGTAGAGTACATGGTGGAGAACTCGTCTCCCTCGTAGATCATGGAGTTTAAGGGTTGAGGAACAAAGGGTTTAGGGGGAGCATAGGAGTGGGAGAGGAAGAAGGTGTAAGAGCATGGGGGAAAGAGGAGAGAGGAGGGAGGAGGAGGAGGAGGAGGAGGAGGGAGGAGGAGAGAGGAGGAGGAGGAGAAGGGAGGAGGAGAAGGAAGAGGGAGGAGGAGAAGGGAGGAGGAGGAGAGGAGGAGGGAGGAGAGGGAGAGGATAGGTTGCAAGGTTGGAGGAGAGGGGAGGAGGAGTTGCAAGGTTAGGACATGCTTTTGGAAGTGGAGTGCAAGGAACCATGGACACTTGAGACAATTGCTTGGAATACCAAAGTAGAACTCAACACAATGCCCCAAAGAGTGTGGGCTTCATTCCATTATGGGGTATTTATACAAGTTGGAGAGCTTCTCTCTTTGTATGTAGAAGTTGTAACACATTCTCTTTCTACATGTAGAAGTTATATGTAGAAGTTGTAACACATTCTCTTTCTACATGTAGAAGTCGTATGTAGAAGTTGTAACACATTCTCTTTCTACATGTAGAAGTTGTAACACATGATTCTCTTTCTACATGTAGAACTCGCATATAGAAGTTGCATGTAGATGTCGTATGTAGAACTTGCATGTAGAACTCGCATGTACAAATCGTATGTAGAACTTGCATGTAGAAGTTGTATGTAAAACTTGCATGTAGAACATGCAAATTGGATTTCTAAGAGGGATTATTTCTAGCCTTATGCAAGTACAAGCGGAGCTTTGCCGCTACTCTCTACATACACATTCTGTTCTACCTAAGTCCATGTCAGCACAGAGTCACAAAGTTTGCCGAAGCAGCATGCTTCACAAACTTTTCCAAGAAATTGTAGCTTCGGAATTCCAATTGCCATATTTTGATTCCTGAGATCTAACAAGTACTTGAAGTTGACATGACCATATCTCTTGTGCCATTTTGCAGATAGTGGCATCTGTTGCATTTGAGCTGACATGGCATGCTTATCCGGTACTGTAGCTAGCATCCTGTATAAGCGTCCTTCCTTGACACCTTTTGCTACTAGCTGACCTCTTTGTCTCTGATAGTGCATTCATCACCATTGAAGATGACTTTGTAGTTGTGTTCCGTCATTTGACCTACTGACAAAAGGTTCTTGCTGAGCTTCGGAACATAGAGCACATCTTTGACTAATCCTTTTGTACCAGTGAAATTGTTCATAGGGATAACACCTGTCCCTTGAACCGGATTCGGTGTATTGTCTGCTATGTAGATGACATTCTTTTGACCTTCTAATGGTTTCATTTCTGTGAACCATTCCTGATGATTTGTCATATGAGATGATGCACTGCTGTCGATGTACCAAGGATCCTGTTCCACTTGGTCGACTTGATAGCTGAAATCCTCTTTGGGATTGAAATCAGTGTCTAGGTGCATTGTATCAGTCTGATGCAATTCCTCACTTGCAAGAAACATATTTCCATGTTCATTTGCAAAATGACTATGACTAGAATGTCCACCACGATGATTTCCTCTTCCTCAGCGGATTACTGCTGGATTGACCGCCTTGGTCATACTGCTTCTTGCGGCAATCTCTTTCATAGTGTCCAAACTTGTGACAATAGTTGCATTGAATGTTTGACACATTGGTGGATGCATTCCCTCGTCCTTGGAATCTTCCTCGGTTGGAATGATTTCCTCTTTGTTGCTGATTTTGATGTTGCTGAGGATGCTGCTGATGCTGATGCTGATTCTGACTTTGATTTTGTTGATGATGACCACTTTTCTGATATGATCTACCTCTGTTTCTACCTTTGCCTCTGCTTCTGTCTGAAGCTGTGAATGCCTGATCATTAGAATGACCTTTACGTGCTTGAATGGCCTGAGTCCTGAGTTCTTCACCAAGTAGAACTGACTGAAGTTCTTCCAGTGTTGGAATTTGCCATTGGATGGCAATACTCTGGACTAGATTCTCATATCCTTCTCCTAGTCCATTCAGGATTACTTGAACCATTTCTGCGGGATTCATAGTCTCTCCTGCTGCTGCAAGTTGATTGTTGTAGTCTTTGATGCGGAGTACATAAGCATGACCGGTTTCACTGCTATTGCGGAAACTCTGGTTGATCTGGTTTCTTAGGGTGAGAATCCTGGATGTGTTCTTGGACTCATAGAGAGCTGCGAACATATCCCATGCTTCTTTTGATGTCTTAACTGTGTTGAGCTGTCCTAGCATGACATCTTGCACATTCTGCTTGATCAGGTGATAGGCATACTTGTCTTTCTTATCCCATTCTGCTTGAGCTCGGGCAATGGCAGGATCTGCTACTGGTGCGGAAACTGTTTGTGTAGATGTAGATCCCGATGTAGATCCCGTTGCTGGTGCTGTGACAACAGATGGAGTAGAGCTACTGGTGGCTGGATCGGCCAATGGTCTAGGTATGGATCCATCGACATACTCCCATTTGTCCTGAAGCACAAGAATGGTCTCCATTCGGTATTTCCATGTACCATAATTGGAGTTGTCTAACTTAGCAGATGCCTCCAGATTGAGGTTGCTAGTCGACATGGTGCAAACAATGTACTCAAAAGTGTCCTGAAAAAACTCTGTATGAATCAACTGCAAATACACTGAAGATGCCAAGTGAAATCTCTATACCGTCGGTGAAGATAGAACTGCAGTAAATAAGATCTGACCTATGTTACAAGGCTTGTGGCAATGATGCCGGGAATAGCCAAGAGGCTTTACAAGGCTGAAAAATGATGTGCACGATGCCGTGAGATAGCCAAATAGGCTTTACAATGGTGGCATGTGTGTGTGAAATCAAGTGCTATCTGCCCACTGAATCAATCTGCAATGCCTCTAAACTCTGAAGTCTGCTCACTGAACTGATGAACGTAAGGTTTCAGGTAATGTAATGATGTGAAATCGGATGTGAGCGTATGGACTGGTGACTCCGAGTAGGTACTAGTCGGGAATTTCGGGCATGGCTTAGATTGGCAACTTAGGGAATTCAAAGCGTCCCCTCTATGGCGATCTAGTCTACTCTGATCTAGATCTAAACCAACCGTCGATCGATGAAAGAGCAGCAAATAATTCCTTTTCCTTTGTTCTTTTTAAGTGCTGGGTCAGATGCGTCGATGTAGAGGCAAATGTGCGTGAAGGAAGTGGTTTTGCCGGCGAAGCTCAAATGTGAGTGTAACTTGCACCGAAATGTGCGCGTGATGTAACGAGCACGTAGAGCACAAAAAATCGAGCGACTTTCCTTTTTGGAGTACCCTCAAATTCTTCCTGGATCAAGAGATATGACTTGATCTAGGTGGAGGGGCAAAAGGAGTGCAAATGGTGCTCAATGATGATGTGTCACTGTGAGTCACATGCAGTGAGGATGTGGCACTGTGCTTAGCAAGAGGTGTGCCAGTGAAGCTCTGTGTTGAGGTGGCAGGAGTGTGCACATGCAGTGTGTGCAGAGTGTGCCTGGCAAGGGACTGTGCCTGCAGAGGGTCAGTGCTAATTGGACTGCTGAGGTGGCACAGATGATGTCAACAGGGTGACGTGGCATTGATGACGTGGCCTGATGACATGGTAGATGATGTGGCAGTGTTGACGTGGCAAAAATGACATGGCAGTGCTGATGTGGCAGTCTCACGGGACTGCTGACGTGTCAGATAAGGATTGCCACGTGTCAAGATAATGTGGTGATGTGGCACGTGGGTAAGGGTGCCACGTGGCTGATCCTTGACCACACCTGTGTGTGTGGTGACCCTGGGTGGATAAGGTTGGTGATAAGGCCACGTGTCAAAAGGAGGGCCACCGAATTTTCAAGATTCTGATAGAATCTTTGTAGATTCCGTCCTCATTTCCGTCGACGATGCGATAGCGCTATGTGACGAGGGAGCCCGTGAGCTCTGGCGGAGATCGTGCATTTGATGGCTTCCTAGAGAGGTGGCCGTCGCTATTCGCTGGAGCTAATTGTAGGAGGTGCTTGCTCGTTGGTGCGGCGAGGGTGTTGACGCAGAGGTCGCCCAGCCGTAGTTGCTGTTGAAGAAGGCTAAGAGCCTTGTTCGGTCGCGGTTGAGCCTTGTTCGGTGGAGAGATTCAGGACGCCAGAAGCCCCAGTTCCTCCCGAGACACTGAGAAGCTTGCGATGAAAGTGAGGAGTTCGTTGAGCCGTGGAGCGTGTCGTCTGTTGTAGAGGCTCACGAGGCAGGAGATCCGTTTAGTGGCGCTGCTCGTTGTTGAAGAAGGCCGCTGGCTATTGGCGTTGGAGCAGCCTGTGGCAGGGCTGTTGGTTGGAGAAGTCACTGGTTGAAGAAGAAACTATGTAGTGTCTTCAAGCAATTGCTGCGAAAGCTTGATATGAATGAAGCCAAAGGATTTAACGGATTGTGAAACTAGTTCCAGCATTTTGACGCACTGTTGAGCTGTGCATCGTGAGTTCTTAACCCTGGGCCTGGAGTCTGCACTGTTTGATGAGGATGGTCGTCTGGAGTATCCCGATTTTGGCCTCTCGAGAGGGCTGGTCATTCATTGATATCCTTCAGCTGTGAAGGAGCAGATGCGACGAGCGATTTGAATTTTCTGCTAATGATGGAGAGCCGCCTTTGTTTGTAGATGGAGGCGGCTACAGATGGCTTGCGAGGGGCTCTTGGAATTTTCTTGTTGAAGGTTTGTCTTCGGAGTCACCTGGTCGCATGCTTGGTGATAAGGCTTGAGTAGTCCTCAAACCTTTCAAGAACTTCTCAAAATGAAGAACAAGATCTCTCCCTGTCTCTCTCACAATCAGAGTACCTTACAAAACTCAGAAATGTCTCTCTCTTGAAGCTCTCAAGGAAATAAATCTCTCTCATTCACTCTCAAATAGAAATCTCTCTTTCTCTCTCGGAATGAACAAGAGATGTCAAGGAAATCTTTCTCTCTCACTCAATGGACGGAAATTCCTCACATGAACGGAAATTTTCAAGAATGAATGGACGAAAATCTTTCATCAACGGAATGAAAGAATGGAAGCACTCAATCTCTCGATCTCTCTCATGCTCTCAAGAATCACAATATCTCAACGGAAGACAAGGGAGCTCTGATACCATGACAAAATATGAAGAGGGGAGAGGAGAAGAGTGGAGATGAGGAGAGAGGGCACAGCTAGAGAGCACACCACAAATGACTAACTGTACACTAGAATTAGTTGAAAAAATAGAATATATACAAACCCTTTTAGGGTTAGGGTTAGGGGATCTAACCCTTTCCTTTATAGCACTCTATAAGGTTAGTGCTATGCACATATGATCACGTGATGGTGCTATGCACACATGATCACATGGTGTTGAGCGTGAACTCTCAACAGAAGCGAAGAGGGAGTGCAGGTCATGGAAGAGGAGGTGAGGTCGTGGAAGAGGAGGCGGGTCGTGGAAGAGGAGGCGAGGTCATGGAAGAGGAGGCGGGTCGTGGAAGAAG
Organism: Dipteris shenzhenensis; assembly: GCF_047967505.1. Taxonomy (NCBI): domain Eukaryota; kingdom Viridiplantae; phylum Streptophyta; class Polypodiopsida; order Gleicheniales; family Dipteridaceae; genus Dipteris; species Dipteris shenzhenensis. The sequence goes on along the minus strand of NC_141610.1, from coordinate 50,283,907 downwards.
AGAAGTGATGGTGAAGGAGCGAGCGATGACGAAGGCAGAAGGCTATAGCGAGCGATGGTTTGTAGATGGGAGAAGAGAAGGCGAGGAGGTTAGCCAAGCGAGAAGGTTAGCCAAGCGAGGAGGGTGATGGCGAAGAGACTGATTTTGGCAGAGGTTGATAGAGATCGGAGAGCAAGTACGTCAACAAATTTCCGACGACGGCCTCTATAGTTGCAATCACAATACCTGGCGTGAGTGATGGACGAAGCACGACTGAAGATGAATCTTGGGCGCGGAAAATATGTTCTACTATAGGAAGATATTTTTTGCTATAGGAAGATATGCTTCGTGCTACAGGAAGATATGCTACAGGAACAAATCGAATACTGAAACTACTTCATGCTTCCGCATGAATTTAGATGATCTAAAACTTCCTCATGAAGTTAGATCTTCTCAGAAAAGTACCGAGAGATGGTTAGCCAAGCGAGAAGAGGAGGTTAGCCAAGCGAGAAGAGAAGTTCTATGAATCTCGAAACTAGACATTCTTCAAAACTAGACGCAGTTTCAAACTATATGTAGTTTGAATCTCCAGCAAGTGCCGTTCTTCGGAATGTTTATTGATCGGCTTGGTAGGCGGCATCTTTCCCTTGTTATATGCATTTAACAAAAATCAGCATCGCAAGCACCAGATCGTAAACTTTTTCAATTGTGTCGGAGGTCCGATTGGTAGGCGGCCATATTAGGAGGTCCGATTCGTAAGATTCAGCTTGTTGATCTTTCTTTCAATCAGTTGTCCGGTGAGTTCCACTTGACGATTTCTCTGTCTATCTTCATGCACATTGACGATTTCGCCGTCTATCTTCATGCACATTGACAATCACAATTAATCTTTTTTTTGTCAGGGAGCATCCCAAGTTCAATCGGAAATCTTGTAAACCTCGTCAATAATCTCCTACAAGGTCCAATCCCAAGTTCCATCGGGAATCTGAAGAGCCTGCAGGTTTTAGCGCTCGAAGGCAACATTCTGAGGAGTTTGGGGGGACTCGTTAACCTGTAGGAAGTACGTCTGGGGGAAGACGATAATGAAGAGGAACACGCTAATTCGCAGAGAGTCCAAGAGGTGGATGGCGAGAGAGTGTGTACTATTTCTGAGCTTCGAAGTTTTCTAACGAGTTTCAAATTTTTGAGTGAAATTTCTAACGAGTTTCAAAATTTTGAATGGAGATGATGAAGATTTCTTGCGAGTTTCAAAGTTTTGATTGAAGAAGATGAAGATTTTTTGAATGAAGAAGATGAAGATTTCTTGCATGAAGAAGAGGAACACGCTTGGGAGAAAGCTAATTAAGAAGAGGAACACACTTGGGAGAAAACTTGGGGGAAGACGATATGGTGGAGTAATTAAGAATTACTCCTGCAGGAAGTAATTACTCCTGCAGTAATTAAGAAAACTTGGGGGAAAGCTCGTTAACCTGCAGGAAGTAATTAAGAAGCCACTCTATGCCAACGACATGGTGGAGGATTGATGGAGAGCCTATCATTTCCCTGCGTCCATTTCCCTGCTACCATTTCCCTGTGTCCATTTCCCTGCTCGTCTCTCCATTAGCAAGATCCTCCACCCTGCTTCATTTAGATTCACCTCTGTATCTTCAAGTACATACTCATCCACCTTTCTTGCTGGGATTTCAAACTCAGCTTCATGTCTTCCGGTACATATACTACGTTCTGTGTTAGAGGTGCACCTCTCCATTGGCAAGCTCAACCTCCATAGCGTCCAGTACAGGACGGGCAAAAAAAGCTAATTACTACAGAGTCTCGAGTCTCCATGGATCCACGAGTCTCCATTAATGCTTGATCCAAGAGACTCCATTAATGCTTGGAACGGATGTTTTCGACTAGCCTGGTAGTACAGGAAATTGGCCGAGACCCTCTCGAGACCTCGCAACGATGCCACACTCCTGGCATAGCCAAAGATATGTCAATGCAGCTACTTGTCTTGGCTGAGTCTCCTCGTGACAGCAATGTAAATGGTGTTTTATGAGCAATTCTTTGGATGCTCAGCTTAGCCCTATGGAGGGTGTGTTGAGAGTTGTGGTGCCATAAGCACATGTAGAGCAAAGGTATGAGTAAAGGGAAAGCTGCCACATGGCATGGAGGACATATCCCACATGTGAGCAAGCAAATGGATGTAAGTACCCTCACCTATAAAAGGGAGGTTCATTTGAAGTAATATCAATCAAGCACTTTGCACTATCTCAAGATTCTTTTATGAGTCCAAGCTAATCTATCTTGGAACCTAATTGACTTGAGATACATGTCATGAGCACTCTCTTCATCATGTTTCCACACAGGTTTCATCCACCTTAGAGCGCTCCATAGATCCTAAGGCACATCATGGTATCAGAGCATAGGTTTAGCTCTCCTAGTTTAGCTCATTAGTAGTTCACTAGGATTGCTCCCATTCCTAGATTAATTTCAGAATGTTATATTAGTTTTAGATCTAGAGAGTTCTTTAGAGTGTTTCTTGAGTTGTAAGAGAGATCCAGATTCATTCTTCTTGTGAAATTTTCCGTCCATCCAATCCATGAGAGTTCTCATCATTCCGTTCTTGTGAGAAAGAGATGTTAGAGTCCATTTTATCCTTAAGGGGAGAGAGAAAGAGAGACAAGTCTATCCTATCCTAGCAGCAACAAGCTGTCGACCATCTCAAGCAAGGCGGATTCAGCCTCTTGCCATACGAGACTGCAGCTAAGCACAAGGAGCTCACGGCTCCCTTTATCAACTGACATAACTAGCAGTGCATAAGCTAAGCGAGGACCAGCAACATAGGCGAAGAGATAGGCCAAAACGGTGAGACCAAATCACAGCAAGTAAAAGCAGCTCCATAGCAAGCTTCAAAAGTGGCGACCAGCAACCTCTACAGCATGGCTCCAGTGACGAATGACTTCAAAAATTCGATGGCGGCTCGCTCAATAGACTCTCCAAGCCGTCCACTAGCAACGCATAGCCAGCTCCTATGCCACAAGTAGCTGCCAGTGGCGACTGCTCTAGCCCAAACGACCGCTTCTACAACGATAGCCTCAATGGCATCTATGATCACCGACTCGAAGGCAGCCTCCAAGTCCTTAAGCTCTAGCTCGTCGTCAATGCTCAGCTCCTCCTAACGACAAAGAAACGGGACTTCAGTGACTCAACAGCCATCTTCCAAAGCTTCTACACAGCCACCGCGACCACCTCTGTCTGCAACACTACTTGCTACATCGAATTGCAGGAGAGACTCTGATGCTCGACTCCTACGACTCCGCTCCTTCTAACTAACCTGCCGCATCTCCGTCGACGCATTGACAGAATAGATTGCATAGTTTTCTACAAAGTCTCCTAAGGTTCCCCAAAAATTGACGTGTGGCAAAGATAAAACTTAACCACAGCCAGGAGTAGTTCAGTTAGTAGGGTGAAGTTCAGTTACTTGGACCATAGTTAGGGTTGTTTAAACTCTGGGTTAATTCAGTTTGGTTAAAAGTGTGCCACGTGGCATCAAGCTACCTCAGCATAGTAAACCCTTGCCAAGCACAATTTGTAAGCTGCATGTGAACAGCCTCTGCCACATCATCAAGGCCCCCTCTTCTTCACAGAATCTTCGACAAGCCATAACTTGCAATCCAAGAAGAATTTGGACACACTCCAAAAAGGAAAAGTGATCGTTTTTTTGAGCTCTACACACCTGTCAGATCAGAATCATTGTATGCAATTAGACACTGCCAATATTGAAAGAAATCAATTGGTAAGACCTTTGCAACAAATGAAAAAGCAACGCATGAATGCAGAAAGCATGCCAAAAGCACAAGTGCATGAGATGACCATAGCACAGAAAATGGCATCCACACATAAAGCATTAAGGCACATGGAAGAACAAAGCAGCATGCATCAAGCGAAGAAGACATATATCGTCATCAAGCCATGAGCCAAAAAGGTGACATAATGGAATGTATTGAAAAGCAAAAACCTTGCCAACCTTGCCTATATTTTGTAAATCAAGCCTGACCACCTGAGAGTAGCTATGAAAGCACCCAGGGGAGGTATTGACATGTAAAATCCACACTTGACCACCTTAAGTAGCAATGCATGCACTAAGGGGAGGTGATGGAATGTAACTCACATCTGACCACCTTGCAGTAGCCAAAGGATTATGGCACCAAGGGGAGGTGTTGAGAGTTGTGGTGCCATAAGCACATGTAGAGCAAAGGTATGAGTAAAGGGAAAGCTACCACATGGCATGGAGGACATATCCCACATGTGAGCAAGCAAATGGATGTAAGTACCCTCACCTATAAAAGGGAGGTTCATTTGAAGTAATATCAATCAAGCACTTTGCACTATCTCAAGATTCTTTTTATGAGTCCAAGCTAATCTATCTTGGAACCTAATTGACTTGAGATACATGTCATGAGCACTATCTTCATCATGTTTCCACACAGGTTTCATCCACCTTAGAGCGCTCCATAGATCCTGAGGCACACATGTTTTGTCAGGGTGGAAGCGTTACACATGGCACAGGTCATCGCCATGCCTCTCAAAGATTGGCACCCCTTCGCTATGCATTCATGGAAGCATAAATGCTTCTCCAACTTCCCTCCTCCGCTTCGCCATCAGATTAGGTCGAGGACGACGTTGTGTGTGTGTGGCTTCTGCTATCCATGCCTTGTTTGCTTTCATTCGTTGTTCTTCCCTCATATTGTTTCGCCTTCTGCGCCCAACCTTCAGTTGCCCCGCTTCTAGATTTAGCTATTGAGTCAAGGAAGGATTTATTACTAAATCTTCACTAAATCTTGACTATACTTGATTCTGTTCACATTGACAGAAGGTAACGGTTCATATTGATTCTGTTCTTAAACATATCCTCTTACCAGATTCGTGTTTGCAAGTTATGGAGCCTTTAATATTCAGATTACCATCTTGTGAAATGATTACCATTTTCATGGATATAATGAACCATGTCATGGAGCCTTTATGAAGATAATTGTGATGGCATCATCTAACTCGCCACCTTTCAAAGACATAATTTTTTCACATCTTCTCTTCTTTTGTCATCTCGTCCTTCTATCAACATCTTCTCTTCCGCTACCATGTCCTCTTCTATCAACCTCTTTTCTTCTATTTCCATCTCTTGTGCTTCCGTTTGCTCTTTTGATGCCACCTCTTCTCTGGCAATGTCATTTTTTATCACACTCTTCTACTGGCTACATCTTCTTTTGTAAATGAAGAGCCGCTAGCTATTCTAAAGCTCCGTCTTCTTTTGTGCTTGCAAATTGATGAAATTGTTCTCGTAGTGGGTGGCGCCAATCCTTTAGTGTTCATTTGTGCATCTAAAACATGCCTGCATCTGTGTTCATTCGCTTTGGAGAATCAGAAACATTGTCCATTCGTTACGACACTCCTTTATTGGAGGTCTCCCTAGTAGATCTCAAGGAACACTTTCACCTTGCGGATGAGGAGATTAGTCTACATCAAGAAATCAGAGTGGATGACACTGCCATAGTGCTTCCCTTGGTGGACTTGGAGGACGGTCAAAAAGGGTACAAGATAAATGGAAAACAACATTCAGCCTTCAGAGTTGAGGTGATAAGAAGGAAAGATTCTCATAGTGACTTTCAAAATGCTAAAGTGAATAGTGTGATTTCACTTATAGAGAAGATGCCTTTGAATAGTTCTTTGCATGTTGCATTAACTTCTGCAGTTAGATTTGAGAAGGTTGTTGAACTGCCTAAAACTTATGATGGGTATATTGTCTTTGAACTCCCCCCTTTGCCTGATGGATCTCCAATGTCTGGAATGGAACAAAATGCCGATGGTCATGTATGGACAAAATATTCAACATGTTCACAAGACTTTTTCAATGGAATTGTAAGGATGAGTAGATGTTCTGGATACTTGAGATGCTGTAACATTCATTGTCCTTACCTTGAACGAATGGGAGTTCTGAATGATACACAATGGAAGGGAAAGCTTAGAAAGCCACCTATGCCTGGTCCAATTAATCCAACCTTGGGATCAATTGTCTGCAAGCATTGTTTAGAAATCCCAGAGTGTGTTTATCAATGCAGTGCTATCATATATTATTGCTTGCCTCATGAAAGAGTGAAGACGACAAGATGTGCTGTGCATGTTGGGTTCCATGACCATCCTGTTGAGAAAGGAAAAAGTCGTGCAAAGGAATTGCAAGTGGATGATCTTGTTTCAATGCGTGCTAGGCTAAATGCAAATTCATCTTGAAAAAACATTGAGGTCTCAGTTACACAAGACCTTATGATGGATATGTTGCTTGCAAAGGAGGGGGTTGCTATGGAAGAGCTATGGAACCTCTAGATTACCAACAATTTGAAGAGGTTTTGGATACAATCACACCGAGATCACACCAATGACACAAAGGAGAAGGCTTCAGAGAATAGTGCAGAGTGCAAGATGTGATGCTAGAGGAGGAGATGGTGAAATGGATTCAATACTGGGTTTGAAAAAGAGATGCAGATATCCATATGTGCAAAGTATCTTGTTTCCTGGGCAGTTGCAAGATGAACAACAACCACATATTTTCAAAATGTCGACCATTGGTCCAGGATCAGGGGTTGATTTGGTGAATCGAATGCGGCCAGGAGGTAGCCTTGGATCACAATGGGTGCATTTTGACCACGTCCATTGAGTAAAAGGATGGTCAACTATGGGTGCTCATGTGTATGACCCTTACATAAGGGAACTCTTAACAATAGCTATATGTGAATTCAAGGTGGAAGATACCCAAGCACAAGTGCAATTCTGGAAGCTTTTGAATAGTCAGATGGAGAAGAATGGTTTTGAACCACCTCAATTTTGAGGATTCATGGCAGATGGAGCAGGAGCAAATTGGCTTGCTATCCACACAGTTTACAATGGTGGGCCTGAAAATGTAATGGAGGGTAATTTAGAAAGGACTTGTGGTTTTCACTGGGAGATGAGCATGGTTGAGCATACCAAAAGATGCATTAAGCCACAATTTCAGGAGGAGCATAAGGTTCTATGTAGGAAATGGAGGGAGGCAACGACAGCTGCTTCTGCAGATCAATGCAAGAGAACATTGACCTTGTATTGGTCTCCATTGCATGTGAAAGAGGGTGAGTTGCCAGCACTCCACAAATGGTTGGCTTGGTGGGATGTTAGAGTCAACCAATGGGGGGAATGTTTTTGCAGCAAGAGAAAAATTCTGGGTTTGTTCCTACAGTAAATCTTTCAGAGACAAAACACTCTAGCATGAGAGTAGCACATGGGTATGCAAGACACATAACATTGTATGAAGCTTGTGCTGCAGATCTTGCAATGAGTGTCCTTCAGAGTGCTCACTATAATGCCTTTTTGAATGGAAAACACTTGGGTACAGGTCCAAATTTGGATGTTCTACGACAAAGAATACTTGATGGTGGTGGATCTAGTAAAGGAGATAGAAATAGGCTTGTTGATTTGTCACACACTATGATTGAAGAGGCTGGGTTACACTCTCCAGAGATGGATAGAAAGATGATAGAACCGATAAGTATGAGAAGAAAGAGGAGTTCTACATGTTCAACTGTGGTCCATGCACTTGATAGTCATCGCCCTGAATACATCAGTGTCACTACAAAGAGAGTGATTGGAAAAAGACGACAACTTGATTTTTTAAATCCTACAAACCAGGTAGTTTGTAGAGAGGCAAACATTCATGATGCCAATTGGGCAATTAGGAGAATTGAAGCACATAGTGTTGTCACATGCTTTGGTTACTTGACAGAAAGTCGGAGACGGTGTGGGGCAATAATCAATGCGCTTGGTAGAAGTACAAGCAATGGTGTGCCAGCGCCTTGCTTTAAGGGAAGAAGGCAACATTCCAATGGATTGACAGAACAATTTGTTTGGTTTTGCAATAGTACTGTGACCCATACATGGAAGGTGGATAATTCCATTCAAGGTGTTCCTGGAAACTCTCTAGGTGTGTGGAAGGTTGCATGTGGGACGTCAATTACTGTGGATGAGAGGGAGACCCTGGTAAGGGCAGGATTTGTATTTGAGACTGATGATGCTATTGGTGTCATGAGCTTCCCATCTCGTATGCAAAAAATCCATACGCCAAGCCATGTGCGCCCATCTCATCGTGATGGAAAGCTTGTATCATGGAGAACTAGGTTAAATAAAGAATTCAAAGAAAGGATAAGCAAGGCGGTTGCAGAGAATGGGGAGGTTGTAAGAGAGAGCACTATTATTCCAAATGAGGTGCATCTTTTCCACATTCGTACATCAGGTTCAATTTCCAAGGGGTTAACATACTGTGTCTCAATTTCAGAATTCCCACATTGTACATGTCTTGATTTCACTCAAAGGGAGACAAGTAAAACTCCTTATATGCCTTGCAAGCACATATACTTTGTGTTCATTGTAGTGCTGGGATTGAGTCATACAGTGCATCAGTTTATGCATCAAGCAGCATTGACTAAGATTGAGTTGTTTCAAGCACTGGCTGGAAAAAGAAATCCATCTTCCATAGACTAGATGATGTGAAAGACATTCTGTTGTTCTTTGTTGAACATGCGGATTATAGAGGTAGGGATCCTTCTATGTTTTTGTAATCGAAGTAAGGATATACTTCTGCAAGCATTAGAGGCAAGATATGTCAGCCTTTAAGGTGAATAGTAGAAGATGCAATAGATGTAATGTGCTTTTTTGCTCTACATGCCTTCCATTTTTTGGATTAGACGTTTGGAAGATGTACTTCTGCAAACATGGAAGGCATGATATGTACATGTAGAGTATGAGCACGTTTTGGCTATATTCTACCTGCTCCTATGTTGTTGTCTCTCCATAAGGATTTCAGTGTGAAAGTAAGGAGAGAAAGGTATTTAATATGATGTGTAGGCTACTCCTTTTCTTTGGATGGGTGTATGGAGAAAGATACCAAGTATGGGGAGAAAGGATATGTGTAGCCTGATATTTGTATTCATGATGCATGTATGGAATATGTAATCATATAAGCATGGCAGGCATGATATGTAATGTAAAACTTGTGTGCAATGTTAGTTCTTTTTCAAATCTCGTATTCAGTACCACTATGTGTTTGTTTGCCAAATTTATTGTAATGTTAATATATGAGAAGGAAGGAGATGTGCAATCCGAACAATGTGCCCTCTACTTAGTAGTCTTTGTTTTTGTGAATCATATATTTTATATACTATTGAATCTCTCTCCATAATGAGTTTTATGTCATAGCATGAGAAGGAAGGAGGGAAGCAATATCATTTTGGGACATGACTCCTCTCTCCAATGAAATTCGATAAATCATATAGTGGATCAAGGGCTACTCGCTTGCCTGTTGTTTAATCACGCTCCCTTAATTGGGCTCACTCGCTTTTCCTTACTCGCTCTTTGGTAATCCTCAACATACCACTATCTGCATTGCTTTGAGGAGATTCTCCTGATCTCAATCTGCCTGTCCATGGCAAAGTATGTCAACCACTGCTAGAGGACACTGTAGGTCCACTAATATTTTGTGACTGCTGCTGTGAATTCTGTGCATCTATATCATCAATCACATTTACTGGTTTATACCAGCTGCTCATCTCATCAAAAACAACATCTCTGCTCACTGTAAACTTATGAGTAGAAGGGTTATAGCATCTATACCCTTTCTGCTATAGAGAATAACCAATAAAGATGCACTTCTCAGCTTTTGGATCAAACTTGGACCTCAACTCATCTGGCACATGAACATAGGCAATGCAACCAAAAATTTTCAAATGAGAAATATCTGGTTTCCTACCAGTATACATCTCCTCTGGCGTCATGCCATGTATTGCTGCAGTGGGAGTCCTGTTCATTATGTAAACTACTGTAGCAACTCCTTCGGCCCAATAATAATCTGGTAGGACTTTTTCATTTAGCATGGCCCGAGATACCTCTCCAATATGCCTGTTTTTCCTTTCTGCAAGTCCATTTTGCTGTGGGGTATGACTGCATGAATATTGCTACTTTATGCCATGCTCCTGTAGGAACCTTGCAAACTCATTTGAGAGGTACTCTCCCCCTCCATCTGACCTTAGGCATTTTATTTGTAGGCCTATTTCTTTTTCAACCATAGCTTTAAAAGCTTTGAAATGCCCAAACACTTCACTTTTCTTTTTCATAAAATACACCCAAACTTTTCTGCTGTAGTCATCAATAAAAGTGACAAAATAATGACAGCCTCCAATAGATGCAGCTTTAGTAGTCCACACATCAGATGGATTCATTCCAATGACTTCTTACTCTCTTGAACATGTCTAGGAAATGGTTTCCTTGCCTGTTTTCCAAATTGATAGGCTTCACATACCTTATGCATTTTTGCAACCTTGAATTTAGGCAATCCTGCAACAATATTTTGGGCCTGCATTGATTTAAGTCGCTGTACATTAACATGACCAATGCGTTTATGCCAGATATCAATATCTGCAACTACATCGGTCCCATGTGCAAACATTGCTGCACTCAATTCAGGCATGTCCACATCCAACGTAAACATCCTGCCCTTCTTCTTTCCTTTTGCTATCAAGCGACCGTTATTTTTCATATCCTCAACAAAGCATCCATGAGGATTAAATCTGAACTGCAAGCCCTGCTCAACCATTTGACCAACAGAAACCAGGTTCTTGGTGATATTTGGGACATGAAATACATCAGACAGGTATTTCTTTTTCCCATCCTGCATAGACAAAGGAATTTTACTAATCTGCACAATAGGATGTGCAGTATCATCACCTGTCTCCACAAATCGTGGTCTTTCCAATTTCCTTGCATCTTGCATCCATTCTGCATGACCTGTCATGTGGTTTGATGCACTTGAGTCAATATACCACACATCATTAGCTTCTTCTACACTTGTCACAGAATTGGTCATGTGCTGCACCATAAACAAATGCTCATTTCTGTCATCACCCAGTCTACTAAAGGATGCATAATTGCCTTGCTGCAATTTTCCATTCATAATGTCATTCTGCTTTTTGTAGCAGTCTTTAGCCATATGACCCATTTTACCACAACAGTAGCATTCAACATTGCTGTTTGCATTTTGGCCTCTCTGCCATCCACCACGACCTCTTTGGCTCCCCCTGCCTCTAGAGTTACGTCTTCCTCCAAAGGACTGGTTTTCTTGAGTTTGTTGCATATTCTAATTTCTACCACGGCCTGCAGATCGGTCTCCTCTACCTCTGCCTCTATCTCTTCCAGCATTTGAGTAGAAGACAGTTTCTTTTGAAGTTCCTCCTGAAGAAGATGCACCACCATTTCTCTGCTCTTCAGAAATTAGAAGAGCAAACAACTCCTCAAAATTAGGAAATTTTTCACGGACGGCAATGGATGTCCGAAACTGTGCATAATCCTTTCCTAGACCATTCAAGGTCACAAAAACTAGATCATTGTCTTCCACTGGCAACCCAATGGAAGCAAGTGCATCTGCAATTTTCTTTACCTCCATGTGGTAGTCATTGATGCTTAGATTTTCTCTCTGCACATTGTGCAACTCCTGCTTACGCTGCATTTTCCTGGCTTGCATATTTATGTTGTATATTTTTGCCAAAGTATCCCATGCCTCCTTTGGCATACTTGCATCCTAAATATGCACAATCATAGAATCTGAAATACTAATAGACAGCCAGTACATAACTTTTTTAGCTCTCTCATGCCATCCTTTAAATGAGTGCATTTCCTGTTGATTGGAAACATCAGGAAGAACTGGTTCTTCTTCATTTCCTGCAATGAACTCCCAATAGCCTTTCCCATAAGGAAATTCGTCATTCTAAACTTCCATGCTTGGAAGTTGTTCTTGTCAAGCTTTTCAGTGACAATCTGTGAAAGAGAATCAGAAGCCATTACAGAACACTGCAAAATATTCTGTCACTGCAAAAAACATAGATTCTACCTCACAAGAGCAAATCTGCAAAACTGACGTGAGTGGTATTTAACCACACAGTCACTTCCTAGTGACGATTTTGCATCAACAGGCAATAAGGATGATTCTGCAACTCCCAATATCTCTGCACACAAGCATACAATGCAATTTCTGTGGCAACTTTTCACCGACTGCAGAACAGTGATCGCACAGCAAAAACAGGGCCTTTTTCTCTATGCTTGCAGAGAACTTCCTCCTCCAATACGGGCCCCAAAATGGCCTTGAATCAAAAAAATAAAGTCACCTAGGGCTTTGCCCTATCCTGCAGCATATATTGCCCTCTCACCACACCACAAAGGACCTCTTAGTCTGAGACAATGCACTCTTGCACTTTCCGGTTGTGCTACCTGCAGAGATTTGCTCCCAAACTCGAAAAGGAAAGCAACACTAGTCCTCTTACTAGGACACCACAAACTTGGTTTGCTTTCTTGAGCTCCTTACCATGAACTAGGCTCTGATACTATGTGAAGATAGTGGGAGAGAAGGAAGGAGTCTCACTTGCAGCTTTCTCACATACACAATGGGGGAATACACAAAAAGGTGGAGGCTGAAAACAGTTTTCCTCTTCTTAGTTGTGAAATCCAAAAGAACTCTAGTACAAAGAAATAGGAGAACCCTATATGTGGGTCTCCAACCAAACTCAACTAACTAAGGTGGCATACTAACTGGGCCACGAACTAGAGTACATAAGGATAGCTGTCATCCAACTATTATTCATGGGCGGTGTACCAACCGCATCTGCAGCTAACAAGTCGGTGACCTAAATGCACAACGGTCACCCTGGCATAACACTTGGGAGCGCATTTTTTGACAGTTGTGCATAACACTAAGGAAAAAATGGTGTATAATGCATGATCGACCATGCATAGCATATCTGATGGCCACAATACTATGCACGCATCTCAACCTAGGTGGTATTGAGTTGCATGCAATGTGTTGCTCCCATCCAATAAGTACTTGTTGGAATAACACACTTAAAAGCATGTTTTTTTACGGATGTGAATCACACTGAGCCAAAAACGATGTTTAATCCTTAATCAACAATGCAAAGCCTATCTGATGGGCACAATACAATAATTTGCATGCACCTCAACCAAGGTGGTATTGAGTTGGATGCAATGTGTTGCACCCATCCGATAAGTACTTGTTGGAATAACAAACTTAGGAGAGTGTTTTTTTATGGATGTGAATCATACTGAGCCAAAAATGGTGTTTAATGCTTAATCAACAATGCAACGCCTATCCGATGGGCACAATACTTTGCACATACCTCAACCTAGGTGTTATTTACTTGCATGCAAAGTGATGCACCCATCCCGTAGCCAAGCATATCTGATGAACACAATAATTTTCATGCACAACTAAGAAGAGAAAAACTGTTTTCAGCCTCCACCTTTGTGTGTATTCCCCCATTGTGCATGTGAGAAAGCCGCAAGTGAGACTCCTTCTCTCTCTCCCACAATCTTCACACTCTGTCTGCCTCTGTGCATTGAATTCCTCTCTCTCCACCCATGTGAGTGGAGAGACTTGTCGAATTATTGACTCTCCTTGCTCCTTGGTCAGCAATCCATTATTTGACACTGTTGATTCCAAACTCCACGCCTCCGATGATGCCAAGGACATCCATGGTGGGTGGAGAGATGATAAATTAAGAGTGATGCACGAAGAATGTCCTTGTAGGACTATGATGGATGAAAGAAGGGAGTCTAATAATTATATTATTCTTGTCTTCAATCAATTTATTTCATAGATTTAAACCGATTCAAAATCTATCATCTCATGTGTCTCACATTTACAGTCTTTCATCTTTTACTTCACTCAATGGACAACTCACCTCTCTAAATTTATTAAATCGATTTTACTTTTTTTTAAGTCTAACTTATTATATACAATAAATATTATATCATTCTTGTGTTTCATCACTTTATTTTATAGATTTCAATGTACTCAAAATCTATCGTCTCACATGTCTCCCATTATGGTCTTGCATCTGCAAGTCTAACTTATTATATAAAATAAATATCTCATGATGAGATTCTAATAATTATATCATTCTTGTGTTCCATCACTTTATTTTATAGATTCCAATGTACTCAAAATCTACCATCCAACATGTCTCACATTACGGTCTTGCATCTATTACTTCACAAGTCTAGTCATCTCAACGTCTCCCAATTCTTTATTCTAAATCTTTCATCTCACATTATGAGTCTGCAATTCTATAAATCCCCCTCTAGTCGTTCGTCTTCTACATCTCGGCCGCAACAAACACTTCTTCCACTTTGCTCTCGTTACCTTACTCCTCTCCTCAAGCTTACTCCTTCCATCATGCCTGCAGCCTTACCTCCTCTCCTCAAGCTTACTCCTTCCATCTTGCACGTAGCCTTACAACAAAACACTTCTTCCACTTTGCCCTCATTATCTTTCTTGCTCTCGTTACCTTTCTCCTCTCATTTCCATGGATCTGTTTGAAGTCATCGATTCTGTCGAGCAATCCATTAGCACCAACAAAGAATGGATTATCAAGAACCAGGGGAAGAGGGAGGAGAGAAAGAGAAATCCAGCTCTATTAACCCAGTATGAGAAGCACGAGTTTGCTTGTCTGAAGGGATTAGAGAAGGAAGAGAGAGGAAAAATAAGTATGGCTACTAGCGAAATAGATAAATTACATTCATATAGGAGAGAGCTAACATACTTTCAAAGTGAGATATCTTCGCGTGTGGCTTGTTATGGAAGATTTTCACCCCAAGAAGCGCAAGCCATTCGGAATAAACAAAGTGCTATATAGGAGAAAATTCATAATTCCTTACTTCTCTTCTGTAGTTTTAACTACATCGATGATGATGAGATGAACTCAACCCTTAAATGGGTTGAATGTAGGATTTCAAGAGAAAATAGATTTTCCTTCTAGTGAGAGGCTTATTGTAACTTTTGGTGTTTGTCAACACCTTTATAAATATTGTAAGAATTTGCTACGTCCAGTTGTAACTTTTGAAGGTGTTTAACACCATTATAAATAAAGAGAGTTTACAACTAATGAATCTTATTTTTTGGTGTAACTTATTTGAGGCTGCATTAAATTTTATAATTTTTACTTCATCTCCTTTAAAAATATAAAAAAAATTTCTTGTTTTTATGTTTTCATCTGTGCTTTGAAGATAGGGTTTTTTCTTAAATTTTATTCGAAAACTAGTCCATAAGTATATGTAAAAATGAATTTGTTCATTGACAAGTTCAAAATCAATGAAATAAGTGTTACATAAAGATTGCTTCAAGACATTGCCGATCATACTAACTTGACGATGTCTCGAGCCTCACAAACAATCTCTTTGAACCATGGCACTTGTTTATACCAATCTTTCAATGCAAGATTTAAAGTATGTGTACAACACGCAGATGCATATAAATTGGTATACTCCCTTTGCAATATTCTTCCTAACAAAATATGAAGAGGGGAGAGGAGAAGAGTGGAGATGAGGAGAGAGGGCACAGCTAGAGAGCACACCACAAATGACTAACTATACACTAGATTTAGTTGAAAAAATAGAATATATACAAACCCTTTTAGGGTTAGGGTTAGGGGATCTAACCCTTTCCTTTATAGCACTCTATAAGGTTAGTGCTATGCACATATGATCATGTGATGGTGCTATGCACACATGATCACATAATGTTGAGCATGAACTCTCAACACCTTTCCTCAAGATCAACATCATGAAGTAGGCCTTCCCTCAAGATGATGATTCTGGGGAATCGAAGAAGGACTGAGCATTACATTCCATCACACCCATTTAATGGGAATGTCCTTCCTCTGCGTCAAACCAAGAGCTAGTCGGTGTTTCTCGAAAAGCTCTTTACCGAGTGGTTTGGTAAAGATGTCTGCAACATTTTCTTTGCTATCACAATGCTGCAGTGTGATGTCACCAAGTAACACTCTTTCTCTGATGAAGTGCTCTCCTGACATCAATGTGCTTTGTCCTAGAGTGATTTACTAGATTTTTGGCCAATGCTTGATCCAATTGATTATCACAGTATATTGTTGTTGGCTTTGACTCATCAAAGTAATCTATTTCTGATAATAGTCTTCTGAGCCATATAGCCTCACATGCACCTGTAGTGAGTGCCCTATATTTTGCTTTAGTTGAAGACAAAGAAACAGTTGGTTGTTTGTTTGACAACCATGATATAGCACCTTGACCAAGGAAAAATGCATATCCCTGTGTTGATCTCCTAGTCTCATGATCTTCGGCATAGTCATTGTCACAGTATCCATGCAACCGTGGATGACTTCCTCTGTATTCTATCCCAAACTGTCTTGTACCTTTGCTATATCTCAAGACTCTTTTGGCTGCATTCCAGTGAGAATGTTTTGGATTTGCCATAAATTGTGCTAGTGAGCTTACTGCATAACAAATATCTAGCCATGTGATTGTTAGATATATAAGAGACCTGATGAGCTGCCTGTAGTATCTATCATTGACTGTAGGCTTTTCTGAATCTTTTTCAAACTCTGTTCCATGGGAGTGGTTGCAATCTTGCAATCTGCCATATGAAAATTCTTCAAGAGACTGTCAACATACTTGAGCTAACTCATGAATGTGCTATCTGAATCTCTCGAGAACTCAATTCCAAGACAATAGTGCATAAGTCCAAGATCTTTCATGTCGAACTCTGCAGATAAGTCTTGTTTCAATTTTCTAATGAAGCTATCCTTGCTTCCTGTCGTACAAAAGTGCAATAGTAATGTCTTCCCCTTGAACTTTGTAGTAGAGAGAATGATCTGCATTGGATTTCATGTATCCCAAATCAGCAAAATGTTTGTCGATTCTGCTGTACCAATTTCTGGGTGCTTGTTTTAAGCTATAGAGACTTTTCTTGAGATGGCAAACCTTATTCTCCTTTCCTAGTTCAACATAACCTACTGGTTGTTGCATGTAGACTTCCTCGTCTGGGTAACCATTGAGAAATGCATTCTTGACATCAAGGTGATACACATTCCATGTGCTGAGTGTCACTGGTGATATCAAGAACTTATGGAATCCATCTTTGCTATTGGAGCATAAGTCTCATCATAGTCTTGACCATATTGTTGTGCAAATCCTTTTGCAACTAATCTGGCTTTATATCTCTGAATACTTCCATCTGGATTGTACTTCACTTTGTATACCCATTTGTTTGCTATGGCCTTCTTTCCTGGTGGAAGGTCACATAATTCCCAAGTATTATTCTTATACAAAGCATCCATTTCTTCATTCATAGCAGTTTGCCATTCTGGCTTGTCTACTGCGTCTTTCAAGTACACTGGCTCTTCTGTAGCCATGATGGTAGTCATAAGAGCATAGTTGGTGGTTTCCACTTGAATTACTTTGCCTTTCTGAGTGTATGTCAATCTGGCTGGTGGTCTGCTTTCCCTAGTAGATCGTTTGAGCTGCTGTGGCTCTGCTTGAGGTGTTGGGCTAGCAATTCTTGCTCTTCTTCATCAACCTGTTCTGTAGATGACTGTGAAGTTGATGCTTCTATCTCCTGTGTAGGTGAGGTTTTCCATTCTGATTCCTCATTAAAGATTACATCTCTAGAGATAATGACCTTGCGGTTGATGGGATCATACAATTTGTATGCTTTGCTTTCTTCACTATAGCCAACCATGATGCATTTGCATGACTTCGCATCCGATTTCCTGCGATGATCATCATGTATGTGGGCATATGCTATGCAACCAAATATGCGGAGATGCCCAATGCATGGCTTGTGTCCAGTGAATGCTTCATAAGCAGTCATACCTTGTATCAGTTCGGTAGGAAGCCGATTAAGCAAGTAGTTTGCTGTAGCTATTGCTTCTGCCCAATACTAATTTGGAAGATGTTTTTCACTAAGCATTGCTCTAGCACTATTTGCTAAAGTCCCATTCTTCCTTTCAGCTCTTGCATTCTGCTGAGGAGTATCTGCACATGTGAATTTTCTTCGAATGCCGTGACTTTTGCAAAAGTTCATGAATGTTGAAAACATGTATTTGTTGAGATATCGAGCTCCACTCGTGATATGCCAGGGTGACCGTTGTGCATTTATGTCACCGACTTGTTAGCTGCAGATGCGGTTGGTACACCGCCCATGAATAATAGGTGGATGATAGCTATCGTTATGTACTCTAGTTCATGGCTCAGTTAGTATGCCACCTTAGTTAGCTGAGTTTGGTTTGAGACCCACATATAGGGTTCTTCTATTTCTTTGTACTAGAGTTCTTTTGGCTTTCACAACTAAGAAGAGGAAAATTGTTTTCAGCCTCCACCTTTGTGTGTATTCCCGCATTGTGTATGTGAGAAAGCCACAAGTGAGACTCCTTCCTTCTCTCCCACTATCTTTACAGGGTATTAGAGCCTGGTTCGTGGTAAGGAGCTCAAGAAAGCAAACCAAGTTTGCGGTGTCCTAGTAAGAGGACCAGTGTTGCTTTCCTTTTTTGAGTTTGGGAGCAAATCTCTACAGCTAGCACAACCGAAAAGTGCAAGAGTGCATTGTCTCAGATTGAGATTCCCTTTGCGGTGTGGCGAGAGGGCAGTATATGCTACGGGTGAGGGATGAAGCCCTTGGTGACTTTATTTTTTTGATTAAAGGCCATTTTGGGGCCCGTCTTGGAGGCAGAAGTTCTCCGCAAGCACTGAGAAAAAGGCCCTGTTTTTGTTGTCCGACCACTACTCTGCAGGTCGGTGAAAAGTTGCCACAGAAATTTCATTGTATGCCTGTGCATAGAGATATTGGGAGTTATAGAATCATCCTTATTGCTTGTTCATGCAAAATCGTCACTAGGAAGTGACTGTGTGGTCAAATACCACTTTCGTCAGTTTTGCAAATTTGCCCTTGTGAGGCAAAAGCTGTGTTTTTTGCAGTGATAGAATATTTTGCAGTGTTCTGTAATGGCGTCCGATTCTCTTTCACAGATTGTCACTAAAAAGCTTGACAAGAACAACTTCCAAGCATGGAAGTTTAGAATGACGAATTTCCTTATGGGAAAAGGCTATTGGGAGTTCATTATAGGAAATGAAGAAGAACCAGTTCTTCCTAATGTTCCCAATCAACAGAAAATGCAGGCATGCAGAGGATGCATAAGAGAGCCAGAAAAGTTATGTACTAGCTGTCTATCAGTATTTCAGATTCTATGATTGTGCATATTCAAGATGCAAGTGCAGAGAGAAAATATGAGCATCAATGACTACCACATGAAGGTGAAGAAAATTGCAGATGCACTTGCTTCCATTGGGTCACTAGTGGAAGATGATGATTTAGTTTCTGTGACCTTGAATGGTCTAGGAAAGGATTATGCACAGTTCTGGACATCCATTGTCATCCGTGAAAAATTTCCTGATTTTGAGGAGTTGTTTGGTCTTCTAATTTCTGAAGAGCAGAGAAATGGTGGTGCATCTTCTTCAGGAGGAACTTCAAAAGAAACTGTCTTCTACTCAAATGTTGGAAGAGGTAGAGGCAGAGGTAGAGCAGGCCGATATGGAGGCCATGGTAGAAATTAGAATATACAGCAAACTCAAGAAAACCAGTCCTATGGAGGAGGACGTGGTAACTCTAGAGGTAGAGGGAGCCAAAGAGATCGTGGTGGATGGCAAAGAGGCCAAAATGCAAACAGCAATGTTGAATGCTACTACTATGGTAAAATGGGTCATATGGCTAAAGACTGGTATAAAAAGAAGAATGACATCATGAATGGAAAATTGCAGTAAGGGAATTATGCATCTTCTAGTAGACAGGGTGATGACAGAAATGAGCATTTGTTTATGGTGCAGCACATGACCAATTCTGTGACAAGTGCAAAAGAAATCAATGACGTGTGGTATGTTGACTCAGGTGCATCAAACCACATGACAAGTCATGCAGAATGGATGCAGGATGCAAGGAAAATGAAAAGACTAGGATTTGTGGAGACTGGTGATGATACTGCATATCCTACTGTGTAGATTGGTAAAATTCCTTTGTCTATGCAGGATGGGAAAAAGAAATACCTGTTTGATGTATTTCATGTCCCAAATATCACCAAGAACCTAGTTTCTGTTGGTCAAATGGTTGAGCAGGGCTTGCAGGTCAGATTTAATCCTCATGGATGCTTTGTTGAGGATATGAAAAATAATGGTCGCTTGATAGCAAAAGGAAAGAAGAAGGGCAGGATGTTTACGTTGGATGCGGACATACTTGAATTGAGTGCAGCAATGTTTTCATATGGGACCGGATATTGAATCTCAATGTGTTTTGTGTGAGCATGGAACACAGGGTTCTTTGCAATTGCCATGTAACTTTGATTGTCACATGATAACTGCGTAGGCTTGTTTTGCACTGCACCCATGTCCCCTAAAATCCTCCTCAACCGCATTGCCTCACAAGAGGCAAAACATGCTGATTTGTACTCAGCCTCAGTAGAAGAAAGAGCAACTGTGGGTTGCTTCTTATTGACCCATGACAGAGCTCCAGATCCTAGTGAGAAATAGTAACCTGTCACTGATCTCCTGCTATCCACATCTCCTACCCAATCCTAGTCACAGAATCCAGTCAAGATGTTGCCCTTGGTATAGGTGATGCCATAATCAAGTGTGCCTTTGATGTATTTTGGCACCCGCATCCCTGCCCTCCAATGGTTCTCCCGGGGCTTATTGGGAAACCTACTTAGTACACCAGTCACAAAACTGATGTCCGACCGTGTGTTGCACAAGTAAATCAAACTACCCACAAGACTTTTGTACTTCGCTTCGTCCACCAGTGGTGATGAATCCTCGTTTGAGAGCTTCATGTCAACCTCCATAGGAGTGCCAACTGTCTTGCACTCAACCATGCCAAATTCCTTCAGTATCTCCACTGTGAAATGAAGATCTATTTTGACTCTTGCCAAACTTCAATCCCCAAATAGAAATGCATCAGTCCGAGGCCTCTGTCATTTCAAACTCTCTTCCTAGCAAATGCTTTTTTTGCGAGATCTTTCCTTCATGATTCCCTGTTATGACAAGGTCATCCACATAAAGGACCACGATCATACACCTGCCTCCTTCTCTGTAGATATACAAATTTGCATCACAGATGGGCTCCTCCTGAACCCATTTTCTAGAGAGTAGGCATCAATCCACTGGTATCATGCTCGTGGGCCTATTTCAGCCTATAAAGTGCCTTCTTCAGTTTACAGACTTTACCTTCTGAACCGGGGATCACAAAACCTGGTGGTTGTTCCACGTATACCTCCTCCTTGAGATCTCCATTCAGAAAGGAAGATTTTACATCCATCTGAAATGCGGGCCAACTTTCCTGTGCTACTAAAGCCAAAACACTGCGAAATGTGGTTAGTCGAGTTGTGGGAGCAAAGGTATCCTGATAATCAAAACCATGTACCTGTGCGAATCCTTTTGCCACAAGCCGAGCCTTGTACTTATCCAATGTGCCATCAGACTTGTACTTGGTTTTGTACACCCACTTGGTGCCGATTACCTTGCATTTTGGTGGTCGATCCACAAGGTCCCAAGTGTTGTTCTTCATTATGGAGCCATACTCCAACTGCATAGCCTCCATCCACCTATCATCACCTTGTGCTTCTTCAAGGCACTTGGGTTCTTCAGCACGGATCACCTCTATCATCAAAGCATAGTTGACCAAGTATTCCTACGCCCTTCTTTGCTCCTCTAATCTCTTCTTAATCTCTTGGACTGGTGGTGTTTGGATGGTTCCTCCTCAATGGCTGGAGGTTCTCTGCCATCAAAAAGCTACTGTGCCCACTTCGGGAATGGCCGTTGCCATTGTGGTTGTGCAGGCTCTTCTTCCTCTTCTTTATCTTCAATCCTCCCAAGCACCATTGGGGGAGTTCGGTCTACTGTTGGTAGTTGTACTGGATGGATATCCTAGTCCTGGTTGTTTGGAAGGAAGAATCCTCCTCCAACTGATGCGGCTGTTCTGATAAGACCACATCGCGACTTACTATTACCTTCTTGGTAATAGGATTATAGAGATGGTAACCTTTCGCCTTTTCACTATAGCCCAAGAAAATACACTTTCGGCTCTTTGGTTCCCATTTGGTCCTGTTAGCATCACGGACATGCACAAAACAGTCACATCCAAAAACTCTAAAATGTGCAGCTGAAGGTTTCTTACCAGAAAAGGCCTGCAGTGGAGCCATCCCGTCCACAGCCTTCGTGTAGCTACAATTCAGAATGTAAACTGCCATGTTACATGCTTCAGCCCAAAAAATCTTTGGCAAATCTTTCCCTTTCATCATGTTCCTGCCCATTTCGTAGAGCATCATTGCCGGACTGCTACTAGGATGTCATTCCCTACCGGATGTAGAGAGGTATATATCAATCCTTCTGACTGGTCATGTGGCGCGATGCACCACTGTCAATAATCCAAGGTTCAAATCCAAGGTTCATCTGCAGGTACATGAAGTGCCTCCGTGTAAATCTCCTCAATTGCTATGAACAGCTCTACTGGTACTGCCTGCGCGCTGTTGTTGGACTCTTTCTTTACTCCATTCTTCTCATCTGCAATCTTCTTCCGGCACTCATTTTGCTTGTGCCCTGCCTTGTTGCAATAGAAGCACTTGATCTTCTTCTTCCTCTTTTTATCATCAGAAGAAGATGGGTTACTAGAGTCCTTACCCTTACCTTTCTTTGATCCAGCTGAGAAAGCCGAATCAGTCCTCATCTTTTGACACATCTCCTCCTCCAGAAGCATCGCACTAATATCCTCAAAGTTGAGGGGCGGATTTTTGTTCTGCCATCGTACTTTGGTGGGAGAATCCGTATGCACCTTCATGCTAGATTCTCGTTGGTGATGGTGATGCCAATCGCAGTCATCTGATTGCGCAGATTCTTCACCCTGGTGATGAACTTCTCTGCCGTTTCAGACTCAGACAGTTTCTCGTTCGCGAGTTGAGTCTCCAGATTCTGAATCCGTGTCTGATTCGTGGTCTCGTACTGATTTTTCAAGACCGTCCATGCCTCCTCCGCTGTGGTGACATATTGAATTAATTCCATGATAGAATCACTTACACTATAGACAATAGAACATAGCGCATCTGCATTTCTGCTTGTCCACGCGAGAATCTCATCCGCAGTTGATACTATCTGTTGTTTTGCATTGGGTGGATTTAGTCTCGCAATCAGCTTCACATTCACCCTAGTAGTAGTATCCCAAAGCTCGTATGTGCTTAGGATGGTCTTCATCTTGAACTTCCAGAGTGGATAGTTAGTGCCATCCAACTTTCTGCTTTCGCCAAACGGTGGGATTCGCAGTCTTGTGGGCTGGGCCATCTCTCAAATCTGCTCACAAATAGAAACACACTACCAAATCTTCTTACTAGAGCCCAAACTCTTGTTGGAAAACTGAAAGGAAAGCAAAGAGTGGACACAAACTCAGAATACTTGCATTACTTGGTTGTAGAATGAAGAAGAGTGAGGTCCTTAAGTAGGCACCTCATACATGCTCACTGACATCATTGATGACTTCAGAGCTCCACAATCATCTCCTCAATCTGCTCCTAGATTCTCTCAATCATCCTATGTGGCTCTCCACCACCTAACTGTGCTTGTGGGCACCTAATTGTGCCTCTAGCACTCACACATAGAAACATAAGGTGTGCCTGAGGCATACACCTTGAGATATCCCAACAAACCCCCCCTCAAGGAAATGCCTCAGGCTATGTCAAGGATACATCTAGTCTCATAGTTTCTCATGCCATCTCATGGTGGTCAAGGATTAATCTATGGCTAGGTTCTCATGCTAGCAAGGGTTCCCTTGGGTGTAAGGTAAACAAAAGGGATACAAATAGACCTTCCAATGGTTATCTCCCCTGCATGTACATGCACACAATGTCTGCAGGAGGTACCATGGAACAAAACATACACATGGCCTACATCATAAGGTGACCAGAGGTGTTTACAAAACACACAAAACACAATAGTTTATTTTCATTCATTTTGGAGGACTATCCAGGCTGAGTACCTTGACATAGAAAGAGAGATCTGGAGCATCAATAGAGATGTTTAAAATGCATAATCTTCATGGGATGCCTCATCTTGTGGAGGCTCAACTGTAAGTAGATTTGCATTTTCTTTCTTTGCTTTGGCTCTGCAAAACTTCTCATTATGGTTGTTCTTACCACAGTTCTTGCATGGATTAATTTTGAAGCACTCCTTTGAAAGGTGATTTGTCTTTCCACAGTGATTGCAAGGAGTATACTTGCCCTTCTGGACTTTTATAGCATAAGCAGTGTCATTGCCTTTCCTGAGCTCCATATGCCTTTCTTCTTCTTGGAGAGCAGAGATAATACCTTCAAGATTAGGATTAGGAAGATTTTTCAAAGTGGTAACTATGTGATCATAATCTTCAGGCATGCTCTTAAGTAACACTGCCATAGCATCATCTGGAGAAATAGGAGAGTTGATAGAAGCTAATTGAGTCATAAGACTTCGCATATAGTTGACATGAGCTGCTAAAGTAGTACCACTAGTCATCTTCAATTCAAAGAAAGAGATTTTAAGTGATAGTTTAGAGATGGGAGAGCTTGCACCAAAAATCATGTCTAGCTTCTACCAAGCTTCCGAAGGAGACTCCAAGTCAGAGATATGGTGTATATAATCATCACCTAGAGCAAGAGCAATTATACCATATGCTTTTTCTTCTCTTTGGATCCCTTGCCGGTCGTGTCGGTGTTGAGGATTCTCCAGCATTGGACGCTGTAGAAGAAGCGGTAGGAGTAGGTTTGACAAGTCCCCATAAGTTCTCCCTCATCAATGCAAATTCCACCTTCATCTGCCATGTATGGAAGCCCTTTCCATTGAACTTTTCTAGATTCAATAGGGTAGCCATGAGAGGGTCTAACCCAGATATTGGGCAGTGTCTATCTCTCTTACAAGGCAAAAATAACTGAAAGACTTCCAAAATATGAGCACTTGATGTAGCAAAGACTAGTGACCAAATTTCAAACAGTGATGCTTCTTCTTACATGCTTCACAAAGGTGGCTTAAAATGAGAACTTTCCAATCAAAACCAGGTCTAGTAATTCAAAACAAAACTGAATCCACACTTGTATTGAAGTTATTGAAAGCTTCAAAAAAACCAGAAATGCTAGAGTAGCATTTTATGTAGCATCATCTTCAAAAACTTGTCCAAAACTGTCAAAACTGAAAAGCTGAACTTGGAGGGCTTGTAGCTCACTCTTCAAAGCAAGGAAAAGAGGGCTTTTTGAAGCAAAAGAAAGCTCATATACCAGAGAAGGTCTAGCATAGAGGTTGGACGAAATGGTGCGCACTTTTGCCCGGGAGAGTTGCCACAGGCTGAAACTGAGTTTTGACGATTTTTCCCTCCTTACTGAACCAAATGACCTGGAAAATGGCTCAAAATCTTCGTCTTGAGGTCGCCCATCTACTCCTAAGAGGGCTCTGGCAATGGCAGAGCAGGCAGGGAGTATTGAGCAATAGAAGAAATTCGCTTTTTGGAGAATGGCAGCCACCACAGACGTTTTTTCTTCAATTTCTTGCAAGTGGAAGTTCGCCCATACTAGAGGAGTTTCCAGCTCAGAGGGTTTGGGCAATGGTCGTTTGTAGATGGAGAACCAAGCTCTCAAAGATTTTGGGAAGAAAGAGGAAAATGGAGAAGAAGAAGATGAAGAAGAAGATGATGATGTGGCAGAAATGGGCTCAAGGGGGATCAAAGGGCTCTGATACCATGTTGGAAAACTGAAAGGAAAGCAAAGAGTGGACACAAACTTAGAATAATTGCATTACTTGGTTGTAGAATGAAGAAGAGTGAGGTCCTTAAGTAGGCACCTCATACATGCTCACTGACATCACTGATGACTTCAAAGCTCCACAATCATCTCCTCAATCTGCTCCTAGATTCTCTCAATCATCCTATGTGGCTCTCCACCACCTAACTATGCTTGTGGGCACCTAGCTGTGCCTCTAGCACTCACACATAGAAACATAAGGTGTGCCTGAGGCATACACCTTGAGATATCCCAACAACTCTGATACCATGTAAGAAAACAATAGAACGTCTGTGCTCAACAGATAACAGGATCTTGTATGCAAGAGAGAAAAGCAGATAGTATGGAGAATCAAAATTTTGATTACTATAAAACTGATACAATAGATGGCGTTGCCTCCCAGCCGTGCGCTCTTGTGTGAGAAGCTTCGATGGCATGCTGGAAATAGTAGAGGACAAAGGCTGGATGCTAAGGAATCAGGGTTGTTGTAGCTAGTGATGAATATGGGCTTCACGGGCTTGTTCTTATATAGCCACCAGTCATAGTTGGTTAGACCCAATTGGGTGATCGACCCAGTTCGCCCAAAACGGCCGACTAGAGGTTGGTCTCGAAATAGGCCACCGACCACATGATAGAACCGTGGTGTAGAATAGAGCAAGTGACCTACGCTCTCCATTCGCGGCCCAGAGCCATCCGGGATCATCTGGGGCTCCAAATGGGCCTGATAACCCGAGAGTGGTGGGTTGCCCTGGCAAATGCTCCATCTACCCTCAGTGTGATCAGTCATGGGATGCCTTCCCACACTTGCATGTAGCCTAGTTGGCAGTGTGCCAACACTATCTGAAGCTGTCCAGCCATCAGGCCACACATGGCCCCCATCTGGTGTCCAAACCAGGACCTACCAGATAATCTAGCTACTCAAATGCCTTCTCCTCATATGGGGGTCTTACAAGTAGAGTTAGCTAGTTTCTGTGTAGTTACACGAGAGTGGAGCATTGATATCTAAAAACTACTAAAGCTGCATCTATTGGAGGCTGTCATTATTTTGTCACTTTTATTGATGACTACAACAGAAAAGTTTGGGTGTATTTGATGAAAAAGAAAAGTGAACTGTTTGGGCATTTCAAAGCTTTTAAATCTATGGTTGAGAAAGAAACAGGCCTGCAAATAAAATGCCTAAGGTCAGATGGAGGGGGAGAGTACGTCTCAAACGAGTTTGCAAGGTTCCTGCAGGAGCATGGCATAAAGCAACAATATTCATGCAGTCATACCCCATAGCAAAATGGACTTGCAAAAATGAAAAACAGGCATATTGGAGAGGTATCTCGTGCCATGCTCAACGAAAAAGGCCTGCCAGATTATTATTGGGCTGAAGCAGTTGCTACAGTAGTCTACATAATGAATAGGACTCCCACTGTAGCAATACATGGCATGACGCCAAAGGAGAGGTATACTGGTAGGAAACCAGATATTTCTCATTTGAAAGTTTTTGGTTGCATTGCCTATGTTCATGTGCCAAATGAGTTGAGATCCAAGTTGGATCCAAAAGTTGAGAAATGCATCTTTATTGGTTATTCTCTGCAGAAAGGGTATAGATGCTATAACCCTTCTACTCTTAAGTTTATAGTAAGCAGAGATATTGTTTTTGATGAGATGAGTAGCTGGTATAAACCAGTAAATGTGATTGATGATGTAGATGCACAAAATGGTAATTCTGCACAGAATTCACAGCAGCAATCACAAAATATTAGTGGACATGTAGTGTCCTCTAGCAGTGGTTCACATACTTCACCATGGACAAGCATATTGAGATCAGGAGGATCTCCTCAAAGCAATGCAAATAGTGGTATGCAAGTATCACAAAAAGGAAAAGAGAAAGTAGATCAGCCCATGTTTGATGTGAATGCAGGTCACTCTTATGTGAATGGTGAATCTAGTGGCTTAGAATAGAGCCTTGATGATGAGTTGGGTATTCCTTCTGTTGTTACTTCTGGAGTAAGGAAGACAAGGGATGTTTTGAGAGCACCTGGTAGTGAGTCTATTTTGCGTAGGTCTACTAGAGCTAGGTATCCTGTGGATGATTTACAGCCATTCACTATGCCTATATGGTCAAAGTGATACATGAACCAAAACCCACTTCTTTTGAGCAAGCCATGGGAAAAGAAAAATGGGAGAAAGCCATGGATGAAGAAATGGATGCCTTGGAAGCAAATGCTACATGGGAATTGGTGCCTTTGCCTAAAGACAAGAATGCAATTGGCTACAAGTGGGTTTATAAGGTGAAGCACAATGCAGATGGTTCTGTGAATAGATACAAGGCAAGATAAGTTGTCAAGGGGTATGCACAGACATATGGCCTTGATTATGAAGAAACATTCAATCTAGTTGCAAGGATGGCAACCGTAAGAGAATTCATTGCTATGGCTGCATCAAAGGGATGGTATTTACATCAGATGGATTTAAAGAATGCCTTCTTGCATGGTGATTTGCAAGAAGAGGTCTATATGGAGCAGCCACCAGGTTATGTGCATGTTGTTCATCCTGAGTTTATTTGCAGGTTGAAGAAAGCCTTGTATGGTTTGAAACAAACACCCGGAGCATGGTCTGACAAGATAGGATAGTATCTTGTCACTATTGGCTTTCAAATTTCCAAGGGAGATTTCTCACTTTGTGTGAGAAAAACAAAGAAAGGCATTATGTTGCTTGTCATTTATGTTGATGATTTGATCATCACAGGTGATAGCGATGAAGATATCCTTCATGTGAAAATGCTATTGAAGCAGAAGTTTGAGATGAAGGATTTGGGAGAGCTGCGTTACTTCTTGGGCATTGAGGTGATTGGATCCACAAGTGGGGTATGGCTCTTGCAGAGGTAGTATGGATTGGACATGCCGTCCAAATATGGGATGATAGGCTATAAGCCTATTTCAGTTCCTTTGGAGCAGAATGTGAAGTTGAGCGTAGATGCAGGTGAGCTTCTGGAAGACCCTACTATGTACAGATGCATAGTAGGAAGTTTGATTTATATGACTATTACTAGGCGAGATTTGAGCTATGTTGTTGGGTTGGTAAGTTAGTTTATGCAGGCTCCAAGGTAACTGCATTTGGATGTGGCTAAACGCATACTGAGGTACGTGAAGTCAAGATTGCAATATGGACTAGGGTTCAGATACAGTTGCATGGATACACTGATGCTGATTGGGCTGGTAGTATTTTTGATAGACGATCTACCAGTGGATATGTGTTCTCTTTTGGGAGTGCTGCAATCACTTGGAGCAGTAAGAAACAGCCTACAGTTGCCTTGTCAAGCATAGAGGCTGAGTACAGGGGTGCAGCAATGGCTGCATGTGAGGTAGCTTGGTTGCATAAGCTACTTTATGATATGCATCTGTCTACAAATGGGCTACTTGTCATTTATTGTGACAACATGTGCAGTATACACTTGGCAAATAACCCAGTCTATCATGCTAGAACAAAGCACATTGAGGTGCATTATCACTATGTGTGGGAGAAGGCTCTAGTAGGTCTTATTGATCTAGTTTTATGTCAACACAAAGGATCAAGTAGCTGACATATTCACGAAGGCATTGGGTACAGAGAAGCTGCACAAGTTTAGAGACCTGCTTAGTGTGAAGGAATTAGGATTGAGCTCAAGGGGGAGTGTTGAGATATCGAGCCCCACTCGTGATATGCCAGGGTGACTGTTGTGCATTTATGTCACTGACTTGTTAGCTACAGATGCGGTCGGTAAACCACCCATGAATAATAGCTGGATGACAACTATCTTTATGTACTCTAGTTAGTGGCTCAGTTAGTATGTTACCTAGGTTAGCGGAGTTTGGTTTGAGACCATCATGACACCGCAGTCAGGGTCAATGTGGAGATAGGAGCTATTAAACCAATTGTTCCTAGAGCGTTGGATGACACATCTTCAACAACAATCTCAAGCAAATCAGCTCCCTTGCAACAACATGCCATAGCAGGTGACTCACAAAACAATGTCAATAACTGGATACAAACATTGGCAACCATCGACAACGACCCCATCTTCTCATAGATAGATGCTAAGGCACTACAGGTAGATCCTCCACTCCCACATGCAGAACCAATCGATCTAGAGATGCCATTCTTTATGGCCGAGTGGGAGAATGAACCTGAAGAAGGTACCCATACTAATGATGACTCAGATTTTCCTTGGGACCTTGAAATAGAGGCTGCGAATGTTGAAATTGAAGATCAAATCTTTGATAATGACTTAGCCATTCTGCATGCTCTAATGGCAGTCGAGCTCCCAAAAGTTGAACCTCCAAAGTTGAATAACAGTAGAAGATACCGCAAGAAAGCTGGAGGAAATCACAAAAAAGCCAAGGTCGAGCACTTCAATGAATTCAAATGAGTCCAATCAAGGATCGTTGAATTGTACCTTGCAAAATTATCTCCCTCAAAATCAAAACCACTGCCTCTTGAATGGTCCTCTGAGGGACTGGAAGGAGTATGTACAGCAAATGAACCCTTACTTGGAAACACCTTACCAGTGGAAAAGTTACCCCATAGTTCCCAACGTAAGAAGTTTTGGAAATATAAGCCACATGTGCGGATGAATCTTCATCAAGAGACTTCAGAAAAATAAATTCAAGAAGAGCCTAACAAATTAATAAGTGCAACTATGCCACCCAATACACATGACACATGTCAGGCTAGTTCAACCCCATCAGAGGCCGATCTTTGAGAAGTGCCAGAATACTTCAAGAATTATACAAGTGGCAGTGCGCTAATAGCAATGCCAAGACCCACTCAAAGAATCTGAAGTTCAAGAAACCGATAGCATTGGAGAAACCCCAATCTATGAGGGACTGGCAAAAACACGCACAATAAACCTCGCCCTTGAAGGGGAGGAAGAAAATTTGGTTTTCATTGGGAAACAGCTTCATCAACAAGATGAAACCAAACTCAAAGCACTCCTAAGTGGCTACCTAGCATGGTCATACAAAGAGATGAAAGGAATTTCACTAGAAGTGGCAGTACACACGATACCTATAAGGGAAGGTGCTCACCCTAAGGTATGTGGACCTTATCACACAAATCCTAAATATGGCACCATGGCTTATGATGAGCTAGAAAAACTCCTAGATGCCAGATTCATCTACGAGATAGAGCACACTGATTGGGTTTCACCCATTTTCATTGTACCTAAATGCAACAAGAAGCTCAGAATATGCGTAAACTTAAAAAATGTGAATGCCACCACAATTAGGGATCACTATCCCCTACCCTTAATAGAAAGAATGTTGGAAAAGGTGGCAGGATCTGAAATATATAGCTTCTTGGATGGCTTCAGTGGCTATAACCAAGTGCAAATTGCTCCTCAAGACCAATCAAAAATAGCATTTGCTACACAATGGGATATTTTTGCATGTAGTCATGCCATTCGGCCTTTGTAATGCCCCAGCCACATTCTAATGCATCATGTTCATAGCTTTTAAGTCATTTTTAAATAAGTTTTTACAGGTGTTCTTGGATGATTTATGCATCCATTCAAACAAACAAGATCACTTCAAATGTCTCGAAGCAGTACTAATCCAATGTAGGGAGTATGGCATCTCCCTAAATCCAACAAAATGCCAGTTCATGGTCACCCATGGAGTTATTTTGGGACACATCATCTCTCAGCATGGGATTGCAACTGACATGGACAAAATCAAAATCATCATGGAATTGCCTCCTCATACAAATTCCAAAGGTGTATAGGTCTTTCTGGGACATGTCAGCTATTATAGAAGATTTATATTGCGGTATGCCATGATAGCTAGGCCACTTTACAAATTATTAGTGGAATTCTTATGGACCGAAGAGTGCGACCAAGCTTTTGAGCTTTTAAAGTGGCGCCTAATCATAGCACCCATCCTTATATCTCCCAATCGGGATATTGATTTTCATGTTCATACTGATGGATCCAAGTATGCAATTGGGAGTGTGCTTTGTCAGCCTGGTGAACATAAGAAAGACTACCCATTCTACTTTGCCAATTGACAACTCTTGAAATAATGCAGAGATCAACTATACCACCACCAAAAGAGAAGCCCTAGCAATGGTGTATAGTGTAAAGAAATTTTGGCACTATCTGCTGGCAAATGATTTTGTCTTCTACACCGACCATCAAGCATTGCTTTATCTTGTGAACCATCCGTGTACCAAAGGAAGAATAGCCAGATGGCTCCTTGTTGGCACAGAGTCAACATAAAGTTGTATCACAAAGTTGTGATACAACTTTGTAACACAAAGTTGTAACACATTCTCTTTCTACATGTAGAAGTTGTAACACAAAGTTGTATCGAGGTTCTATCACAAAGTTGTAACACAAAGTTGTAACATAAAGTTGTATCACATCTCTTTCTACATAAGTTCATGTTGGCACAGAGTCAACACTCCTCTTGCTTCAAGAATTCAACTTCAAAATAGTGGTCCGCAAAGGTGCCCCACACTACATTGCCGATCACATGTCTCGAGTCAAGTCAGGAGAAGAAGCCTCTGGAGTAGAAGATGACTTACTAGACGCCACACTATTTTAAATAGATGCTATTCCAGAGTGGTGTGGAGATATCATTGGGTACTTGATAGAAGGAAGACCACCCCCTGAAATGAAATCAGTAGATGCCAGAAAATTGATTCTAAAGGTTGCACCCTATCAACTCATTACATGACAATTATATAAGATGGGCAAGGACTAGATATTAAGAAGATGTGTAATGCCTCATGAGATCATGCCAATCCTGAGTGAAGTCCATGAAGGCATTGCAGGAGGACACTTCCAAGGGGAAGCCACAGCAAGAAAAGTTCTCCTCATAGGCTATTGGTGGCCAACACAAAGGGCAGATGCCTATGAATATGTAAAAGGTTGTGATGTATGCCAACGGACTACTAAACCACAACACAAAGTCTTCAATCCCCTAACAATAGTTGTTGCACAAAAACCGTTTGAAAAATGGGGGATTGACTATGTGGGTCCCATACATCCAGCAGCAAAAGGAACACAGGCATGCTACATCATTGTGGCCACCAATTACTTTACAAAATGGGCTGAAGCTAAAGCAATCAGAAAGGTAGATGCTAGAAGCACAGCAAGATTCTTATACAAAAATGTGATCACCCGATTCGGATGCCCCATTGAAATTGTGTCGGATAGAGGTACACATTTTGTCAATGAGGTAATCCAAGAACTCTTGTCTGGCTTCATGTAATCCATAGAAAAAGCACACCCTACCACCCCCAAGGGAATGGACAAGCAGAATCCACCAACAAAAAATAATATGCATTATCCTTACCAAGGTAGTAGAACCATAGTGTTTTGATTGGGCAGAGAAACTGAATGCAGCCTTATGGGCATACAGAACCACATTCAAGGTCAGTACAGGGAACACACCTTTTCAATTGGTGTATGGCCTTGAAGCTGTGGTCCCACTCGAATTTGTAATACCAAGTCTATGCATAGCAGTACAGGAATGCATGGGCAACCATGAATCCTTGAAAGAAAGGCTCTATCAGGTGGAGAAGCATATAGAGACAAGACTAGTTGCCTACCATGCCATGACAATAGAAAAACATAGAAGAAAGGCATGGTTTGACAAAAATTTGAAAGCTAAAGACATCAAGGAAGGCGACTTAGTCCTATTATACAATGCCAAAGTACACAAGGGAAAACTGAAGTATCTAGGTCAAGGACCCTACCGAGTACGAAAGATGAATCCCATCGGAGCTGTGCTACTAGAAACATTGGATGGAATGTCTCCACCAACAGCAGCAACCAGAGCTCGAGACAAGATTGGCACCTAAACCTGAGGAAAGATCGGCACCAAAGTTTGAGGCTACATTAGCACTCGAGCCGCCCATCGATGCCATGCCAATCAATGCAGTATGACTATTGTACACAAGGGACTGAAATGCCATTGGAACAACCTCCCCCAAGTACTAAAGAATCATTGGGATGGCTACATGGGCACCACTTGTATCAGCAATATCATCAGACCTCATCAGTGTCTATCATTCTCCAACATCAAGCTAGCCAAATGATCCAAATGTCAGAACTATTCACTAGCTTGGCCAAGGAAGAATATGCAAGAGAATTGGAAAGGCAGACTGCATCAGAAATCAAAGACCAATTCTAGCCAATCGCCATAGAGGTCAAGTCACTTCGGGCACAGATAGATGAGAAGGAGGTAGAAGAAGTGCACATGAACCAAGCTCTCCAAGATTGAGAGAAGGCAGTAAGGGATGTGACCTCCAACCTCCACCAAAGTCAAACACAGCTGACAGAAGTAGTACAAGCAACGACAATCCTACAAACCTACTATAACTCCTTGACATCCGCACATGCTCAACAAATGGAGGTAGTGGCACAAGCTTGACTCACTCTAATTCACAAAGAAGAAGAGCTTTAGGATTACAAAGACAAGCTTAAAGACATGCAATAATCTTTGGTAGTACGTGCCTTCAGCATTGACGAGCTTACACGGGAATGCAGAATCTTAAAGGACCAACTTGCTACTGCTCAAGAGGCAAGCACTTCACAAGCACAAGTCTTGGACCAATGGTCCAATACCACTGAAGACATTCCTCAATAGGCAAAGGTCACCTTGCAAATGAGAAAGCTTAAGGAGGCCTATACAAGCATCTACCATCAATACAAAGAAAAAATGAATGAGATGCACTCCCAAAAGATAATCATCTCCAAGCTCGAGCTCCAATTGCTAGTGCACAACAATGAGGGATTGGAAGACAACACCAATGAAGCCCCACTTCAATGCACAACAGTGGTGTACCAAGAGCTTGTGGCTGCTCTATAAGTGGAAGATCACCTCCACACATGTGTGCTTATCCAATGGAAGCAACTCCAAATTAGGATCATATTTGCTCATCCAACAATCAACTGGCAATGTTCCATCGGGACTAAAACCCTGTGCATAATTTGTGAAGACTTGTCTGAAGATGAGAAAAATATCTTCTGCTTATCTATACATGCCGGGTTTATAATATTCAGGACGGATGCTTTCATTGCATATATCTGCCTCATGGGTAGTCCTCCCCTTAGGGTTATTGCAAGTTTTTTGCCATTGCTACAAAGGCCATCCCTATTATTTGCAAGGCACGACATAACCAACATCCCACCCATGCAGCTGATCATCTCATCGCACCAGCAAAAAGAAGTGTCGGAAGTGACAAGGCCTATCTCACATCCAACTTCCCATATCTAACCACTCTTTCTGCCAACATCATAACCTCACTTACCCTTGTTGCTACCACCCTCTTAACCTTCCCCGAGCTCCATCCTAACATCTATTCCCTCCATCATCTCTTTGCTCATGCCTCACCATTTTCAACTAACCCAACAGTCACAAACTTACAAGCCCCTCACACCTAGCTTTTTCCCCTCCCTTGCTAATCCTACCCTTGAGGATTACCAAGCTGCTCAAACCATCTACCTAGTTCTTCCCCCCCTCCCCTCTGCTCCCCCTTCCGTAACTATCACTCTGCTATATTTCTCTCCAATGTCCCTCGATTCTCTCCCTGCCTCGTCATCACCTCTGACACTTCTGGTGCTTCCATCAGCAGAAAATGACACAGTATTTGATTTTGAATATCAGGATCCGGATAATCCAATTCATACGCCCATGCCAAGTTCCAATGATGGGTATGATTTTGATGAGATACCACTTCCCAGTAACACCATCAAGGAATTTTGGAGCAAATATCCTGATATGAAAACTCGAGGTGGATGGACCGTGGACAACTTTCTTACCAACATTCGTCAGCATCAAATTAGTGAAGGTTGGATTAGCAAGTTGGATCCACAACCTGATTGGCACCGTCCCAAGCTCTTTGATGTAATCTTCTTAAAGGAGTACTTACGGGCACCTCCATGTCTCAGAACCCATCCCAAGTTCTATGCAGTTCCATGGCATAAAAAATGGGAAGCCAACATACACACTTTGGCTGAAGATCCGAACCATTAATTGGCCAATGATCAAAACATACTCTGGTGTAGAATGGAATATCCAAGGCACAATGGTCCGAGCACTTCAGTAGCATGAGAAAATAATGCGCAGCAACATTGATCGCTTCCTTTGCCAAAGTGCTATATTATGTAAAACATTGGAATTCATTCTGGAGGTCCCATGTTACCTTAATTCCCATTTGCCTCCACTCAGCTTTAATCCCAATGAAAGGGTCGATGCTTAGATTACAAGCCGACTTTATCAAAGAGTGATCTTCTTAGAAGCATGCCACATATCTCTATTCGAGCAAATGGTGGATACACGCTACCTAGAAACTGTGCAAAAAATGTATGGTGCTAAGGCTTTACAGCAGGATCAACTGGCACGACACAAGATCCATAGCCACTGGACTAAAAGCATGGAAACCCAGGTACATGCTCGCAATCAGCCATAACCCGAGGACGGGTAATAAAATGGATTATCATACAGATGTATGGGGTTATGCCCAGACCCGCAGCATCAATGGTTCACTTTATTACTTGACCTTCATCGACGACTACAGTAGATATTGTTGGGTCTACTTTCTGAAAGAGAAATCTGAAGTGTTTGCCAGATTTCAAGAATTCAAAGCCATGGTAGAAAACCAAACAGGCAGAAAGATCAAGGTCATGAGATCAGACAGAGGAGGTGAATACATGTCTTCAGCCTTCATGAACTTTTGCAAAACTCACGGCATTCGAAGACAATTCACATGTGCAGATACTCCTCAGCAAAATGCAATAGCTGAAAGGAAGAATGGGACTTTAGCAGACAGTGCTAGAGCAATGCTTAGTGAAAAGCATCTTCCGAATCAGTATTGGGCAGAAGCAATAGCTACAGCTAACTACTTGCTTAATCGGCTTCCTACCGAACCGATACAAGGTATGACTCCTTATGAAGCATTCACTAGACATAAGCCATGCATTGGGCATCTCCGCATATTTGGTTGCATAGCATATGCCCACATACATGCTGATCATCGCAGAAAATTGGATGCGAAGTCACGCAAATGCATCATGGTTGGCTACAGTGAAGAAAGTAAAGCATACAAATTGTATGACCCCATCAACCGCAAAGTCATTATCTCCAGAGATGTAATCTTCGATGAGGAATCAGAATGGAAAACCTCACCTACACAGGAGATAGAAGCATCGACTTCACAGTCATCTACAGAACAGGTTGATGAAGAAGAGCAAGAATTGCCAGCAACACCCCAATCAGCGCCACAGCAGCTCAGACGGTCTACTAGGGAAAGCAGACCACCAGCCAGATTGACATATGCTCAGAAAGGCCAAGCAATTCAGGTGGAAACCACCAACTATGCTCTTAAGACTACCATCGTGGCTACAGAAGAGCCAGTGAAGACGCAGTAGATAAGCCAGAATGGCAAACTGCCATGAATAAAGAAGTGGATGCTTTGTATAAAAATAACACTTGGGACTTATGCGACCTTCCACCAGGAAAGAAGGCCATAGCCAACAAATGGGTATACAAAGTGAAGTACAATCCAGATGGTAGTATTCATTTGCACAACAATATGGTCAAGATTATGATGAGACTTATGCTCCAGTAGCAAAGATGGATTCCATACGGTTCTTGATATCACTAGTGACACTCAGTAAATGGAATGTGTATCAGCTCGATGTCAAGAATGCATTTCTCAATGGTTATCTAGACGAGGAAGTCTACATGCAACAACCAGCCGGTTATGTTGAACCAGGAAAAGAGAACAAGGTTTGCCATCTCAAGAAAAGTCTCTACGGCTTAAAACAAGCACCCAGAAGTTGGTACAGTAGAATTGACAAGTATTTTGCTGATCTGGGATACATGAAGTTCAATGCAGATCATACTCTCTACTACAAAGTTCAAGAGGAAAAACTATTGCACTTTTGTACGTAGATGATCTGATTGTGACAGGAAGCAAGGATAGCTTCATCAAAAAGCTTAAACAAGACTTATCTGCAGAGTTCGACATGAAAGATCTTGGACTTATGCACTATTGTCTTGGAATTGAGTTCTGGAGAGATTCAGATAGCACATTCATGAGTCAACTCAAATATGTTGACAGTATCCTGAAGAAGTTTCATATGGCAGATTGCAAGATTGCAGCCACTCCCATGGAACAGAGTTTGAAACTTACTAAAGATTCAGAAAAGCCTACAGTCAATGACAGATACTACAGGCAACTCATTGGATCTCTTATATATCTGACAATCACACGGCCAGATATTTGTTATGCAGTAAGCTCACTAGCACAGTTTATGGCAAATCCAAAATAGTCTCACTGGAATGCAGCCAAAAGAGTCTTGAGATACATCAGAGGTACAAGACAATTTGGAATAGAATACAGAGGAAGTCATCCACGGTTGCATGGATACTGTGACAGTGACTATGCTGGAGATCATGAGACCAGGAGATCGACACAGGGATATGCATTTTTCCTTGGTCAAGGTGCTATATCATGGTTGTCAAACAAACAGCCAACTGTTTCTTTGTCTTCGACTGAAGCAGAATATAGAGCACTCACTACAGGTGCATGTGAGGCTATATGGCTCAGAAGACTATTGTCAGAAACAGATTACTTTGATGAGTCAAAGCCAACAACAATATACTGTGATAATCAATCGGCTCAAGCATTGGCCAAAAATCCAGTATATCACTCCAGGACAAAGCACATTGATGTCAGAGAGCACTTCATCAGAGAAAGAGTGTTACTTGGTGACATCACCCTGCAGCATTGTGATAGCAAAGAAAATGTTGCAGACATCTTTACCAAACCACTCGGTAAAGAGCTATTCGAGAAACACCGACTAGCTCTTGGTTTGATGCAGAGGAAGGACATTCCCATTAAAGGGGTGTGATGGAATGTAATGCTCAGTCCTTCTTCGATTCCCCAGAATCATCATCTTGAGGGAAGGCCTACTTCATGATGTTGATCTTGAGGGAAGGTGTTGAGAGTTCATGCTCAACATCATGTGATCATGTGTGCATAGCACCATCACGTGATCATATGTGCATAGCACTAACCTTATAGAGTGCTATAAAGGAAAGGGTTAGATCCCCTAACCCTAACCCTAAAAGGGTTTGTATATATTCTATTTTTTCAACTAATTCTAGTGTACAGTTAGTCATTTGTGGTGTGCTCTCTAGCTGTGCCCTCTCTCCTCATCTCCACTCTTCTCCTCTCCCCTCTTCATATTTTGTCAGCTTCTCCCTCCTCTTCCACGACCCGCCTCTCCCTCCTCATCGCCTCTTCCTCCTCTTCCACGACCCACACTCCCTCTTCGCTTCCTCGGCCCTCCTCAAGCTTTCTTTGGCCTCCTCTCTTCTCCTTCCATGCTCCACCTTCCTCCCAGTGTGGTAGTTGGAGTAGCCGCCTTCTCCTTCCACGCTCCACCTTCCTTCCAACATCGCCGCCACCTTCCATGCTCAACTCACCTCCCTCACGAAAGGTCTCGTGCACTCCCATCTTCTCCATCTCCTCCACCAAGGTACATGCTCCCTCTCCCATGCTTTTGTTTTTGGGAATTCCAAGCTTCGTATAAAGAATAAGCCAAGCTACACACATCCTTTTTTTGATCTACTTTCCATGAGAAAGGGCAGCGCGTCTCATGGAAAGTAGATCAAAATGGCCCAATGATTTTGATCTACTTTCCATGAGAAAGGGCAACGCGTCCTTTCTCATGGAAAGTAGATCAAAATCATGTCAAAGGAGGTATACTAAAAACTTAAAAAACTTTCATCAATTTTTGTCTATACACCTCAAATTGATTTCGAAATTGTGAATCCTTCTTCTCCTCACATCCTCATCCTCCAATTTTTCAATCTTCCAAGACCTCTCTAGTGAGTCCTTAAGCATTTGGAAGAGGAGCATTTTGGATACCCTTTCCATTGAAATGGACAGTGCGTTGACACGCTGTCCATTTCAATGGAACCTGGAGTCAATGACCTAGCCAAGGCCCTGAATGATCTTCGGCTTGAGATGGTGGGCATCATAAATCAAGCCAACTGCCCTCCAAGAGATCGTGCTAATGTTGTATGCTACGAGTGCCACCAGAAGGGTCATTATCGCACAGAATGCCCCAATATTCCAAGGGTGAATCTTCTAAGTGAGTCGGGCACTGAGGATTTTGATGTGGAGATCCTTGATCTCGGGAAAAGAACTCGTGCTACCTCGGACCCCTCTCCAAACCGTGGACCGGGCCGCCCCAGGAAGAAGGTGTCCTTCTCAGAGCCCTCAGACGCTGAGATGGCAGACCCACCAACAGAGAAGACTAAAAGATCTCGCAGGAGTAAGTGGTCACCCTCGGATTTTCCCATCGGCTCAGGGCAAGAGGACTATTCGGTCGTTCAAGACCTTGCTCATCGTTCTTTGAGCATCACACTCCCTCAACTAATAGCATTAAGCCCTAAGGTGAGACGTGAGCTGCAGCAAGGTCTCTCAACAAGGAAGAGCAAGAAAAAGGGAAAGGTACGAGAGGTATCTTCTATCTCTGAAGAAATTGATCGGCACCCATACACAGTAGATGTCATCATAGATAATTGCCGTGTCAAAAATGTGTGTGTTGATGGGGGAGCTGCATGTAATATCATGGTGCCCCGCATCATGAAGAAATTGAATTTGAAATGTACAAGGCGTTCCTCCACTCGAATCAAGGTAGCAGATGGTTGACGACTCGCCACCATGGGAGTTATTGAGGATTTGCCCATCACTGTCAACGGGCTGACCACCACTGTCAATTTCTATGTAGTGGACATTGAAGATACAGGTAGAAGTTACCCTGCCATACTCGGGAGACCATGGTTGAGAAAAAGTGATGCAGTCAGCTATTGGAAGACAGGACACATGTCTTTTGGTGCTTCTAAGGAGAAAATCCCTGTGCAACTTGGTGCCATGGAACCGGAAGAAGAAGAGGAGCATGACAGTGATACTCTCTCATCTTCAGTGTCTGAGTCCATGGAAGAATCAGATAGGGGGGAGGAATTCTCAGAGGAGGAAGTTTACATGATGGGGGTGTCTCCGACCCTGCCACCTGCAGAAAAGATAACAGCTAGTCCTCAATAGCTCGAATCAATGCTTTCTCCAGACCTCACTCCAAGTGAGAAAGATGAGTTTCTTGAAATGTTCAAAGATTTCCCTGACCTCTTTGCAACTAGCTACCACCACCTTCGCCATGTGACTGCCATAGAGCACAAGATAGAGCTGAAGCCTGATGCAAAGCCTGTGGCTCAGAAGTATCGGAGATTAGGGCCCCTACAGACCGATGCTTTGCGATTAGAGTTGCAGAAGCTTGTAGAGGCTGGGTTCATTGTTCCGGTTCACAATACTGAATGGGTTTCACCAGTGGTAGTCATCCCAAAGAAAAACAACAAGTGGCGGGTCTGCATCAACTATAAGAAGCTCAATGCTGCCACCAAGAGGGATCATCATCCTCTACCATTTCAAGACCTCATTCTTGAGAAGGTAAGTGGACATGAGATGTATACTTTCTGTGATGGTTACTCTGGGTTTTATCAAATCAGAATTGCCGAGGAAGATGTGCTTAAAACCACATTTGCCACACCCTGGGGGACATTTGCATTCAAAGTAATGCCATTTGGCCTCACCAATGCTCCTGCCACCTTTCAAAGATTCATGCAGATGGTGTTTGCTCCTTATTTGGGGGATTTCTTGGAGGTGTTTTTAGATGATTTCTGTATATTCTCATCACGTAAGGAGCACATCATGAAGGTTAGATTGGCCTTCCAAAGGGTCAATGATGCAAATGGCAGTCTCAACCCTGAGAAATGCACCATTGGAGCCACTCAAGGGAGGTTATTGGGACATGTTGTCTCATCCGAGGGCATCAAGCC
Source organism: Dipteris shenzhenensis (assembly GCF_047967505.1). Taxonomy (NCBI): domain Eukaryota; kingdom Viridiplantae; phylum Streptophyta; class Polypodiopsida; order Gleicheniales; family Dipteridaceae; genus Dipteris; species Dipteris shenzhenensis. Next base: position 50,242,338 of record NC_141610.1, on the reverse strand, counting down.
TGACCCCGAGAAGGTAGAAGCCATCCTCAAGCTCTCCTCACCTATAACCAAACGTCAGGTACGCTCATTTGTCAATCTAGCAGGATACTATCGCCGCTTCATTGATCAATATGCTACTTTGACACGGCCCATGACTATGCTATTAAAAGATGGGGTTGATTTCTCTTGGAATGAGGATTGTGATCATGGGTTTGCACAAATTCTGGCTTCAGAACCCATTCTATGCAATCCAGACTGGTGAAAGACCTTCTATATCAATCCTGGGTTTGGAGAGCACACTCTGGCAGGTATTCTTCTCCAGCAAGGGGAGGAAAGGTTCATGTATCCCGTTCGATTTGCTTCTCGACAATTGCTCGACACTGAGTGATGCTATTCAGAGGCCGACAAGCATGCCTTGTCTTTGGTGTTTTGCATTGAGAAATTTAAGCATTATGTGGCTGGAAGGTCCTTCTTTATACTCACTGACACTGGTCTTGCAAAGCAGGTTCTTCAATCACCAAATCCCATGGGCCAGTTGGCCAAATGGTTGGCAGTTCTACAAGAATATGATTTTTCTTTCAAAATTGTAAAAGGGGGGTTGTTCCAACTTGAAGAATGCTTTGATTGATTTAGAGGAGTGCCTTGATGTAACCCTGGTAGCAGCCATAGAAGTTGGGGATCCTTGGTATGGTGGTATATATAAGTTTTTGACCGCTTTCTCCTTTCCTTCAAAAAGTACAAGCTATGAGAGAAAGAAGATCCGCAGAGATAGTAGGCGCTACACCCTCCTTGATGGGGTATTGTACCGTCAAGGCATGGATGGGGTACTCAGACGGGCCATTGATGCAGATGAAGTGCCTAAGGTATTGAAGCATTATCATGATGGGTTTTGTGGAGGCCATTATGCCAGTGACTATACAGCTAAGAAGATTTTACATGCTGGATACTATTGGCCGACATTGTTCAAGGATGTCACTTTGTATTGCAAAACCTGTGAACCATGTCAATTCTTTGGTAGGAAGGATTTGCGTCCCGGGCAACATCACCCAGTGATGTCCATCCATCCGTTTCAGAAGTGGGGAATAGATTTTGTCAGGCCCTTGCCCATGACTGCCCGCAAAAAGAAGTATCTTTTGGTAGCCACTCAGTATGTCACTAAGTGGGCTGAAGCTATCGCTCTCTCTGCTGCAAATGGCAAGGCAGTTTCAAGTTTGATATTTGAACGTATCTGCATAAGGTTTGGGACACCCATGGAGATAGTCACTGACCATGGGAGTCCATTCTTAAATGAAGCAGTGGAGTTACTCATGGATCGCATGGGCATTGATCATCACACTTCTAGCATCTATTATCCAGCATCCATGGGTCAACAAACAGAGCAGACCAATGGCCTCCTCTGTAAAACCATAGGAAAAATGGCCGCAGGGAATAGGAGCCAATGGGATCAGAAGGTCACTGAAGTAGTGTGGGCTTACAACATCACTCATAAAACATCTACAGGTCACACCCCTTTTGAGTTGGTGTATGGTACTGAGGCAGCTTTACCACTTGAGATAGAGATTCCGGCCTTGAGATTGGCGCAGGAACAGAGGATGACAGAAGATGAACATGTAGAGGCCAAATTGGTACAACTTGAGAAGTTAGATGAGACCCGACGCCTTGCACTACATCAAATAGAGATCCAAAAGAATCGACAAAAGGCCCGATTGGATGCTAAGATTCGCAAGGGATGGGTAAGACACTTTGCTGAGGGGGATGTTGTGCTATGCTTTGATAACAGATTAGACCACCAAATGGATAAGAAGTTTCTGCCACTGTGGGCTGGTCCATACAAAGTCATCAAAGAACGTAGCAATGGGTCTGTACAAGTTCAGGAGCTGCATGAACCATATGGCAAGAAGGTGATCAACAAGCGCTACCTCAAGCCTTTCTTTGTGCATGATGGTCCCAGGCATGGAAATGCGGTGCATTCCCTGCCTGGGGGAGGGAACTGTTATGGATAAAATTGTCTAAGGAAAAAGGCATTAATATGTATGTGTGTTTGTATATGTGGCAATAGTATAAACAAATATGGTGTGCATAGGGCCCAAGGTTGAGGTGGCAAGGCATGACCATGTGCCACCCTTCCATGTAAGAGGACCCATAAGGTGTGTTGTACATAATCCATAATAGTAATATTATAAAATGCAAGGTGGCATGGCTCCTCCATGTGCCACCCCTCCACCTAGGATGCAATAATTGAGATATGGCTCAAAGTCCATGGGAGAAGCAATATATAATGGGTGGAGATGGCTATTATATTGAGTTATTCCCTCCATATGGGATAGGCCCATGTGGGGGAGGTATAGAAGGACAAAGAGAGCTAGTTAAATAATGGGGAAAGTAGGATGAGGTGGCAAGATTCCTTGTGCCAACCCTCCACTTGTCCTCCTAGAGGTTTGAACCTATTATAAAATTGGAAAGAGACCAAGGGAGTATCATAGACTTGAGATATGGGGCTTGATTTATGTGGAAAATGGAGGCAAAGGGTTGTCGCACACAATTGAGAGTGCGTACCGACCTAGCCCACATGGAAGACTTTTCCACACACACCATGCATGTGGGAGGATACATTAATGTGGAGAGACCCCCTCTTTTGGCTATAAAAGGAAGGGGCAATTCCTTGATGGGACACGCTCATTCTTGTAAAGCCACCTATCTAGTATTTTGATATTTCCCTCTCATCCCTCCTTTCCAATAAAGTATGGTTCACTTCCCTTGATGTCTACATCTCAACATTCCTCTTCCTATCATGTACTTGCTTCTCTTCCCACTCTCCCTTTCCCCTTGTGTCATAGTCTCCCTTTTCCTTCCCTCCACTTCTAATTCCTTATTCACCCCTATGACATCCCTTCGCCCTCGTGATCTCCTTTTCTCTATGGCCTTTGAGCGTCGCCATACTTAGTCTCTAGCCTTTGGTCTCGGTTTCTTTTCCGGCTAAAAGTATATGGATTAATAGAGAGATATTTCTTGAGAAAGTAGAGACCCAGGCTTTGAAAGTTCTTGATGACTTGAGGATTGTAACAACGATGGGCGTTCCTTTAGAGACACCAAAAGATTACACAATGCAACAGTACATGGAGGACATAAAATTAGAAGGAAGAAAGCATTTGTTCTTAGCTCTACAATCAAAGGATTCAAAGATTGAGAGTAAGGGAGGAAAGAAAGCAGATGGTCTCTCTGAGTTGGACATGGCCGCTCATAGGGTTGTCTATAGGTTGGTCCCTTTTAGTTTTAATGATGGTGCTTTTCTATTTGTTTTGTGAAGCTTATAACAACATTGGACTTGATAATCATTTTTATTTGTCTCAATTTTTTTGTGAAGCTTTCTTTATATAGGAGGTCTAAATAATTAGTGATTGTTGATTTGTAGGTATCTTGCTCATTTGGCAAGAGAGAGAAAGATCTTAGAGATTCCAAATTTGTGCAAGAGTTGGGTGGAAATTGGTCATGCTGCTTGTATGTATCCTCCTGGCATGCACAATCACTCTCAATGGGAACTTGCAAATTGTCCTTGGTGGATAGACTTCCCCAAGGGACAAGTCTTGGTGCGTGAGAGAGACTTTCACAAGAAATATGCCTCATCTAAGGACATTAAAGAAAGTAGGGATAAAATGGGCGGAAGCTCTAGAAAAACAAAAACACAAGCACAAAAACAAGAACAAGCTCAAAAGAAAGGTAAGAAATATACATACATGTTAAGTTTCTAATGTTGTTTGTGATGAGGGTTTGGAATAGTATACTAATGTTATTCTTTCCTATCCATTTAGATGAGGAGCCATCTAGTCCACCAAGGCAAGATAAGGATCAAATGGAGCATGCAAGTAAGGTTCTAGTTTATTTTTGTTCTTGCTATTGGTGTTTCAAAATTTCCTTTGGTTGTGTTTGATATCAATTTTCCATGTAGGTTGGATATTTTTGGATTGTTGTTATTGTGTCTTTAACGTTTTGACTTACTTTGGTTTCAAATGTATGTTTGATTGTAGTTTGTTACCATGCTATGCAGAAGAAATGGCAAGATTCATGTCAACTGAAAGAAGATATGATGAGAGGCATTCAGATAGGCCACGAGCTCGCATTTACTTTGTTGATGACGAGTGTCAAGAGGAGTAGAATATGATTTAAAAGACCATTTTGATGAGAGCTTGGTGATACTTGTGAGAAGAAGTCCCATTTTGAATATGGTAATATTGCTCTTTGGGGTGAGCTAACAGTAATGTGGTAATATTTCTCTATGTGTTATGCAATCCTATGCTTTCAAATGATACTTGGGTTCTCCCACATATAGGTGAAGTGGTATTAATGTTATTAAGTATAATTTCAAGCAATGTGGATGTTTTGATTGTAGGAAAATAAAACCCATTTTGAATGCAGAAGAATTGTTGTGTATGTGATGCAATCCCACGTTTTTGAAGTGACACTTCACTTTCTTTTGATTACTAATGACACATATTGGAAGTTACATTATTGAGATAATTCTAATCAATTTTGTATCTTTTCTTGTACTATTAGTCCAAAACATCAAATTTTTTGACCTCGGGTTTGTACACAGGTCATTTGACACCCAAATCATGTCAACTTCAAGAAACATGTATTTCATAGACACAATGTATTTCACATGAACAATTTAAATGGGATAGGAAGGACAAATACAATTACCATTTAAGAAAGCAAAATGTACAAGATGTTGTGCTTATATAGTTAAATACAATGAAAACATTAAAAAAGGTGTGAGATATGTTTGCAACTTTATATGAGGCAAATGAATACCTAGGATCTTGATGAAGAGAAAGCAAATCAATAAAATCTTTTGACATGCATATATAGTGAGACTCATAGGCATGAATATACAACTTGCAGCCATATGAGGGACTATGAAATATCAATAAATTGTGCAAGTCATCATCAATAGACTCACTAAAGTATATGAGAATTGAGTTGTTGGAAAAGTCTTAGTTGCTTTAGTCTCTCCTGTGCTACCAAGTCCAAGTTACATTATCAAGATAATTATAATATATTATCAACTTGCTTTACTCTCCCAAATATGGAAAGTAGGTTAAGTTTCATTTTGGAGATTCTTCCCAAATAGTGGATTTCACAGAGCTATGTTGGCTACCTCTATAAGGGATTGTGGAAAAGATCGCTCACTCTATCGACTACCTCTGGTATGCAGGTATCACCAAAAGGAAAAGAGAAGGTAGATCAACCCATGTTTAATGTGAATGCAGGTCACTCTTATGTGGATGGTGAATCCAGTGGCTCAAAACAAAGCATTGATGATGAGTTGGGTATTCATTCTGTGGTTACACCTGGAGTAAGGAAGATCAGGGATGTTTTGAGAGCACCTGGAAGTGAGCCTACTTTGCGCAGGTCCACCAGAGCTAGGTATCCTATGGATAGGCTGAAATATGATGGATTTACAGCCACTCACTATGCCTATATGGTCAAAGTGATATAGGAACTAGAACCCACTTCTTTTGAGCAAGCCATGGGAAAAGAAAAATGGGAGAAAGCCATGGATGAAGAAATGGATGCCTTGGAAGCAAATGCTACATGGGAATTGGTGCCTTTGCCTAAAGACAAGAATGCAATTGGCTGTAAGTGGGTTTATAAGATGAAGCACAATGCAGATGGTTCTGTGAACAGGTACAAGGCAAGATTAGTTGTCAAGGGCTATGCACGGACATATGGCATTGATTATGAAGAAACATTCAGTCCGGTTGCAAGGATGGCAACTATAAGAGCAATCATTGCTATGGCTGCATCAAAGGGATGGTCTTTACATCAGATGGATGTAAAGAATGCCTTCTTGCATGGTGATTTGCAAGAAGAGGTCTTTATGGAGCAGCCACCAGGTTATGTTCATGCTGTTCATCCTGAGTTTGTTTGCAGGTTGAAGAAAGCCTTGTATGGCTTGAAGCAAGCACCTAGAGCATGGTCTGACAAGATAGGACAGTATCTTGTCACTATTGGCTTTCAGATTTCCAAGGCAGATTTCTCACTTTATGTGAGAAAAACAGAGAAAGGTATTATGCTGCTTGTCATTTATGTTGATGATTTGATCATCATAGGGGATAGTGATGAAGATATCCTTCATGTGAAAATGGTATTGAAGTAGAAGTTTGAGATGAAGGATTTGGGAGAGCTGCATTATTTCTTGGGCATTGAGGTGATTAGATCACCAAGTGGGATACAGCTCTTGCAAAGGCAATATGGATTGGACATGCTATCCAAATATGGTATGACAGGCTGTAAGACTATTTCAGTTCCTTTGGAGTGGAATGTGAAGTTGAGCGCAAATGCAGGTGAGCTTTTGGAAGACCCTACTATGTACAGACGCATAGTAGGAAGTTTGATTTATATGACTATTACCAGGCCAGATTTGAGCTATGCTGTTGGATTGGTAAGTCAGTTTATGGAGGCTCCAAGGAAACCGCATTTGGATGTGGCTAGACGCATACTCAGGTATGTGAAGTCCACATTGCAGTATGGACTATTTTATGAGGCTGGGGTTCAAATACAATTGCGTGGATATAGTGATGCTGATTGGGCTGGTAATATCTCTGATAGACGATCTACCAGTGGATATGTGTTCTCTTTTGGGAGTGCTGCAGTCACTTGTTGGAGCAGCAAGAAACAGCCTACAGTTGCCTTGTCAATCACAGAGGCTGAGTACAGGCGTGTAGCAATGGCTGCATGTGAGGTAGCTTGGTTGCATAAGCTATTCTATGATATGCATCATACAGATGGGCCAGTTGTCATTTATTGTGACAACATGAGCAGTATACACTTGGCAAATAACCGAGTCTATCATGCTAGAACAAAGCACATTGAGGTGCATTATCACTATGTCCGGGAGAAGGTTTTACTAGGTCTTATTGATCTAGTTTATGTCAGCACAGAGGATCAGGTAGCTGACATATTCCCGAAGGCATTGGGCGCAGAGAAGCTGCGCAAGTTCAAAGAACTGCTTGGTGTGCAGGAATTGGGATTGAGCTTGAGGGGGAGTGTTGAGATATCGAGCTCCACTCATGATATGCGAGGGTGACCGTTGTGCATTTATGTCACCGACTTATTAGCTGCAGATGCGGTTGGTACACTGCCCATGAATAATAGCTGGATGACAGCTATCCTTATGTACTCTAGTTCGTGGCTCAATTAGTATGCCACCTTAGTTAGCTGAGTTTGGTTTGAGACCCACATATAGGGTTCTCCTATTTCTTTATACTAGAGTTCTTTTGGCTTTCACAACTAAGAAGAGGAAAACTGTTTTCAGCCTCCACCTTTGTGTGTATTCCCCCATTGTGTATATGAGAAAGCTGCAAGTGAGACTCCTTCCTTCTCTCCCACTATCTTCACACCAAGTGTGTTATTTGAACAAGCACTTATGGGATGGGTGCACCACTTTGCATGTGAGTATATACCAGCTAGGTTGAGGAGCATGAAAAGTATTGTGTCCATCCAATATGCTTTGCATGGTCGATTCTCACATTAAACACCATTTTTGCCTCAATGTGATGCACATCTGTCTCAAAAAGTACGCTCCTAGGTGTGTTATCTGAAGAAGTACTTATCGGATGGGCACACCACATTGCATGCAACTCAATAATAAATTATTTATACTATCTTTTATAATTCTAAACCATAAAATCACAAATTTAAATTAGAGATTCTATTAGCTAAATGCTTGTATCCTTGTATCACCATCAAAATTTAATAAAATAAAGTAAAAGTAAAATAAAAGAGATTAATTTAATAAAAAGTTACAACTAATAGGAAAAATATTCAAAAGAGACTAATATTTTCTATAATTGTTCCACAGGAAGATGGCAAAAGATTTCATTCCTGGGATGGAGGTGATATTATGTTGCCAAAGAGAAGTAGTTGCATTTGCTACAATCCATGATAGTGATCCAAATTCTCTTTGTCACTTTCAAAGACTTGGTGAAGTTAAGGTTGTAGTTATTGTATCAAAGATTCTTAGTGCACATGTTGAGCTAAAGCATTAGTGTGGAGATATGGAAGCACTTGGAGATGTTATGCCTTATAATGTTTTTAATAAATCATTTATTGCATGGGATAGAGATGAGACTTATCCAACACATATCATCGGAATACAAAGTGCAATTCTTTGGATTTCAGTGTGGGAGATATTTTGCAAATGATATCATTTGCAAATAAGAACATAGCGAAAGGTCAAGTTTTGGGGTTTAAACACTGGGATCAGTGGTCATTTGCGATTTGAGATGCAGCATGCAATTTTTGAAGATTAAAAAGGGACATGTGGTTTCCAACGACAAAGGTAGAGTATACTACAATTTCAAAGGACTTAAAGAATATGCCTACAAGCCAAGCTTTGTCCCTTCAAGCATGGATGATTTCAATGAACTCAAGTACAGAAGAAACATCTTATCAGGAGTGGATGAGTTCATTGATATGGAGAAAGATAAAGAATTCAAAAGAAATTCTTGCTCTGGAGTGGATGAATTCTTGCATATTGAGAAAGGCAAATGCATCAAAAGTGTTGTATCTTTAAAATTATATGATTTCAATGCAATCCTCTATAGAAGTGATGTCTTATCAGGAGTAGATGATTTTAGTGGTACTGTGAAGGCAAAAGACTTCAGAAGCAATGTCTTATCAGGAGTTGATGAATTCACACACATCGAGAAAGATAAAGATATCATCGGTGAGCTCTATGGTACTGTGAAGGCAAAAGACTACAGAAGCGATGTCTTATCTGGAGTCAATGAATTCACGCATGTCGAGAAAGATAAAGATATAAAATTTGGATGATTTCAATGCACCTAACTATAGAAGTGATATCTTGTCGAGAGTGGATGAGTTCATTGGTACCAATAAAGCAAAAGGTTTCAAAAGTGATGTATCATCTAGAGTGGATGAATTCATACACATTGTCAAGGAGCGCAAAGAGTTCAAAAGTGTTGGCTTATCAAACATGGATGACATGGATATTGACTCAAATGGTCCGAAGATTACTTCAAGGACAAGAATGAAAGCAACAAAGGACTATTTGGTATTTGACTTTGATAGTGATAAGATAAACAATGCAACATCCCATGAAAACATGGTGACAAATAAATTCAATGGGGAGAAGTATAAAATTTTCAAAAACTTGGATGTACAGAAGAAACCAACAAAAGACTATTCGGTATTTGACTTTGATTGTAATAAGATGAAGGATGCAACATCCCATGAAAATAAAGTGACAAATAAATTTGATAAGGAGAAGTGTACAAACGTACAGAAGAAACGAACATACATAAACATGAAAAGAAAGCAAGTCCAGGTAGATGTAGAAAAGCAACCAAAGAGAATAACAATATTGTATGAAGATGTTATGCTAAAAGCAATGTGATCTACATGTTGCAAGCGAAGTTGTATGCATTCCATTAACTTACTTGACATCAAGGCATGTACCCTTTTTCTATATAAATCTGTAATTTTTTTCTTAAATCATTTTAAATACTCCTTTATGTAAATTTTCAAAATTAAAAATATCCTTTTATTGAACTCACGTGATAGGGTTACATAAGATGAGTGACCCCCCCGAGGTGAAATAGAAGGCTTAAAATCTTTTATTGCATACAATGAGGAAATGCTTCGTAGATTTCCTAATTGGAAGCCCTCTTGGAAGGAACACGCTGATGTTGTAATTAAGAAGACCTATCAATTGATAAAGGACCTTGAGAAAATGTGAGCAGATGATGCAAAGGCAAAACAGCCTTTATTTTTGCCAAATGTTGGTAACGACTTGCGCCCATCATTTGATGTCTTTGCTATGCTAGATAGGGAAATGGAAAACCAATCCATCAATTATTTGTTGACCATCATTCTTTGTAAAACCGTGAATTTAATCCACATCTTTGAATTCAAGAGGATTAGCTTTGAAATCTTTCCTTGCAGAGGATGTGCTCCTATTTTTCTAGGATGGGAAAGGACATTGGTATTGATTTCCAAGCATGCAAAATAAAAAAATGTCATGTAGATCCTCTTGCATAATGCAAGCTAGGCAAGCCACCCTCTATACCACATGTGTTTGAGGCATATTTATAAAATCCCTTCTATATACATTTTTTCTTAATAAAGTGTACGCTTTTTCTATAAAAATATGTAAAGTTTTTCCAAAATTACTATTTAAAAAAAAATCCCTTATAAATTTACTTATATGTACATATTTTCTTAATAAAATGTATCCTTTTTCTATACAAATTTGTAATTTTTTTCCAAATTTTTTTGTAGAATTTAGGAATTTAAAAAACCTTCTATTGTACTCATGTGATAGGGTTACATATGATGAGTGAACCCCCCGAGTTCAAATGAGGAATAAACGCAACAATATATAGATGCTTTCACTTTTGTTCATAACCTACATCATGATTTATCTAATTTGAGATACTTATGTCAAACAAATTCTAGACTTGAATTCCAAGGATGTGATAACTTCCCAAAATTGAAATGAAAATTTGACAAACTGGCATTGTGCAATTTTCTATGGCGTTGGAGAGTCACGATGTAGCACAAGGGGTGATGGAGAAAGAGCCGATGTGAAGAATCCAACTATGGATGCCATGTGATTTTGAAAGGAAAATGATCACATTATGAATTGGATAGGATTCATAGTATGATACAAAATATCTAGGAAAAAAGGTTGTAGACTGAAATAACTTTGCAATATATAGAACACAAATGAATAAACATACAAAATACGCTAGTAAACATATAAATTGTGCTATGCTAGCTAGATGTAATCTTTTTTTCTCACGAAATCCATGTTGAGTTGTATTATAAAGCTTACCTCAAAGAGGAGAGTTGAATATAACACATCAATTACAACACTTTTCGCATTGAGGGGTCCCCTTTCATGTCGATATGGACCTCGAGGGGTCCCCTTTAGGGGCAAGGTGTTGGAGTAGCATGGAGACAAGATGGAGATACCAAGATGATGAAAAAGAGTGATTATTCATGAGAGATATGCCCAATATATAGGCACAAGTTACATCCAAGAGTGACATCATATGTGAGCTTAGTAGAGCATCTAGATCCACAAACTTCTCCCAGTATTTCTCAATCAGGTCCATGATTCTCTCAATCACACCTACTAGAACCTTTTACCACCTAACCTGGTCACACTAACCAACACACAACCCTTGTACCCCTAGGTACACCCCATTACATAAATTTGTCCTTCATTCCCCATCACAAATCGATGACCTCATCCCTCAGCAGTAGGACATGGGATGCTCCATGGGTTGCCCACCATCATGTGGCAACACACATGGCCCCAACCTGTGACTCACTCCTAGGACTCTTGGTTTACAATTGGAGGTTTGGACAATGACTATGTATGGAAATCCCCATGGGTCCAACAAGGTAAAACCTCAAACAAAAGACTAACAATCATTTACAGATGGACTCTATCCATGGCAAAGAACCATTATTTGACACGCACAAAACACTTTATTTCATTCATTTACACTTTATTTCATTCATTTTATGCATATAGCAAGGGCAAAGTACCCTAGTATGTTGAACCTAAAATTTTGATATGGGAAACCATCCCCCCTTGATGAAATATCTTGTCCTTTTCCTCCTTCTCTTCCGAGCTACCATAGTGTGAGGTACATTGTCATTGGAGAGGTTCTTGGTGTAGCCCTTCTTTTTGTAACTCCTTTGCCCTTTGATCTTTCTTGCATCCTTCTTCTTCATACCTTCTCTCTTAATGAGGTATGCTACCAAATGAGTAGCTTCAAGCAAGTTGACTTCAAGTAGATGATCACATGCATCCCTTATGCCTTCACATAAATCAAAATATGAAGAGGGTCTTACCACTTGTTAGTAAAACAAGGGCAATGTCTACTCTTGTACATAGAAGATCATGAATGTATGGCATAATGCAATCATCCAAATGTAAATACACTTCACTCATTATGCTAGGTACCATAAACATCTTTGAATTAACTTGAAACATCAAGTAAGCACCATTATAGTGGTCAAACTTGGTCAACATATGCATAAGCACCTCATCCCCATAAATGCACATTACAATGACATGCTCCATGACTAAGTTCTTATAGTCAAGTAGAGAAAAAGTAGTCAAAACTTCCTTAAAAAGTCCAAAAGCCCCAATTGTTGAGACTGACTAAAAGAGGAAAAAATCTACCTGCAGAGACAAAGGGTCGATGGAGGCCCAAATTGAGATGATGGAGAGCAGATCCAAGAGGGATTTTGCAAGGTAGAGAGAGCTTATATACCAGACAAAGTCCTCCAGGACGTGCTGATTTGCTTCAGGTCGACCAACATTGTCTAAGGAATTCCGAACTGAGAATCAATAATTTCTTCACGATTCTAGCTCAGTTTGAGCTTAGAATTCATGAGCAGCTTGCTCATACTATTGCTAAAGTAGTACTAGAAGCAAATGTCAACATGTGCCCATAGATGAAGAATTTTGTGAAGAGGTCATGGGTAGAGAAGAAGTCCCAATGGTGGGTAGCAGGGGTGAAATGTTAGAGAGTGCTTTGGGTTCAAAGGTCGCCTATATGAGAGCTATCTCTAGCCAGGAGGGCTTGGAGAAATGTCGCCCTGAGTGTGTGTATGGAGCTTGAAAAGATCAACATGAATTGGGGAAGAAGAAGATGAGGAAGAAGGTGAGCTTGGTAGGGATGATGCCACATGGCAACACGATGTAGCTAGGATTCCCAGGCTATGGTGGCTTCCATGGCTCTGATACCACATGTTGGAGTAGCATGGAGACAAGATGGAGATACCAAGATGATGAAAAAAAGTGATTATTCATGAGAGATATGCCCAATATATAGGCACAAGTTACATCCAAGAGTGACATCATATGTGAGCTCAGTAGAGCATCTAGATCCACAAATTTCTCCCAGTTCTCTCAATCAAGTCCATAATTCTCTCAATCACAACTACTAGAACCTTCTATCACCTAAGCTAGCCACATTAACCAACACACAACCCTTGTACCCCTAGGTACACCCCATTACATCAATTTGTCCTCCAAAGGGCATCCCACATATGTCCAGTGGCATGTCGATATGGCCCTTGGCCCTAAAGGGTACCCTCAGGCACAATATCGTTTACATTTTTAAATAGCATAATTTATGCTCTTAGCATGCCATCATGCAAAAATGCATACTTGTTAGCATACCTAAGTCTCGGGGGGGTTAGCTCACAAAATTTTAGTATACCACGTGCATTCAAAAGGAGGGGTATTTTAATTCAAGTTTTTGAAAAAATTTAACAGGATTAAAATAACAAGAGGGGTTTTTTAATTCAATTAAAAAAAAAAACAATAGTTCTTATGTAAATTGGAGTGTTTTTATTGGGAAAAAAATTTTAGTTGAGGGGTTTTCAAAATACCCTTTGAACGCACGTGGTACATAGGGTTTCTTAACAGTGCACCCTTCGTGACCTAAGTTAGCATACTTATGTTAGCTTACTTGTTAGCATATATATGTTAGCACACTTGCTAGAAACTCCTTACAACTCAACCAACAGTCTACATACTCTCACATATTGTGCATTGAATATGGAAAGTATCCCAAAACAAAGAGACCTTTTCTCAATCACTCCAGAGACTTGTGAGGTTAGATATATCACCTTTGATGTTGACATGTAATAACAGGCCTTCGGGCCTCTAGCCAAAACGATGACTCTCGGCTCTTCTACTTTGCTCCACACACCCTCCTCTAGCTCTCTTCCACCTGGTACTCTACTTTGCTCCATGCTTCCTCCTCTAACTCTCACCACTCGTTTGCTCATCTACTCCATTGCTAACCCACTCACCATGCCTATTGTAATTACTACCACCCAGTGTTGTTTGCCTTCTTGTATTAGGTGATCCCAATGTTGTCTTCCTTCTTGTATTAGGTTGCACCCTATAGGATTGGAAATGCTAGCTCTTTTGGAATCCCTTCGTTCCCTTTGTCAATTCCCCCCACATCTACATGTCACCATCTTGGATGGAATGCACACCTCTGTCCTGTGTATGGATGTGCTGTATGGATTCCCCCTAAATGTTGACGAAGCGCTTAGGATTTTCATAGCAGAGTACTCTCGTCTTGTTGGGGGGGCGTAATCTAAGTCTTGAAACTATGCACGATCTTCGGCCTCTCTATCGTCTCCTCCATCGGCTCCCAAAAAAATTTGAATAAAGCAAGCTTAAGCTGGTGGCAATATTGAGTTGTATAAAAATCCTCTTGCTCAACATGTCTCATAACCACTCAGCAATGGCTGGATATAATATTTGTTTCCTCTAAGGCTCTCAACAATCTTTTGGCTCACTAGACATATAATCTTTTGATCTCTAAGAATCTTAGCAATTGCTGAATTATTACAAATGTACTCTTTTGTTCAATTTGACTCTCTCAATGTAAATTTTTGTTAATTTTTATATAAACCACTCAGCAATGGTTGAGTGGTTATGGTCGCTAGATGTAATCTTTTGGCCTCTAAGGGTCTCAATAATTGGTGAGTTTTTATAAATGTAAGATCTTCTGCTCAACTTTTTCTCTCAATATAAATTGTTGTTAATTTTTATATAACCTGTTATTGGATGTAGATGTAATCTGTTTTTCTCAATTTTCACTCGATGAATTGCAGTTGATTATGTGGATGGCACCACCGGGCCTCCAGTCACCATGGTGGCTCATAATACTTTTGCCCTCATTTAGGATTTATTGCAATAAGGACTAAAATACCAGTAGAGTAGGAATTACAAAAATTTTGGACTCAAAAAGGGGCCCTTTAGAGAATTACTAAAATATTAGAGGCTTGAATAAAGGAATATGGTATCCATGAAGGAGATTATTCCATGTGGACTTCTCTATAACAAAGACTCCCCAAATCTAGGGGAAATTTCAATTTTTTTTCAAAATACCCCAAAAGACGTCATTGGGTGTTCACAATAAAAAATTATCTTTGGCAAGCATGCCCTAACCATGTCAGGGAACCTTGTTTTCCTCCCATGGCAAACTATACCCTAGCTAGAACTATGCTGACGTTTTCCATTTGGTTCAACCATTTGGCCCAAAATTTGACTTCCTAACCAGCTCTTCCCCTATTCTCTCTCTTCCAAAACGTTTCAAACATTCATTCCTGCCACTTTCTAGCAACTGGTTTTAAAATATCTTCTTTCCACTCTTGATTAGTCATTCTCTCTCCTCTTTGCTCATGTTTTTCTTCCACATTCGAAAATCTCTCAGAGAAACTTCTGTCCAACCTCTGTTCATCCCTCTTCTCTTTCATTCATTCTCTACTTATTTCACTCTCTCTGAGAAACCAAAGTTGCGACCTAAATCTACTTGGAAGGAGTGAGAAAAACGGGTGTTCTCTCATTTTTGGTTCTTTCCTCACCTTTTTGGAGTATAGAGAGTCACCTCCTGAAGTTGCGACCTAAATCTACTTGGAAGGAGTGAGAAAAACGGTTGTTCTATCATTTTTGGGTCTTTGTCTACCTTTTTGGAGTAGCTCCAAAATGAGGAACACATACTTTCCAGGTAATGAAGTGATTTTGCCTTGAAATTTTTGTTTGTATTAAGTAGATACATTTTTGTATCACACTTTGTCTATATGCTTGTTACAAGAGACAGGGAAGAGGGAGAGATTGAGGTAGATGATTTTGAAAACTACAAGATGATTTTCAACCTTTTTCTCTTCACTGGTATAGGAGGAATAGATAGAGGAAGAGAGAGAGAGAGAGAGAGAGAGAGAGAGAGAGAGAGAGATAGAGAGAGAGAGAGAGAGAGAGATAGATAGAGAGAGAGGGAGAGAGAGAGATTATTTCGAATTGCTATGTTGTTTTCTATTTGAGGGGATGAGTGAGGGAGAGAGACATAAAATAGTCATTTTTTTCTTCATTAGTATAGGAGGGATAGATATAGGAAGGGAAAGAGAGAGAGAGAGAGAGAGAGAGAGAGATTATATTTGAAACTGCTATGTTTTTTTATCTGTTTGAGGGGATGAGTGAGGGAGAGAGATAGAAAATAGTTGTTTTTTTCTTTGCTAGTATAGGAGGGGTAGGTAGAGGAAGGGAAAAGAGAGAGAGAGAGATTATAATGTTTTCTTCTGTCTAGGGGATGATTGAGGGAGAGAGACAAAGATTGTGTTTCAAACTGCTAGGTTTTAGAAGAATTTGAGAAAGAAGGAAGAAAAAGAGATCCTAATCAAAGAGTTTTGGAAGGGAGAGAGAGCGTGATATGATATTGATAATGTTTTCTTTGTTTGTGGAGAAATAGAGCAGGAAGAATATTGTAAACTAAGTATTTAAAAAAAATTTTGATGTTTGTTTGTTTGAGGGGTACCTTGGAAGACAAACTGAGAGAGAGAGAAGTATTCTATGTTTTTTGTAATAATATTTTGTTTGTTTTTGTGAGAGGTTTAGTTAAAGGAGAGAGAGAGAGAGAGAGAGAGAGAGAGAGAGAGAGAGAGACTTGCAAAGAAAGAGAAAGAGAGGGATAGAGAAAGAGAGAATAGAAGATATAAATTTGGAGGGTCTTTGGAAGTAGAAAGAGCTAATTTTAGTCATATGGTACAGGGGCAAAAACTATGGAAGTAGAAAATGATGGATATAGAAGTAGTTTATAGTCTGTTGTATTGAAGAATCTTAAGGATGAGCATGGGGAATGGATTCCTTAGCTCTACAGGAAATATTCTTGGATCACAATGCAACCCACTAATCGTGGGTGCTACAAAGTGGGTCGAAAGGATGCAATGGACATCTCCAAACATTGGAAGGAAAGGATCTCAAATTTTAAAATTTCTCTTGGCAGTAACATAGTGACATAAGTATATATTCAGCATGTCTTTACCCATGCAAACATATATGTGCATCCAAATGTAGGACTTTCATATTGTAGGCCCAATTATAAGTTTTTCAAAGTGTACTAGTACTTCATTTGCTTTTTAGAATATTTGCATTCATTCAGGGACTTTGACGTAACTGTCTTATGCCTTGTATTTGTTTTACAGACTTGTATCCATCTACTTACAAAGAGTGGGAGCCTGCAGCATGCGTAACTAGGGTGTTGCATGTCCTCCATGTTGAGATCAGGAGTCTTTAGTATGAAGGTCGCACACCATCAGAATTAAAAAAGGATGGGATCTTCTTCTATGACTCAATGTTCATTTTGCCAGATGAAGAAGGACAATATGGTAGATACGAATCTCTTCCCTTGCCCTCTTTTGATAGTCTAATATGGCTGCTTCCAAGCATGGAGATAAGTGAATCATATAGAAATAGAATGTTTAATGATGTGAGAAATGCTATGAAGCCAACTACTGGTGGAAGAAATTCTAGGTTGAGCTGGTTTCTTCCATTTCCATGCTTTGTTGATTTCTTTGCAAGTTGTAGGCAATTAAGGAAAACAAAGATTACTTACACTTGCAAGAGCTTAGAAATGGACTAGGTGTCTGAGCTATTTGACAATGGATGGGTAATAAGAACATGCCATGCTGAAGATTTAGTACAATGTCGATTGAACACTTCAAATGAGACATTTTGGTGAGTAAATCTTACAATTCTTGTTTGTTTAAAAAATGATCAGGATACTATGTATTAACAGATCCCAAATTTTGTAGGTATTTCATTGGAAGGTGAAGTCTCTGCATGAATTTCACATATAGAAGGTTTAAATGGAAGAACCTTCAACGGGAAGCAATGGATAATGATTTTCCTGATGGTACTCACAGTCCTGTCATCAAGGTATCAATTTATCAGCAAAGACATCTTGATCCAATGTTGGAATTGGAAGAGGAGTGGACCATGCGATTTATCAGGGAAGAATTGCAGTAGGCAACTACTTGTAATAAACTTCTTATTCAAAAACAAAATTATTAGCCTTGAAAGCATTTATAATTCAAAAAAGATGTCATTTATGTTGTGGATGTACAACCTTTTATATTTTGTAAAGATTGCAACATTTGAAAGCATTTATTCAAGATTGCAACATGTACATTTTGCATGGCATTTGTAACATATTCATCTTTCATCAAGCATATTGTATGTGACATTTGCATTGTGTGTCCTATCTCACACAAGATGAACTCACGAATATTGATTTTGATGCATGCAGACTTTGCATACTACACTCAAGGAATTTATCTATATTGAGCTATCCAAACCTATAGTATTCGCACTACAATTTTGGAAAATGTCACAAGGAGAGGATACTCCTCCTCTGCACAGGGAGGAGGAAGTCTCCAAAAGAGCAGGCAAGCGTCCATTGACACAAGAGGAGGCCGAAGAGCAGGCATGACATGACAAGAATCAATGGTTACAGTTTGAACAACTATGCAGGGTTGCTAATGCAGTGCTCCAACATGTGCCAGAGACTATTGCACGTACATCTGTGTACGTTCAACTTGGAGGTTTGTATGTTTAATAATTCAATTTTTGTTTAAAGATATTTCCAATAAGTATCTGAATGGAAATCGATACCATGGGCATTGGTTTTGCAGCTATGTAATGGAAAGAAGTACATGAGCTGGTCTCCAAACAAGAGCTTTAGGCAATCTAGCCCTTAGAGGCAGATGAAGAGGTAGACTCAGGCAATCAGGTGAGGAGACAAAGAAAAAAGAAGGGAGATGGAAGCCCCAAAACCCAAGCTTTGGACCAGCATGGGAGGTGGAAGATACTCAATTGCTGAGACAAATGGATTCGGCAAAATGCCAAGCAAATCTACATCAAGGTATATGGAAAGCCCCCACACCATAATGAAGTGGTGATGTAATTTGCCAAATTCTTATATGTGCACTTCATTAAGGGTATATAGATGGGCTTCTCCTCATACAAGGACAAGCATACGCATGGTCATACAGTAGTGATGATCACCCAATCCCAATTGTCTACAGCATTGGAGGGTGTGCGTGGTCCACTGTAGCAACAAGTGGCGCAACTTCACGAAGAGAACGTGGTTGAGTTTGAGCAGGTCCAATGCCTAGAGACTGAAATACCGAAAACCAAGCCAAAGTTGCAAAATGAGATTATTGTTGTACATGCCCAATTGAAGAGCTTGGAGGACCTCAACACGTGGTTGCGGCAAGAGGCCCATGAAGAACATGCAACACTAATCGAAGATGCAAGTGTGGAGATGCAGTTAGCTATTGGTTTCCATCCATCGTCACAACCATATGTCATGGAACCCCTTCCCTCTGATAGACAAGACAATTGCTTGTGCCCAATATGCCAAAGCTTGTTTGATAATTGTACTGGCTATTACTCTTTCCTTTGCAGCCACAAATTTCATCTTTATTGTCTAGTAGATTACTTGCCAACTAGGTCAATTTGTCCACTTTGTAAAGCCCAAGTATCAATGGCATTGTACATGGCAGTTGTATCTAGGACCATGACATTGAATGAAGTTCATGACCATTTATATAATCTCTTTATGATGAAAATATATTCCTTTGTTTTAAGTTCATTGAAGTTATATGATGGTGTACTATATGATGTAGTGGGATTCATATATTTAACTGGTTAGTGATTAATTTAAATGCATCCAATGTTCATAATTATTTTGCTATCCAATCAAAAAATCCATCACATGCAATCCTAAAGTCATCAATTGGAATAGTGTCAATATATTATTTCATAATAAATTATTTAAGGAAAGCTATGGTTAATTGAAAACAAATAATTTAATTGCATCAAGGAAGGCTATGGTTGCTGCATCAATTGGAATTTGGAATGTAAAACACTATATTCAATCTTATATAAAGTAAACTTTAAACTTTAATAATTATAAACTATTAAAGTAAAATTTAAAAGCATTTTCTATTTGCTATTGAAATATAATTATATGCACTTTCATCACAAGCGCTCTCTCTCTCACACACACACAATTAAACTTTGCACAAGAAATTAAACTTTGCACATGCTTCCTCCACACGTCCTCGCATAGGATTCTATTGCATATGAGATAAAGTGTTATGCCAGTTGCCATGCTCTTGATCAATTGAACTTGGTCAAGAGCACAACAATTGGAATTACAACCTAGAAGCCTATGCGATGGCGATAAGGAATAATGAAAGCCCAAACCTTAACTTAATATATTTACAATGCACAACAAGACAATTCTTATCCAACCCTAAATCGCAACCTGTAATCAAAAAACAAGAACACATTCAGAATACAATGAGACAATCAAAACCCTATTGCCATCATTGCCACAATTCACAAGTCACTATCCTCATCATGTTCATCATCAATGTCCTCATCTCAGACCCATGTGGAAGGCGAATATTATTTCCTTCATCTTCATCAGGTTCATCCTCCTCATCGCTATCTTCCTCGGATGTTGCACCATGAATCCCAATTTCATCCTCTTCTTGGGGTTCTAGAATCTACAACGATGGGGTTGCTTCAGGTTGTATAGCATCTGGCGGGATATCGTAAGTACATTTTGGAACTTTCTCCTCATATCCCACATCTCCTAATGTTTCTAGGATTTAATGATTGGCATAGATGTACACTTTCTCATCATCCCGATCCTCTAGAAGTCTATTCCATAAAGTACTGTGAATGTACTTGTAATGACTCCAGTTTCTTTCTGAGCTCGAGTTTGAGAATGTCTGAGAAAGAACCCTCATTGCAATTGGGCGTAGAAGCTCACACATGCCACCATTCATCATCCACAATTTCCAAGTAGATGTAGTTTTGCCAATGCTTGAACATCGCTTGATGCAAACAACCCCTCCTTGCACTGATACTTGGCTAACTCGTTACAACACTTTGTAAACTCATGGTTGTGGGGATAATATTGTCACGTCACCCTATGAAAGTCATCCATAACAATTGGGATCTCTTCGGGCTTCATAGTCCACCACTCGGGGTCTAAAAGGTACCCAACACCATGCAATGGATTATGATCTTGCTCCCATTGTGGCCTAAACAATTGCCACAATTCCTTGTGTTTTGTAGCATTAAATGGTCTTCTCTCATTCTCTTGGCCCACGCAAGCAAGGGGGCTCCTTGCAATAAGAGCTTGCTCAATACTCCAAAAGTGCATCCATGGATGCTTTTTCGATTGTTGGAGACTTTCAGTCCAATGACCTAAGCGCATATAAAATAGGTTTCATAGCATTAGCGGCATCCTCAAACCGTTTCCATAATGCAGGGGATCCCAATGTTTCTTTCAAGTCATGCATTTCCTTCTTTGTTGCCCTATCGGGGTCACTCTGACATCCATCATTCAAATGCATCACAATGAAATGTCTCTATAAGAAAACTCCTATTTTTCACCAAAGATTGCAAAGTGTAGAAGTATGTGGCAAATCTCGTGGTTGTTGGCAATTGCAACATGGTAGAATCATCACGAGACATAACACTTATTTCATTAATTTTGGACTCATATGTCTAATCTTGGACTAATCACAAAAATCCTTCCCAATTGAAAAGTTTACTTTATGAAAATATCATTCGAGAATCAAAAGTTCACTTTTTGGCACTATCATTTCCACATAATAAATTTTCACGTTAAAAAAAAATCATGAGTTATTAATTTAAATCCATGAAAAATCACTTTCAAATTAAATACTTATTAATATAATTTAACCCAAAAGAATGAACTTAAAATTTGATGTAGAAAACTATAACACTCTTGAAGTCCCAAAAGATTTAAAGGTTAAAATAGACAAGAGGCATGGAAGACTCTTTAAATGTGCTTCAAAAATAGTAATAGCTATGCTTGCAATTTTACAATGTCATATGTTTACAAGAAATATTTCTCTCCATGAGTCTTTGTACAAAGGACTCTGACATGCACCGTTTTCAATAACTCAATTCTGCCTTTACAAATGTGTTAAGTACAATTAGGTAAAGAGTTTGTTTGAATGTTTGATTCAACGTTACTTGTTGCTTGGATGCTTGAATGGTATTGTCATGGGCATTCTTCATTTGCACTATCTCCTTCTACTTCACCCTTAGCGAGCATCTTCAAAAACTCTGTAATGTGCAAAATAATGGGTAGCGGTATTCTTATTTTTTCTTCTACATCATATCCCATGTGCTTCCTTGTTTAATTTGTCCTTGATTTCCAAGATACTATGACTATCTTTGTGGAAAGCTTTGAAATTTCTTCATGGTTTGGAACGCATTCCTTTTTCAAATAGCCAATATGTTGCAACTTTTCCCTTGTCATCCATCCACCACTTTTGCAACCTAGAACTTAACACTCTCATGCTCATCATCCGATGGTCGAAGTGCAACAAAGTAGTGGATATTTATGTCTACTTCTAGCATAAACCCTCTCTTCCTCGGACCACAATCTAGATGTGGGAGTAGCGAATCAAACTCTATATGTGGGGAGGAGCATAGTGTATGGCAACTAATGTGGAACAAATGAAAATATAACCCAAGAACAAATGACAAATAATCCATGTGGAAATGCAAGTTTTTCGCTTGAAAGATAATACAAAATGGTACACGTAATAGTATTATGTTTGAAAGACCTTACGTTTGTAGGTTTTGTACAACACATACACCACACTTATAACATGACTTTATATGGCGTATTATGTTCCTCTACATCCTTTTTCTGTTTCTTTGCATCCATTTACTTCTTAGAACGATGAATTCCAAAATTTTGATAGACTCCTCATCATTGAATAGGAACTGAGCTGTGTACACCTAGCAATCTTAGGATTGAAGCCAAACAAACAGCCATCGATGTACATCCTCAATTAAATATGACTGCATTTCTTTAGAATCCACCAACAGCTCAAACTTGGGAAGTCTGCACTATTTACCAGATGGATTTCGATGAGCCTTACCTACAAAGAATCATCGAAAATAATGATGTTGGCGAAAAAAAATAGAGCCAAATTTGAAAGAGATAGAGTCGGGGGAGATTAATGGAGACAGATGATGGTGATGGGGATGGAGGGACATAGCCTTTGAGGGTGATGGTAACTCAAATCACCCTCACCTCTCAATGTCTATTCATCTTGAGGCTATTCCTTTTCACTTGCATGCGATGCACAATTTTTTGACAAAGGTTTCCTCTACTACGCGAGCTATCTTGGATCGTTCCCCTTTGCGCTAGTTTGATGATTTGGATACCTTGGATGAGATACAATTTCCTTCTCTTATGAAAAAACAAGATGATGTGTGCTCATCTCTCCTGTCTAGAAATGGAGCTTTGGCCACTATCCGAGGAGGTTGACGAGGAGGTTTTGTGCGTCCCTCCTACTCCCACGCAGCTTGCAAGCCATGAGGGGGCTTCTTTAGCCTCCCCCCAGGATCGCATTCTTCTTTTGTTAATACTAGTGCAGATGGTCCCTTGGTGATGGGAGATGAACACAAAGCCTCTGCCTTTGCCTCTCTTTATAGCAGAAATGAATTTGGAAGCATTGGTGAAGACTGAGCACTCTCAAGAGCCTTTGGCAAGGTAGTTGGTAATTTCCAATCAGGTGAGAGCCAAAATGACAGTGATGAATGGAGTAGAGCTGCCACTAAATCCTTTCATAATCGTAAAGGAGGAGGTAATACTGAAGGAAAGATAGAACCTTTGGAGGACCCACTGATCAGATATGAGCCAGCTCTACTTTAGCAAGTGGAGATACAATGCAGCTCATGACTTTGCACAAATAACATGTGGTGAATTATAGGTGCTAGCAAGCTTTTCATGTGCTAACTAGCATACGGCAGTGGTAGAAGAGAGTGCTAATAAATATTGTGAGTGCTAACAAGGATTTTAGGTGCTAGTAACTATAGGTCATGTTGGCAAGAATTGTATGTGCTAACAAGCACAAGTGTTTCTTGCTAGCACATGCTAACAAGCAGTTGCAAATTCTTGTTAGCACATGCATGTTATTGTATGTGCTAATAACATGCAAGAATAGAAATTGCACATGCTAACTATCATCTAATAGTGGTAGATGAGAGTGCTAATAAGCATTGCACTTGTGCTAACAACGAAGGAATGTACTATCACGCATTGCAACTACTAGCAACCACAAGTGGTGCTGGCAAGAATTATAAGTTCGAACTAGCATATGGTAGTGGTCGATGAGAGTTCTGATAAGCATTACAAGTGCTAACAAGGATTGCATGTGCTACAAGCATTCAAGTGCTAGCAACTACATGTGGTGCTGGCAATAACTACATGTACTAACAAGCACAAACATTTCTTGCTAGCACATGCTAACAAGCTCATGCAATTCTTGTTAGCACATTCCTATTATTAAATATGTAGCGTGCTAAAAGTACCTACAATAACAAGCATTGCATGTGCTAACTAGCATTTGGTAGTGGTAGATGAGAGTGCTAATAAGCATTGCAAGTGCTAATAAGCCTTGCAAGTGCTAATAAGCATTGCAAGTGCTAATAAGGATTATAGGTGCTAACAAGCAGTGGAGTTACTAGCAACTACAAGTGGTGCTGGAAAGAATTGCATGTGCTAACTAGCATATGGCAGTGGTAGATGAGAGTGCTAATTGTAAGTGCTAACAAGCATTGCAGGTGTTGGAAAGAATTGCTTGTTATAGCAAGCATCATATGTGCTAAGCAGCCTATGACATTGGTAAAAGAGAGTGCTAATGAGAATATGACAATTATAACTAGCATATGGTAACAATCAAAGGTGAGTGAAAACCATCACATGATATTGGTGTATAGCACATGACAGTGGAAAACAACATATCATAGTATAAGTATCATGTGAGTGGTAAGTTGCAAAGTAGACACTATCAATCATGCACTTTAGTAGGTTGTACTTGATGCTCCTTAAGAAGGTGCACCTGGGTGCTTGATGTAAATATGGCTGCCAACTCTTTTCTGCAACATGTCATTCTTGTTGGAGGAAACACACATCTCAGCCCCCCAAAATAATTGTACAAGTTTCTTCATTTTTTCAATGGGTGGAGAGAATACTACACCTCAACAAGGATTCTTGGTGATGGAGCAACCAGAGAAAGCCTACACCTATGTGTGAGTGTGTGTGAGAGAGAGATAATCTAGGCATTGTAATGTTTTTATGCAATAACAGTAGAGTGAGTGAGAGGGACGACAATGATTCCTCGTGATGGAATAGGCAAGGGGAAGACTACACCTCCTTGAGAGAAAGAGTGGGTGATGGAGTGGGCAGGAGGAAGACTACACCTCTATGTGTGTGTGTGTGTGTGTGTGTCACAACAACACAAAGCAACTATAGGCGCACTTCATAAACATGAAAAATAGTGGGCGCATCTATAGGTGCTATTCAGATAGAGAAATTTCTAGCACGTCTAATAGTGTGTCTAATAGTGTGTCTATTAGCATGTCTATTAGCACGTCTAATAGTGCGTCTAATAGCGTGTCTATTAGCACATTTATTAGCGCATCTACCAATGCGTCTGCACTGCTAATTAGACGTGGATTTAGATGCAAAACAAAGAATACAAAAACTGAGATTTTGGGGCAGCCTGATAAATGTACATCAATGCTTTCCAAACATTGCCCATGATTACCAAAGCACATAATTTTAACAAAAATATCAATGCTTTTTTGCAAACCCATGCCACATATACAAAAATTAAGTGAGGTGAGGAGAATGAGACAATATGTAAAATAGTTTTGCCAATATCAATGATGGGCTATGGTTCAATCTCAACCTCAATGAGATCAACCCTTGCCAGACTATCTACTTCAAAATCCAAACCAGTGTTGAGATCTACAAATACATTCAACCCACTACTACTTGTGCTACTCATGTGCTCATCGAAATCAGCATCACCAATGGTAGGCTTGTCCTCACGAGTCATGGCCTCAATATTTGTATCTCCTATCTCATGATCATCCTCCTCTCTCGTATCATGGTCATCATCACCTCAATGGCCATGATCATCCTCCATACACTCCATATTAGTAAATGTACTATACATCACTTTGGAACGTGGTGTAATAGGTATGACATGCCACCATCTGTTATTATCCACCATTGGTTGATAGACAACCTAATTCAAACACAAATACAATCATGTTATTTTCCTTGCATCGAAGGTATCAAATATTTAAAAGTGAGTATTTTTATATGTGTGTACAATACCTATTCACATTGTTGCGGTAGTACTAGTGTGTCCTTACTTTGCCAAAACTTTGTGGAGTCAATAGTTACAAAGCCACTTGCATAGCGTTTGATTGTTGCATTAGGGCCTCTTTCCACCATGTCCTTAAACCACTTTACATCCAGAACATACACAAAGAAGCATCGAAAATCAAACTTAATAATATCTTGGATTATGCAACAATAATCATCCATGGCTCCATTGGCTCCCTCAAAGCTAGCAATGATGCTGCAATCTTGTGTGTTTCTCTTATCATCAATCCGTTGTGTTCGAAAATGCTTGCCCTCACACCATATAGCATTGAACATAGTACACTACACCAAGACAAAACCAATTAAATAAGCAATCTACATTATTGAAAGCTCCTAACTTATGCATAACATTCTATATACCAACCCTGCTCATGCATCCCCTAGCATACTCCCATTCTTCCATTATGATATGCATCCCCTCATCTCTCTCTTCTCTCTCCATTTCGTCAAGTAGCCAATCCACATGAATATCCTTTGGAAGTGCTCTTAGATATTGAGGGTATGGCACACAAGATCCGTGGTGTGTACGAAAGAGGGCTCTTTCTTCTTGTCTTCTTGCCTTTGCATCCTCGTATCTTTTCACCCATCTTTTCATCACATCACTATTAAGCATGCAATAGAGGTTGATATTATTAAGCAACTCCATGTCTATTACTTTGTTGTGTCGTTTCCCGTGAGGCACAATAGGGGTCATCCTTAGGTCTTCATCATCTCTCCATAGTCATGGGAGAGAGCTATCCACATCAACAAGAAACTCAGAAATATATAAAAGTGATTCTCGTGTGAAGAGAGTGGGAGAGAAGTAAGGAGTCTCACTTGCAAGTTTCTCACATACACAATGGGGGAATACACACAAAGGTGGAGGCTGAAAACAGGTTTTCCTCTTCTTAGTTGTGAAAGCCAAAAGAACTCTCTCTTAGTACAAAAGGAAAAGGTGAACCATATATGTGGGTCTCAAACCAAACTCAGCTAACCTAGGTTGCATACTAACTAAGACACTAACTAGAGTACATAAAGATAGCTGTCGTCTAGCTATTATTCATGGGCGGTGTACCAACCGCATCTATAGCTAGCAAGTCGGTGACATAAATGCACAACGGTCACCCTGGCATATCACGAGTGGAGCTCGATATCTCAACACTCCCCCTCGAGCTCAATCCCAATTCTTGCACACCAAGCAGGTCTCTGAACTTGCACAGCTTCTCTGTGCCCAATGCCTTTGTGAATATGTCAGCTACCTGATACTCTGTGCTGACATAAACTAGATCAATAAAACCTACTAGAACCTTCTCCTGCACATAGTGATAATGCACCTCAAAGTGCTTTGTTCTAGCATGATAGACTATTTGTCAAGTGCATACTGCTCATGTTGTCACAATAAACGACAACTCGCCCATCTGTAGACCATGCTCTAGGTGCTTTCTTTAAGCCATATAAGGCTTTCTTCAACCTACAGCATGCACATGACTTGGTGGCTACTCCATATAGACCTCTTCTTGCAAATCACCATGCAAGAAGGCATTCTTTACATTTATTTGATGTAAAGACCATCCCTTTGATGCAGCCATAGTAATGACTGCTCTTACAGTTGCCATCCTTGCAACCGAACTGAATTTCTCTTCATAATCAATGCCATATGTCTGTGCATACCCCTTGACAACTAATCTTGCCTTGTATCTGCTCATAGAACCATCTGCATTGCGCTTCACCTTATACACCCACTTGCAGCCAATTGCATTCTTGTCTTTAGGAAAAGGCACCAATTCCCATGTAGCATTTTCTTCCAAGGCATCCATTTCTTCATCCATGGCTTTCTCCCATTTTTCTTTTCCCATGGCTTGCTCAAAAGAAGTGGGTTCGGATTCATGTATCACTTTGACCATATAGGCATAGTGAATGGCTGTAAATCCATCATATTTCAGCCTCTCCACAGGATAACTCTGGTAGACCTGTGCAAAATAGGCTCACTACCAGGTGCTCTCAAAACGTCCCTTGTTTTCCTTACTCGAGGTGTAACAATAGAAGGAATACCCAACTCATTATCAAGGCTCTATTCTGAGCCACTGGATTCACCATCCACATAAGAGTGACCTGCATTCACATCAACCATGGGTTGATCTACTTTCTCTTTTCCCTATCATGATACTTGCATACCACTATTTGCATTGCTTTGAGGAGATTCTCCTGATCTCAATCTGCCTGTCCATGGTGAATTATGTGAACCACTGCTAGAGGACACTACAAGTCCACTAATATTTTGTGATTACTGCTGTGAATTCTGTGCAGCATTACCATTTTGTGCATCTACATCATCAATCACATTTACTGGTTTATACCAGCTGCTCATCTCATAAAAAACAACATCTCTGCTCATTGTGTAAACTTACGAGTAGAAGGGTTATAGCATACATACCCTTTCTATTGCAGAGAATAACCAATAAAGATGCACTTCTCAGCTTTTGGATCCAACTTGGATCTCAACTCATCTGGCACATGAACATAGGCAATGCAACCAAAAACTTTCAAATGAGAAATATATGGTTTCCTACCAGAATACTCGGGGGGGTCACTCATAATATGTAACCCTATCATGTGAGTTCAACAAAAGGATATTTTCTATTTCTAAAATTTACAGAAATAAATATACATAAGGGACTATTTAAAATAGTTTTGAAAAAAATTTACAGATTTGTATAGAAAAGGGGTACATTTTAGTAATGAAAAATTTACAGATAAGGGATTTTAGAAATAGGCCTTGAACGCACGTGATATACAGGGTTTATACATAGTGACCCCCCCAAGCCAGAATACCTCTCCACTGGCGTCATGCCATGTATTGCTATAGTGGGAGTCCTGTTCATTATGTAGATTGCTGTAGCAATTGCTTCAGCCCAATAATAATCTGGCAGGTCTTCTTCATTGAGCATGGCATGAGATACCTCTCCAATATGCCTGTTTTCCTTTCTACAAGTCCATTTTGCTATGGGGTATGACTGCATGAATATTGCTGCTTTATGCCATGCTCCTGCAAGAACCTTGCAAACTCATTTGAAAGGTACTCTCCCCCTCCATCTGACCTTAGGCATTTTATTTGCAAGCCTGTTTCTTTTTCAACCATAGCTTTAAAAGCTTTGAAATGCCCAAACACTTCACTTTTCTTTTTCATAAAATACACCCAAACTTTTCTACTATAGTCGTCAATAAAAGTGACAGAATAATGAGAGCCTCCAATAGATGCAGCTTTAGTAGTCCACACATCAGACTGGATTAATTCCAATGGCCTCTTACTCTCTTGAACATGTCTAGGAAATGGTTTCCTTGTCTGTTTTCCAAATTGACAGGCTTCACCTCACTTATGCATTTCTACAACCTTGAACTTAAGCAATCCTGCAATAATATTTTGGGCCTGCATTAATTTAAGTCGATGTACATTAACATGACCAATGCGTTTATGCCAAATATCAATATTTGCAACTACACCGGTCCCATGTGCAAACATTGCTGCACTCAATTCAGGCATGTCAGCATCCAACATAAACATCATGTCCTTCTTCTTCCCTTTTGCTATCAAGCAACCTTTATATTTCATATCCTTAACAAAGCATCCATGAGGATTAAATCTGACCTGCAAGCCCTGCTCAACCATTTGACCAACAAAAACCAGGTTCTTAGTGATATTCGGGACATGAAATACATCAGACAGGTATTTCTTTTTCCCATCCTGCATAGACAAAGGAATTTTACCAATCCACAGAATAGGATGTGCAGTATCATCACCAGTTTCCACAAATCCTGGTCTTTCCATTTTCCTTGCATCTTGCATCCATTCTGCATGATCTGTCATGTGGTTTGATGCACCTGAGTTAGCATACCACACATCATTGCTTTCTTCTACACTTGTCACACAATTGGTCATGTGCTGCACCATAAACAAATGCTCATTTCTATCATCACCCCGTCTACTAGAGGATGCATAATTGCCTTGCTGCAATTTTCCATTCATGATGTCATTTTGCTTTTTGTAGCAATCTTTAGCCATATGACCCATTTTACCACCTCTTTACCACAGTAGTAGCATTCAACATTGCTATTTGCATTTTGGCCTCTCTGCCATCCACCACGATCTCTTTGGCTCCCCCTGGCTCTAAAGTTACCACGTCCTCCTCCATAGGATTGGTTTTCTTGAATTTGCTGCATATTCTAATTTTTTCCATGGCCTCCAGATCGGGCTGCTCTACCTCTGCCTCTACCTCTTCCAGCATTTGAGTAGAAGATAGTTTCTTTTGAAGTTCCTCCTGAAGAAGATGCACCACCATTTATCTATTCTTCAGAAATTAGGAGAGCAATCAACTCCTCAAAATCAGGAAAGTTTTCATGGACGGCAAT
Organism: Dipteris shenzhenensis; assembly: GCF_047967505.1. NCBI lineage: Eukaryota > Viridiplantae > Streptophyta > Polypodiopsida > Gleicheniales > Dipteridaceae > Dipteris > Dipteris shenzhenensis. The sequence goes on along the minus strand of NC_141610.1, from coordinate 50,211,820 downwards.
GGATGTCCGTAATTGTGCATATAATTCTTTCCTAGACGATTCAAGGTCACAGAAACTAAATCATCATCTTCCACTAGTGACCCAATGGAAGCAAGTGCATCTGCAATCTTCTTCACCTTCATGTGGTAGTCATTGATGCTCATATTTTCTCTCTGCACATTATCCAACTTCTGCTTGAGCTGCATTTTCCTGGCTTGCATATTTGTGCTATACTTTTTTGTCAAAGAATCCCATGCCTCCTTCGGCGTGCTTGCATCCTGAATATGCACAATCATAAAATCTAAAATATCGATAGACAGCCAACACATAACTTTTCTGGCTCTCTCATGCCAACCTTTAAATGCCTGCAACTCCTGTTGATTGGGAACATTAGGAATAACTGGTTCTTGTTCAGCTCCAGTAATGAACTCCCAATAGCGGTTTTCCTTAAGGAAATTCGTCATTCTAAACTTCCATGCTTGGAAGTTGTTCTTGTCAAGCTTTTCAGTGACTATCTGTGAAAGAGCATCAAACACCATTACAGAACACTGCATTCTGTCACTGCAAAAAACACAACTTCTGCCTCTTAAGGGCAAATCTGCAATACTGATGAAAGTGGTATTTGACCACACAGTCACTTCCTAGTAATGATTTTGCATCAACATGCAATAAAAATGATTCTATCACTCCCAATATCTCTGCGCACAGGCATACGATGCAATTTCTGCAGCAACTTTTCACCGACCTGTGGAATAGTGGTTGTACAGCAAAAAACAAGACACTTTCTAAGTGCCTATAGAAAACTTCCGCCACCAAAATGGGCCCCAAAATGGCCTCGAAGGGCGTCCCAATTTGAGACAGTGCACTCTTGCACTTTCCGGCTGTGCTACCTGTAGAGATTTGCTCCCAAACTCGAAAAAGGAAAGCAACACTGATCCTCTTACCAAGACACCGCAAACTTGGTTTGATTTCTTGAGCTCCTTACCACAAACCAAGCTCTGATACCATGTGAAGAGAGTGGGAGACAAGTAAGGAGTCTCACTTGCAGCTTTCTCACATACACAATGGGGGAATACACACAAAGGTGGAGGCTGAAAACAGTTTTCCTCTTCTTAGTTGTGAAAGCCAAAATAACTCTCTTAGAACAAAAGGAATAGGTGAACCCTATATGTGGGTTTCAAACCAAACTCAGCTAACCTAGGTGGCATACTAACTGAGCCACTAACTAGAGTACATAAAGATAGCTGTCATCCAGCTATTATTCATGGGCAGTGTACCAACCGCATCTGCAACTAACAAGTTGGTGACATAAATGCACAACGGTCACCCTGGCATATCACAAGTGGAGCTCGATATCTCAACATCTTGTACCAACCAACCCTCGGCCATGCTACCTTCGAGTCTTGCATTTTGTCTCACGAAACCCTTCAAGGTCTTCATGAAGCGCTCGAGGAAGAACAACCATCGTGCATGTACAGTACCGCATATAGCAATCTCATCCACCAAATGCACTATGAGATGTAGTTGGCTTGTGAGAATAGAACGTGGAAATGTCTCTTCCCATAAAAAAACCACCTCCACTGACATAACTCGAGCATTCTCAAGCATGGTGGGATCTATTTCCTTTGAGCTCACATACCTAGAAAGGAAAAAGTATGTAATATTAGCAATATGAACACCTTGCATCCTGTAACTTAGTACCTCACAAGCTCACCCATCTTGTAAATACAATATTCACATCTTGTATCCTGTAAAGTACCTCACAAGCTCGCCCATCTTATAAATAGAATCCTTCATGTCCTTCGATGCACTGTGAGAAATGCTAGTAGGTAGTATGAACTGAACATACGAGGAATGGTTGATTAGTTGCTTCTAATTCACTCACAAATTTTGAAGGAAACATATATTATGCACATAAAATACTTATTTGAAGCATCTTGTGCCAATCATGAGATTTTAAGCAATATAATTTCTCTACACCTCTTTTCTTGCTCTTTGTTAAGGCCCCCTTCAAACACCTCATGCATCTAGTGGGAGTACGAATGGTAGTGATAGCGCACTTCACCGCCACCTTCTCTAGCTTTGATAACCTCCACGGTGCACGAGGTAAAAAAACATGCCCATTTGGTCTCTCTTGTGGCCAAGCTTCATGCATCCTCCCTGTGGTGCGTAGATCCTCCCTTATGCCTGCGGAATTTCATGTCCCATTCAAATGTTTCCAAATGGTAGACGCCACATTCTTGAAGATATGCATGGGATCAAGCAAGTGATTGATCTTGAGGTGGGACCAGTATCTAAACAAAAGCTGGTGTTAGCGGGAAATCTTTATTTCCAGTCAATATAGCACACAATAGTTACAGACCCTTACTGGCTCATGCCAAGTGGTGGAGTCGTAGAACCGTCCCAAATTCTCATCCAATCTCCCGCAGTGAGTGATTGTGGGGGGACTTCATTCCAAGGAGCGACATATCTAGGATGATTAGGTGGAAGAAATCGATGGTGATTCTCATAGATGACCTTATTCAATGTGTCTGCCTGTGAGGCAACTAGCAAAGGACCACAAACAAGACATGCATGGTAACCCGATGTAGTGAGACCTGAACAATAGATGCAATTAAGAGTTGAAGGTGGATTTAGGGTGCCACATCGGTTGCCTACTCATAATTAAAAGTACAATGCTTACCTGAACAGCTTACCTGAACACTCGCCATAGCCTGGGAAGTCATGCATCATCCACATCAAGACTGCTTTGTAGTTGAAGTCTCGTGACGAGGGAGGCCTGCTCACATCATGCACCTTGATACCTCTCCAAAGTATCTCTATAGCTTGTCAATCAAACTAGGCTCCAAATAAACATCAGGATTTTTGACTTTATGTTTCCTTGGAATTAGAAGGGATAACATAACATGTCCTTTCTTAATAGCCATAGAGGGTGGAGGATTATAATTCACCAATATCACTGGCCATACACTGTAAGAGGTGCTTTTGAGACCAAATGGGTTCACACCATCCATACCCAATCCAAGTCTCAAGCTCTTAGGTTCTTCCTTGAAGCTTGGCCATGTGTCTTCAATATGCTTCCATGCACGAGTGTCTGTGGGAGTTCTCCACTTGCCATCGGTTGATCAATGGGAGGAATGCCATGACATGAGCTCTGCGATGGATTTGCACTTGAACATATGTTGGATGCGAGGGATTATGGGAAAATTGTCACAGAAACTTACGAGGCACATCCAAAGTTTTGAGATATGCTCTATATCTTGTCTCTCCACAAGTTATAGGACACTCTCTTGCATCGTTATGTGGTCCACGAAACAGAACGCAATCATTGACGCATGCATGGATGTGCTTGTAATCTAATCCTCCAAGAGAGGTCACATGTTGCCTTGCCATATCTCTTGAGTTCGGTAATTTATTCTCCCTTGGAAGCATTTTACACAATAGCCTGCACATGAAGACCATAAATGAGGAAAAGCATTCGAGTAATTGACCCACTAGCATAATTCACCATGTTTGCAAAATGGACTTTAAAGCTTACTTGAGTAATGCATTCAAACTTGCATTGCTCCATGGTCTGCAAGTTTAGTAACTCAAGGGAGGCACGTAGAACAGAGAATGTGCACCCCTCAAATAGTGGAGTCGATGATGTGGTAAAAAGATCGTCCTGCTCCATGCTATCATCCCTCCCTTCAGATTGATGGACATATAAATCCCACACCATATCATCAAACACCTCCTCCTCCACGGCCTCATGAGGTGATGGTGGAGGGCTACTAACACCATCACTTCATGCATCCGTAACGGTCCCTCCTGAAGATCCCACCTCATATCACCAACGCTTTGCCTCCTCATGACAAGCATAGGGCAACATATGCGGGTGTGGTACTACATCCTGTATCAAAATTAAAATGGGATCATAACTCAAACACATGAACACCCATAAGTATCTCAATCAACCTTAACTCTTTAACACTTACCATATTTATGGTCACATCCCATTCTCCATACTTTGAGATGTGATTGAGTGTAATTCTGTGTGCACGATACATGTTTCCTTGACATCGATCACACATACATTTGAATTTTTGCTCCAACCATACTTCGCGATGGTGGATACGGAGGGATTCATCCTCACTGGAGCTACTTCTTGAAGGCAAAGACATCCTACAAATAAATAACCCAAAAAATTTGCTCTTGCATGAGTTGTAAATGTTAAAAAATCTGTGGCGCATCTATATTGTGGTGCATGTCTAAAACATACTGTAGACACGTTGATAGACGCACGTTTAGATGCCCTTGTAAACGTGCTTTTAGACATGCATATAGACGCACTTTTAGATGCGCAGACTATGAGTTGATTTTCGAACCTACTTTTAGTACGCTTACTTTTCTTCACATACTTTTAATGTCATGCAGCTTGCTTTGCTATTAACATACATAGCTCCGAGCATCCATACTTATCTCCAAGAACCCACACTCATCTCTAAGCTTACACAATCATCCCCAAGCACACAAGAGAAGAGGGTAAACAAGGAAGAGAAGAAAGAGAAGCAGAGGGCGAACAAGGAAGAGAAGAAAGAGAAGTAGCTTTGAATAAGGACAAGAAGCTTCCATACCTCTATCCAAGGTAAGTCTCTTGACGGTTGATCTTCTTTGGAAGTTGCTCTCTTTGGATTCGTCCTTTTTTGTATGTAGGGAACGAATGTTTTTGGTACTAGTGTTGTTTTTTTGTGTCGGGCGCATGTCCTTTTCAAGTTCTAAAAAAAGTGAGTTTGTCAGAGCGTGTCTATAGACGCGTCTAAGATCACGTCTAATAGCGCGTTAATAGATGCATGTCTTTGGAAACAGACAACCGCGCCTATAGATGCACTATTAGATGCAGATATAGACACGCTCTGACAGTCTTAGATGTTCTTAGATGTATTGCATGAACAATGAAAAGGGATTGCATGATTGAAGAAAGGGATTGCATGAATGATGGAAAGGGAAAGCATGATTGAAGAAAGGGATTGCACTCTCTATTTTCCTCTCTTTTTCCTTCTCTCTCTTATCATCTCTTTCCTTCTCTTTTCGTCTCTCTTTTTCTCTCTTATCTTCTCTCTTTCCTTCTCTTTTCGTCTCTTTTCTCATCTCTTTCCTTCTCTCTTTTTCTCTCTTTCTCTCCTCTCTTTTCTTCTCTCTTTCCTTCTCTCTTTTTCTCTCTTTTTCCTTCCTCTTTCCTTCTCTCTTTTATAATCTCTTTCCTTCTCTTTTGATCATAATTTTCCTCTCGTATCTCCTCTCTTTTTTTCTCTTTTTCTCCTCTCTTTTCCTCTCCTCTCTCCTCTCTTTCCTTCTCTATTTTTCTCTCTTTTGTCCTCACCTTTTCTCTCTTTTTCCTTCTCTCTTTTATCCTCTCTTTCCTTCCCTTTTCGTGGTAATCTTCCTCTCTTATCTCCTCTCTTTTTCTCTCTTTTTTCCTCCTCTCTTTTCCTCTATTTTCCTCTCTTTTCTCCTCTCTTTTCTTCTCTCTTTTTCTCTCTTTTATCCCTACTTTTTCTCTCTTTTTTTCCTCTCTTTTCCTCTCCTTTCTCCTCTCTTTCCTTCTCTCTTTTTCTCTCTTTTATCCTCACCTTTTCTCTCGTTTTCCTTCTCTCTTTTATCCTCTCTTTCCTTCTCTTTTTGTGGTAATTTTCCTCTCTTATCTCCTCTCTTTTTCTCTCTTTTTTTCTCCTCTCTTTTTCTCTATTTTCCTCTTTTCTCCTCTCTTTCCTTCTCTCTTTTTCTCTCTTTTATCCCTACTTTTTCTCTCTTTTTCTCCTCTCTTTTTCTCTCTTTTTTTCTCCTCTCTTTTCCTCTAGTTTCCTCTCTTTTCTCCTCTCTTTCCTTCTCTCTTTTTCTCTCTCGGGGGGGTCAGTCATCATATGTAACCCTATCACGTGAGTTCAACAGAAGGATATTTTTAATATCTAAATTTTACAGAAATTAATTTACATAAGGGATTTTTTAAATTGATTTTGGGAAAATTTTACAGATTTATATAGAAAAAGGGTACATTTTATAAAATGAAAAAATTATAGATAAGGGATTTTACAAATAAACCTTGAACGCACGTGATATTGAGGGTTTATACATAGTGACCCCCCTGAGTTCTCTCTTTTTTCTTCTTTTTTTCAATTCATCAGTAATCTTCTTTTTATCTTTTCTTCAGTTCATCATGTGGCCAGGAAGCTCTTTAGCCTCACATGATCTTTGGGAGACCATCTTCTGGGAGTTATATAACCTTTTGGGGCACCCTCCCAGTCCTGGGGAGTTATACGACTACATGACAGGTACTCTAAACACCCCCCAGGAGTCGGCACTACAGACTCCAAACCACCCCAACCCCACACCAGCTAAGATTACCCCAGTGGAGTCAAGACAGCCCAGCCAGCTACAGAGCCAAGCCCCTTCCCCCATGTTGTCAGGAGGCCCTTCTGCCTCACAGAGCCATCGGCGTACTCCCGTACAGTCGAGACTCGGCTCTCTAGCTACGAGTGGTTAGCATAGTCCCGTGCAGTTGAGAGTCACTTCTCCAGCTATGAGTGGCCAACGTACTAGCTCGACATGACACAGTAGCAAGCATAGTAGCAGGGAGAGCAGTGGGGGATGCATGGCACAGTGCTTTGGGAGGGGTAGTGGTGGGGACGGGGATGATTCAGATGATGCAAACGTGCCAGAGGGTGATGGTACGATCTACTATGACATCACTCAGACATGAGGCATCTTGATGGATGCACGGGGAAAGACATCATGGCCTTCATGCACTCTGTAATTGCTAACAACTATAAAGATTGCTTTATTCACTACAAAGACCATCCAAAAAGATTGTCTGACGAGACCCTCGCTGTTGTTCGCTCTAGGTATCCCAATCCCCCCAATGTTCAGTTCACAGATAAATGGGCCAAGTTAAAGATTGTTATGATACTTAGCAATAAAAGATCTTCACTTAAGAGGCAGGCACTAGCAGAGATTGCCAGGCTCGAGGGAGGTCAACCACCAAGGGGTCCACGCCACACTGCTCACAAGCGTGAGTGGAAGAAAGCAATGAAGGCAGCGAAGGTAGACCCCAGTCTACAGCACATGGAGGCACGAAGGATCCAAATGGAGCAATATGGAAGCATGCATTTTGGAGCAGGGAGTGTTGAATCATGGGAGGCCCAATTTGTAAGTATCGATCTCAAATTATATTATTTATGTAGTTTATCAGGAGGTTGTTTCTTTGTACTAACCCCTCCGCAAATTGTGTCATCTTGTAGTTTGAGGACACTGTAATGAGGAAGGAGATGAATCCATGTGAGCAAGGGATAACATGCATAAGCAAAAGCCGGAAATAATACCATCAGAGAGACCATAACAGGCATAAGCAAAGGCCATAAAGATTATCATCAAAGCTACGTACAAGGGAAAGTAACGTCACTACGCAAGAATGCAAAGTTACGTAGAGCTGCTACAATGTGGAAAATTATGGCAATGAGAAGGTGAGGAAGGTTAAAGCAAAGGAGCACCTCTATTGTTGACCAATCTGGGAGACGGGTCGCAACATGCTATACGCAACATGGAGTAGGAAATGAAGTTAAGCACGAAGCTATCGACGGCGCTATGAAACCTGCAACCAAGAGCCTCGATTTGCGAATAGAGAAGGGACCAATACAGGCAACCGAACACTCATTGGGAGCGCAAGAGGGCAATGATCACCAGCCAATACACACAAAGGCAGTAAGCGTCACATATAAACTCTGCTATGCCCAGGGGAAGCTGTCTATGGTTGTCTATAGCCAAGAGAATAAATGTTGAGGGCCAAAGGAAGCTGTCCATAGCTGAGAGCAACAAAGAGCAAAAGAGCGCATCACAGCGGAAACTTTCTTTAACGGGTCGACAATAGAGCCACAGCATCAATCAAAGGGGTAGCGGAAGAGCTAAACCATATAGACTCAAACATGAACAATCCACCGAGATTGCAACCGTGGAAACCAATGCAAAGGGAAATGTTTGGAGGAAGGTGCAGAGCAAAAGAGCGCATCACAGCGGAAACTTTCATTAACGGGTCGACAATAGAACCACAGCGTCAATCAAAGGGGTAGCGCAAGAGCTAAACCATATAGACTCAAACATGAACAATCCACCGAGATTGCAACCGTGGAAACCAATGCAAAGGGAAATGTTTGGAGGAAGGTGCCGGTCTGTAGAGAAGGGGAAGTATAAAGGCACTGTGTGTTTGCTGAAGCCATATCACGGATATGGGTCCACGTACAAAGCTGGAAGGAGTGCAGGCTTGCTACAACCATGAAGTTAGAGCGGGAAATGACGGTAGAGCAGGAAGAGTGAGCATACGATTAATTACAGTAAGGAAACGTTACAAGACCTCATGCCTTTGCAACGTCGTGGGGGGTCGTGGTTCCATTATGCTTTTAGGTGGTCTATAGGTTAGGTTTACGTATAGATTAGGTTTGGACATTAGTTTACAAGAATTAAAAAATGTGAAAGAAAATACGAGTGTTTGGGATGCATTCGTGTGCGTGGCTATGTATATTTAGTAGGTCTAAGTATGTGGGGGTAGTTTAATTTATATAGCCTCATTAGAAAAGATTAGCTTATGTAGAGAATTTTTCTATCTTGCCATAGAGCATGATGGGAAACAAGAAAAAACATACCAGGTTAAGACATCACTAAAAGAGATTATTGGGACTAAAAAACTTTATTAAAGTATACCAATAATAAATACGTAAAAAATCATTAAATAAGGACTATTGGCTTCAATTTTTCTATTACTCACCATAGGGGAAAATTGGAGGAATTAAACAAAACTAATTTATTGGTCTATTGGTTAAGATAACAGTATGTATCCAATTGCCAAATTATATTATAAATTTACACGTAGGTACTAATATTCTTAAGTAACCATTGTATAAAATAAAAATATACTCCTAGAGAGGATCTACAAATATCGGTTAAAAGGTTACTTAAAGAAAACATAAAAGTAAATCAAGGGAAAATCAAAGAATCTAATGGAGGGAGTCATCCCCCAGAGGGGTCAATTATTATTTTTGAAAACCAAGATAATTAATTACCATAATAAAAGGGAGTAGAACAGTAACTTAACCCAAATGAGAGGTACGAAAGTAGGAATTAATATAATAATCCATTGCCCAAGGTAAAGAAAAAAGATTTGTGTGTACTAGTAAGTTTACAACAAAAATTGAAGAAGCTGCCATAACCATATACTACACCCAAAATTTTAGGATCCAAATACTAGCTGTCAATCATTCATCAAAGCGAAAGTTCCCATACATCACAAAAAACCAAGGATCAATGAGCTTGAAAGCCATAAGATGATAATCATCCATCAAAGAGATAGTTCCCTGCACAAATAACCATAAAAGGTTAAACACACTATTAATAGATTTTGTAAGCACTATGTGTGTGTAGCCAGTGCTAGTGTGTGTAAGTATGTTTGTGTGAGAAGCATTAAACTTGTAAGTGTGTGTGTGTGTGTGTGTGTGTGTGTGTGTGTGTGTGTGTGAGGGTTGTAATTCCAATTCAAATTCAAAAGTTACATAGCGGGTGAGAGAGATAGTCCATGTATGGGCTGAGTGTAGCTGCCGTTCAACATTATGCTCTCTTACAAACAAAGCCAAAATGTGCTATTCAATGGTGCTTCTTCACATTGTCCATGGACATGCTTTTTTAATTGATGAGAGCTAACATGCTTCCACCCGGCAATGTCCACATAGTGAACCTTGAATACAAATGGAAATTTTGCAAATGGCTTGTTGAATTCTTTAATCTTTCATCATTTTTCCTTGTCTTTCTATATCATTGTTAAATCTAAAATGAACTCATGCATTTACTCATCATCTATTGTTTCATTCTCTAAGGTAGCTGTTTTTCTCTATTCTCTGATGTAATTGTGTCAAATTGCACAAGCGGATGAAAAAAATATGATTTAAAGGTCATTAATCACTGTTGAAGGAATTAGAAGGAATAGTAATTTCTTATAGAGATGATAGACGTCGACGATATAATCGATAAGAATATCTTTAATCCTATGACTTTGGCTTGAATCTACTGACTGCTCTAGATTAAAGAGAGCTAGGCTAGGCAATGCATGAGAATAAAGATCTTGATGATTTCTTTGGATATCCCTTTGTCTCACCTAAAACCTATAAGAATCACAAGCACTTTTCATTATAATATAAGATTGTAGTCTATAGATTTTGTACCTAGCATGCTAGGATAAAGTCGAACACAATTGAGTTGTGAGAGTCATAAAGACTCAAAGAGAGGGCCGAGAGTAGGGGTCAAAAAATGAGTATACATTGTGCTTGCATAAGTGCTACAGAAATGGCCACCAAAGTGTCAAAGACATTGAGAGAGGGAGTGTACGTTGAGCTTGCAAAGTGGACCACAATTGCGACACAATTAAATCACAAGAGGCTTAGAGGATCAGAGAGGCAAGGTGAGAGAGTGATTGTACATTGTGCTTGCAAAACTGGTCACGAAATTCTAAAAAGGCCGGGCCAGGTTGAGAGAAGTTGTATATTGTGCTTGCAAGAATGGTCAACCACCATCTCTTTTGTTGCTGTTGTCTTGATAAGTAAATACAAACAAGTAGATGTCCTAGAAATTTAGAATTTAAGAATACAAGTAGCCAACAAGGAAATGGGGGCGTCTCCAAGGTGATATAAGAAGTGCAAACACGTATATAGCTTTCAATCATCAATTTAACATGGTTACAAATGCTTAGTTTTCAGGAAGTCTTAGCATTGGTCTTAGAAGAAAGGAATCCAAGGAGTTTCTTGTGTAGTACTAGCTATTATTGAATAGTTGATTAAGATCTTGGGTATAATATTAGCTTGCCTGTTTTACAAAGTTCAAATAAGAAACTTATAAGATAGACCTATTTGACCTATTGTAATATCCATCGATTTCAGCAATGGAAAGATGAAAGAACCCAATAGCAAGGAAGATTGGGCCTAATGAAGCTTAAAGGATTCCTTGAAAAGTGGCATAAAATACATCTTCTAAAATAGATATTGTAAAAGAGTTATGGAGGCACTCTTTTGTAAAATACATCATCTTGTAAAATAGATCTGGTAAAAGAGTTATGGAGAAACTCATACCGACGAAAGAGCTTGCTTGAAAAAAAATAGGGCACAATGTGACAAGTAATAGGTTCTGTGGTATAAAAAGTGTGATACTAGAAGAGGTACTTGAGAAGAGGGACAAACTATGGAAAAGCTCACATTGTAAAAGTACACTCCCAAGACATTTCCATTCAAGAAGGCACACAATTACATTTCATTGTGAAATAATCTATGGTGGGGAAAGTGGAGAGGGAAGGAATATGGATACTAAGGGGCCTACAAGGAAGCATAGGATACGTGAAAAAGGACGCAGTAGGGGACTGTAGAAGCGGCCATTTTGTCGACCCGGACAAAGGCAAGAAGATCCGGCGCGGGGAGTCCTCCACGTGGAGGGAAGGCCGCCCATGTAGAATCTACTAAAAACTCTACGTGCCAACGATCCAACGGACATCCTTTGATCCATCGATCAAATCCATCAGCTCGTCATGCACGTCGCCAATGCTGTCGTCTCCTCTCCAAACAGTTCTCGTCGTCTTTGTTGCATGAATTTAGCACACCCTTCATCAATCTAGCTCCTCCAATGATCCCCCCCTCCTCTCCTCTTCCTCGAACATTCGCATCACTTGCTCCAGACTTGCCTCCACATCCACAATCGTTGGCGTCTCTTCTCCTTCTGGATCCACGCACCATACCGCCACCTCGAACATCTTCCTCAATGCTCCCTCTGCTGCCCGCGGAAGCAACAAGCGTGCGTCCAGCATCCCCATCGCCTGCCCGCCACGAATCGCCCGCACGGCTTGGCTTACCAAATCTGAACTGTCGTAAGACTTTCGGCACAGCAGAAGCTCCAGCAGCACGACCCCAAAGCTGTAGACGTCCCCTGATTTTGACGGGAGCGGATGCAGCGTAGCCTCCGAAGCAGCCCAATCGAGCGCTGCCACCGAAGAATGATCTACTGAATACACTGCAGCTCCGAAACCACCTAGCTTCGCATTCCACGATCCGTCCAAGAAAATATTCTCGGAGTTTATGTTCCCATGAATTATATTGCACGGCTCTGCATACACATGAAGGAAACGAATCGCTTGTGAAACCTGCAAGGCAATCTGAAGTCGTTGTTTCCACCCCAGAATTGCTCCATTGGATGTATCACCGTCATGCAATTGAAAGGCTAGCGATCCATTTGACATAAACTCAAAAACCAATAATCTCCCCATGGCTGAGTCTTCAGGCGAGAAACCAATAAGCGTGACAACGTGTTTGTGATGAATGGAGGAGAGAATTTGATGCTCTCGGCGTGAGCGAGCCTCATTGCCGGGTACGGGCTTTTTAACAGCTACTCTTTGACCATCGGGAAAGACGACGCCGTAGATAATTGACGAAGAGCCTCTTCCAATAATGTTATTCTCACCAAGACGGTGTATTGCCAACGCCAACTCTGAAAGCGAGAACTTAGTGTCGGCATCCCGAAGCCCACTGCCCGAACTACTGAATTCTAACCCCCGATAAGAAAGAGTTGTCATGGTGTCCTTCACTTTAGATCTACACACCCAGAGAACAACCCACACCGTGGAAATTGCGACAATAACGAGGCCTGCAAGAGCTCCTCCAATAACACCAGCCAAAACACCTACCGAAATCGAGGTTCCTTGCACAGAACCAGGAGTATGCTGGCTGGCATCGTATCTGTCCACCACAAGGGCTTCTGCAAAATATGGAGATGACGGTGGAAGCTCACTCGTGAAAGTCTGTAGCTTTCTGGAAAGAAAGATGGAACGGGAAGACTGTGGAGTCATGTTTGCTCAACCGCTTCAACTTGTGCCACTGGAACAGCAAACTACATATATACCAAGCGACATAGCAAGAGCGGATCCATCAAAAGCACTCAATAAGATGAGGCTAAACTCACGGAGGTATCTGGAGCGCAAAGGATAATATCTCTCACTCTACATCACCAAAAGCGTACGTACTCTGAGATGTAGAGCTGAGGGACGATGTGTGTAATGCAGGACGCGATACTTTATGTGGTATAGTAAAGTTGACTTTGGATTCTGCCAATTTCGCCTGAGAAGCTCGTTGTTTCTTTAGTGTGCAATTTCGTTCAGACTATTCTCGCGAGGAATCTCTCGCATGGGTTTCCTCGTCTTCATGCGCAGTTTACATCAATATATTTTTCGTTGTAGATTCTCCGGGTTCATATGATACGTGTATCTTATTCGCTAATCTTTGCCGTTAGCGGCCACCAAAGGTATATATTTGTCGCGTAGAGGTTGTGGCATACTTAGCAGCCACCCACTAAAATTAAGGTATGGCAGGCCGATAAGATTAATGCACAATTCAAACAAGACAAAGACGACTTAAATTTGAGATGTATGGGGTCTCCTAAACTTAAAAGCTCATAACATTCCATAGGATAAATGTACCTTAATCTAAAGTGAAACATGAACAAATTTATTTAAGTTCTTAAAACTGATGTGAGCAAAAGATTAAAGTGAAACATGAACAAATTTATTTAAGTTCTTAAAACTGAATTGAGTAAATATAATTTTGATACAGAAGCCTAAATATTCAATGGGCATTTGTTCAAAAGATTAAAAATATGTCCTACACATACCCTATGCATTTATGCGAGTGGACTTATTAACGTAATACATAGTGGTAGTTAAAAATTTATTTAGGTCACATTACTACCTATATCCAATAAAGGCTGAGTATAAATGATGATATTCAATTCATACACGTGGAATATAATGGTAATATTTTTGGCATTATTTTTAGTAGTCCTTTCACTTGGCTCATCTACATGTTCATGGGTAGTGAAAGTATCAGACTTCCCATCGAACTACTAGTGTGTCATTTCGTCACATATGTCCTTGAACTAGGGATATGAAGAAATCCAAATCGATGACATTTAAGGATACTCTATCGGCATAGGAATTTGGACAATCCAATACCCCTTTTTGATTTGGTACTCTATTTCCCTTTTCACTTTGCATTTTAGAGGGGTCCCACAGGTTACTAAAATTCTTTTGCTCTTCATTTAGTACTCCTCTGTGCTCATGCAATCCTACTCAAGAAAAACTTTCTTAATAGGTTGGTTTCATATTACCCTTTTATGGGTTGAATCTTGTCTCCTTATTAGGGTTAGTAATATCTTTCTATGAGCTTTCTATCCTCAATCAATCTTATCTCTTATTGTTTTTGCCATGCCTTCGTTGCTTCTACTTGTCTTCTCTTTAGCAAAATTTTGTTTTATTGCCTTATCAAGGATTGTCAAGGGAGATTTCAATTAATCTTCTTTTAAACATAAAAGGCATCTAATAAATTTTCTTTTTTGGTGATTGGTTGATTAATTGATGCCTGTCATAATATGGTGTTCCTTTCTACCACATGATAAATTGTATATTGTAATCATTTAAATATATTTAAGTTGATTTAAAAGTATTTTTAACCTAAAAGTATTTAATAGAAATTCTAGTGCCTTGCCTTATCCATCTAGTTACTTAGCACATTATTTGCCTTTATCTACATATGTATACTTTGATGCTTTAGATTGGTTGGTTGGCATTTGATTTACTATGGAGTGTAAAGAAGAAAATTAATGCTTGATAGAAATGTTAAAAACTCAATCAACTTATCCACATGCAAAGTAGGAGGGACATATCACTATTATGTACTTTTTTAGAGGAGGACAAATAACTTCACAACTATAGGGAAGATTCACACCCTTACTCCATTAAATGTGATGTATTGTCATATCTTTCTCTCATTCAATCGACATGTTATTGTGTTATAACTCCAACTACCTATATACCCTGTGTACATGTAGAAATACAAGGTCACAAAGTGGTGTAACATTTTGAAGAAGTCATGAACACATTGCAAAGACCGCATCAAATCAAGTAGTTTATAACTTTTTATGGCGTTGCAATCAAAGAGTATACTTGAGAGCTCGCATTATAAAAATATTGGACCAAAAAAGGGGCCCTTTAGAAAATTACTAAAATATTAGAGGCCTAGTTAAGCAACTTGACAACTTTATACACCACCCATTTACTAATTAGTCATAACACTCTAGACTATTCACATACTGATGTGATTTTGGATGTTTATAGTCAGCATAAGAAAAAAATTTCTTATCTCAATTTGATAAGACTGAGCCTCTTGATCGAGAGATTATGGATTCAAGTTGCCACTTGGTGTGCAATGATGGGCTCGCTATGCAATTGTGCTTGGGTTCAATGGATTTTCATTCATTCAACATGAGTCCCACTTTTAACCATGTTGTGTGTGTGCACATGTGTGTGTGTGTGTGCGTGCATGCACCATATATATGTAGATGCATGCATGCATGCATATATGTACATCCATCCATAGATACATGCTATTTATGTGCATACATACATGCATATGTCCGTATGCATTCGCCACATCCACACATACACAAACAAATGTATCATAGTTATAACACCAATGAAAGTTGAATAATATACATACATCTAGTTAAGATATATAAATATAAGTACTATAGATGCTACATAAATTGAAAAAGATAACTTTGATGGGATCCATGTATAAAGTTCCTTAGTAGATGCTAGTAAAATTGAGCATTATAGTCAAGACAACTTTGATGGGCTACACATAAGCTATGCAAAGTGATCAATATAGACACATTCTAATCAATACACAAACTATATATACACTCTGGGTTTAAAAAAAGAGTACATCCTCATGAAAAGTATATGTGAATAGGCCTATTTTTTCTCTTCTTTACAAGATATATATTTAGGGTTGGTAAATTGGTGACACTTGAGAAAAATATAACATAACTTAATTGGCAAATCTATTACTAAAACTAAAAAAGAATGATAAATTATAAGTTTCATTTGTTATTAACATACAAGCATACAAAATTTCATCCATCTCAACAATGCTTTTTACTCTTTAAACATGTTATTTACAATGTAATTTGCTGAATTGGCATGGCATCTCATTACATGTTGAGCATTTTATTCGATGTATTAAGATTTGTACACCCCATATAAACCTATCAAGATTTTCAAAGACAACTTTCTACATGTACAATAACTTATCAATACCAGTGTGTAGTCTCAACAGTGACTCACGTGTCGTGGGGTTCTTGAAGGAATGCCGTCAGAGCCTCCACTCCAAGGTATTCCTTGTGAGAGCAATGCCAAGCATGAGCAGTCCACGTGTGTCACTCAAGCAGCTCCCGAATTGTTGCAATGTGTTTCCACGAGAGAAAGAGGGAAGGGGGAGAAGGGAAAAAGAGGGAGAAGGGGATACGAGAGGGGAGAAGGGATGGAGAAGGAGGAGGGAAGTCCAGAGAGTGAAGGGGAATGGAGTGGCAAACACAAAGTCACTACAAGGGAAACAAGAGAACACCCGAAGATACTCTTAGAAGAAGAGAAGAAGGTGCTAGTATTCCAAACTTGTGAAAGACCAAAGTCAACTGTTTGGCCTTTTATACAAGTCACCTTTTGAAGGGAGGTCCAACCCTTTTCCTTTTTACACTCTCCCTCTCTATACATTCATAAGGCTCTTAAGCTTGTAGGGTGCCAAGGCATCTTCACTATCCTTTCCATCTCTCCTCTATTGTTCCACTCTTCATGTGTCAAAAATAGCACTTGTGTTAAGCATACAAGAGTGCTTGGGACAAACCTGGCGTTAGGAGGTGCTCCTAATCGAGTCCCAAATAGTGCTTTTGTTAACCTCATGCCTCTGCGTCCTAAGCCATTTGAGGATCAAAACGCATTTATGAGGCTCAAAACCTAGAGTGGCGAGGCCGATCTTGAGCCATTTGCCACTCAAACCCCGTAAGGCTTGTGACCACTTGGGTTATTTGTGGCTCAAACCTCGTAAAACCTATAACTATACTCCCTCCATGGCTACAACCATTGAAGTAAATCATGAAGCCTAATCACCTCTAATCACTCATTACCATGCATTCTACGACTGTACTCTATGGGTGTTAACATGCCCCCTTTCCTACTGTTGTTGAGCTGCCCTTAGATCAGCAATGCTGGAGGAGGTGGATGGAGAGGACCATCTGGAGGACTACATAGTGTTCCAATTGGCGGGGAGTGAGCCGAGTCAGGTACAAGTGGAACTTCCAAAAATGGGTGGCATGCATGTCCTCATATATGCGGATGTGATAGCCATGGAGATTACGAACTTGGAGGTAGAGGCGGAGGTCCTAAAGTTGAGTAGGGCTGATGTCGAGATTGAAGACAATCTGATTGTTGAGATTGTGAAGCTTGTTGTCAATTGGCCGATTGTGGACAAGGAAATTATGGAGGAGAAAGAGAATAAGGCGGTTAAAGTGGACCGCCACTATGACCGCAAGATCGAGGACGGAGCTATAGGTGTCGTTGAAGGACTAGAGGAAGAAGCAAAATCCCTCCTGCATCATCTCTTTCGAAAAATTGTACAAAATGCTAGGATCCTCCTGCTGGAGCTCGCGGAACTCAACCCAAGCCCATTAGCATTCCATGGGCATGTATAGGGGGTAAATCCGTTGGTGGACGTGGGCATTGCGGTAGTAGTGCCAAAATTACTCCTTTTTTAAGAAAGGAAGGTGCCAGCGAGGCTAGAGTCACGTCGACATCAGTGAGGGGGATTGGAGCATTGGGGGAGAGGTGGTAACCTCCTCGTGTGTGCTTCGGATGTGTGCACTACTAGTCGTTGAAGGACTGAATGATGAACTAAGTAAAGGGGCAAACCTCCAAGATTTCATAGAGGTGGAGGCAAGAGCCTTTGAGCTGCTTCTTCCAGTGGTGCATGAGTGCATTGTCGGATAGTTCTTGGAATGATTGCAAGCCCGATGTCACTGTACATCTTTCGGTGGGAAGGAAGGAGGAGTTGTAGGAACCTCATCATCTTTCATTGGCATTGGTTCCTCGTCAGCGGTCCCTGTGGGTGCCATGTCAGTGGGTTGCATATGTACAAAATGGGATGACTTGAGTAGTGTATTGAGGGCTTCGTTTAGTAAGTTGACTAGGGTAGTAGAGGTGGTAACATCCATAGAGTATAGCTGCCAAATGCAGGAAAATCAATGAGTAAAGGTGACCAAGCCAAATGATCTACGTCAACAAGACAAGATCAAGGGAGTTTGATACCCAAATACACCAAGATCAATGTGCACATGGAAGGAGTATAGCTCAAACTGATCCCCAAATACCCAAAGTTCGCTCCAAAGTCCAAGGATTCAAAGATTCCAAGCAACGTGCATAGGCTGTATGTACTAGTTGCCCCTGCTCGGAACAAGGATACTCACACTTCTGGGCCACGAAGAGTGCATGCGCCTTGCACTTTTCACTCCACATCCACAGGAAATAGCGCCGCCAACAAAAACAGCCATGAAAGGAGTACAGCTCAAACTCAGGGAGTTTGTTCCCCAAATATTCCAAAGAAAAGGCTTCCCAACAACAACATTCAGGGTTGTCATGGGGTGTCTCGCGGAAGCCTAGCCTCGTCACTCCAGGTTTTGAGCCTAGTCTACGAGGTTCAAACCCCAAATAGGTGAAGGTGTGAGGGCACTCAAGGAGTTTGAGCCCCAAATCACTCGAGCCTAGGAGTGGCGAGGCTAACACAAGTGCTATTTGGGAACCGGTTAGGATCACCTCCTAATGCCAAGCTTCTCCCAAGCACTTTAATATGGTTAACACAAGCACTGTTTCTACTAGTAGGGAGAGTTAGTAAGAATAGCAATTTGCCTTGGCACCCTACGAGCCCAAGAGCCCATGGTTGTAAAGTGAGGGAGAGTGCTATAAAGGAAAAGGGTTGGCCCTCCCTTCAAAAGCTGACTTGTATAAAAGGCCAACTGGTTGACTTTGGTCTTCATTGTTGTTTCCAAAAGTTTGAATACAAGCTCCCTCTTCTCTTTCAAGAGAGTGTTTTGGGTGTTCTCTTGTTTCCATTCTCGGGGGGGTCACTATGTATGAACCCTCTATATCACGTGCATTCGAGGCCTATTTGTAAAATCCCTTATCTGTAAATTTTTCCTTAATAAAACATACCCTTTTTCTATACAAATCTGTAAATTTTTTTACATTTCATTTTAAATGCTCCCTTATGTATATTAATTTTTGAGAAATTTAGGAATTAAAAATATCCTTCTGTTGAACTCACGTGATAGGTTACATATGATGAGTGACCCCCCCGAGTTTCCATTGTAGTGCCCTTGTGGTTGTCACTCTGTCCCCCTTCACTCCCTTCTCCTTATTCCCTTCCTCCTTCCCCCTTCTCCCCTCCTCCCTTTCCCCTCCCCTCGCCCTCTTCCTTCTTCCTTGTGTGAAACCACATTGCAACAATCGGGAGGCCGCTTGAGTGACACTTTCGAACGGCTCGTGCTATGCATTGCTCCCATCCACTACAAGAGGAGATGTACCAAGAGGTCCCATGTTGTGCAGTGCTAGTGTTGGAGGCATTGGAAGAGTACGCGGGAAGATTTGTGCGAGGAAGGGGGGGTGGGATGGGTTGGGGGGCTTACTGGGTCGGTTGGGTGGGATCAATGGGAGGTGACTCTGGGAGCTCGGCAAGTGGGGCAAAAGAATTAAATACGGAAATGGCTTCTTGATCCTCCTCCTCGGTGACTTCCTTGGGGTATGCTACGTGGATTGCATCAAAATTGCTAACCAAGGACTCAAGTGAGTCTTGGAGAGCTTGTAGCACCCGATTGTAGAGTATTATTATGTCAAGGGGATGGTAGGTGATGGAGCGGTAAGCCACAAGATGCCCTTGCCTTGGTATCATAGAGGCTCAGCCATAGGTCTACATCCAATTGATGTCATCTTGAAGACTTTCAGGAGTGCAAACCCACAAGCTGAGTTCCTTGGGCTTGGCTACTTGCATCACATCGTCGGCCTAAGGATAATTTGTGAACTCTGTGATGACCCAACACCATGCCTAGAAGTTAAGAGAAATTGGGTGGGTGGCAAGTGTTTGGAGGTCAAAGGGACAAAGAAGAGAGAGACTGGAATGTTGAAGGTCTAGCAAGAAGTAGGACATGGTGAGAATAGGGCGGCAGTGGTCAAGATTATGACGGAGGACAGTTTGGAGGGCATTAGGAGGAAGTGGAGCTATGAGATCGAGGTGGAAGATGAGATTATGTGCTCGGAGGGCATTAAAGTGCATTTGGATGGTTTGGGGACAGTGCATGGAGCGAGGGTGTGTGTGGCTAATTGTGCAAAGACCTCTCGATACATCTGAAATTCTTGTTGTTTGCAATTTTCCAACCCGGAATCCTCTGGGTGGCCAGAGGTACATAGCCGTTCGGAGGCCGTTCATTATCTGCCTACATTGACACAGTTAGTGCCCGTTCCTGTCCCAAGAAATCCAAGAGGGTTTGGATCTGGCGGTCATATCCCTCCTGCGTCCTTGCTTGCTGTGCCTTGGCTTGCGCTCATTGTTTGTCTACAGTTCAGAGGTGGGACTCTACCTTGTTGACCTGGTCCATGAGTGTTTGGACCAAGAATTCACTTGTGGGGAGGTCATCCTTGAGCTTGGTGACCAAGAGCTCCAACTCCTCTACCTTGTTGCAGTACTCCTTTGCTCAATCGAGGGAAGTTTGCCCTATGGCTTAGGCAGCGACCATTAATGTGTGGTTGTTGTGCATAGAGAGTCGTGCTTGGAGGAGAGTTGCGAAGAGTTGAGAGGCATGTTCCCAGCGTCTCTCGAGAATTGTGTGTGCCATTTGTGGGAGCTGGTCCATTTCCTTGCATGATTGTTGCTCCATTTGATTTGCATGGGAGAGCTGCTCGGCCGTCATGTGGGTGTACCCACTTGGGGCTTGATAATGGGGCACACTGCAGAACTCTAGGGCTTCGGTGAGGCTTGTCCATGGAGAGGAGGAGGAGTTGGTGATGAAGGAGGTGGTCTCCTGTGGGATCCGAGACCTGGGGCATACAGGGGGTTGCTTGGACCGCTTGAGCTCCTGGGTGGAGGCTAATTGTGACCATCTCATCTCCCAGGAGATCGTCGATTGGGATGGTCTCCTATTGTACATCCTTGCCCTTGGCATGGGGATATGAGTGCTCAGGGCAGTACTATCAGCATAAGACACTTGCACCTAGAAATCTTCATATTGGGCGGGTAGTTAACTATGGTTTGATTGAGCAGGGCGGCTGACTGGAGTGGAGCCGGGCTTTGTTCATGCTCGCTTCAAGGAAACCTCTTTCTCCTCTTTGATTGTTGGTATTGGTCCTATGGTGATTTTTTCGGCCAACATGTAGCCGATTGGCGGTTACTGCTATGGCATGTGATAGAGAATGAGCATGTACAACATGGCATTGTCAATGACCTCACCATGTGTCTTGAGCCTTGCACATCTAATTACAAAAGTAATCTACCCAGTTAGTGACTGGGGGTGCTGCCAGTCTCGCCAAGATGTTGGGCACAATTGATTGGTGGTGATCTGTGTGCTTGACTTGGGTCAATCACTATAGGGCTCATGCTGACTTCTCCATCTCTCGCTTGATGATTTTTTTGAAATGAAATTATGCACCCCTTTCTCTTCTTGTGATCATACCGGCGACAGATGTCACTAAGGGCCTTGGGCATCTTCTTCTTTATAGAGTATTTGTCATGATGATGACCGCCGGTAGGCTGAAGTCAAGGCCGAAGTCGGCTTGCACCATGTCCACATTTAGGTGGTAGAGGTGGGGAGTGCTAGTTGCGACGAACAATGCCGACATTCGTATTGGAGTTGTAGGCTTGGAGAAATTCTCTTAAGTACCTCATATCCAGGTGAAGGGAAGGTGGTCTACCACGAGTCCTAGACCTGTCAAGAAAATCTTGAACGGCCGGCTCCTTAAGTGCTTGATATGCTGATGCATTGAGGGTGTACTCGTGACCCTTGTTTACGTAGCGGGAGTGGATGGCACATGCGTCAAACTATTGGAGGCATGCCTCTCCAAGCGGCAAGTGTGTTTGCAATCGCACAATTTTGTATTCCCCTTGTGTGGGGGCAAGGGTGCACTTGAGGGGGGAGTGTCTGTTGTTGTAGGCACCTCTTGGGTTCCCTATTGAGTAGAGATTTCTTCCTCCACTTGCAAATCTTTATCTGGGAAGTCAGAGGGCATAAGATTGTGGTAGAGGATATACTCTGTGATTCGGAGGGACTGATGGCTTGCGGAATAGGGGGGTGGAGGCCAAGCTCCATCTTAAACTCAAAAAACTCATTTTTAGGGTCCATGGGGAAGAAATATGGCAACTGAGGAACGAGGGAATCGGTAGAAGAGGAGGAGGAGGAGGACATGAACTCAGGGCTGAATTGCAGTCTAGAAGAGGGCAGGGGGCTGGAAGATTCCTTGAAAATTTTTTATAGAGTTTGACGGTAACTGCTATGGCAATGACCCGGGGGGTAGGGGGCCTTTTTATAGATTTCACTATCCCTATGCATAAGGCGATGGGGCATGGGGATATAAAAGATGGTGACGGTCATCGGGTTGTTGGTAAGGCGATGGACAATAGGATAAACACCAAGGCAATGAACCGTGGGGGTGAGTGGATGGCAACGACCGGTAGGATAGCCATATGGCAACAGTCGGCAAGATAGCAATAGGGAAATGGCCAACAGGATAGCATTAGGACAATGGCCAATGGGATAGCATTAGGGCAATGGCCGATGGGATAGCAGTAGGGCGACGACTGGCAAGATAACAGTTTGCTAACTGAGAGAGAGGAGGAAAGGGAAGAAAGGCAAGAAGGGGGAGGGTGGAAAGGACAGGGGGTGGGGGAAGGGAAGAATAGGAGGAAAGAGAGAGAGAGAGAGAGAGAGAGAGAGAGAGAGAGAGAGAGAGAGAGAGAGAGAGAGAGAGAGAGAGAGAGAGAGAGAGAGAGAGAGAGAGAGAGAGAGAGAGAGAGAGAGAGAGAGAGAGAGAGAGAGTTGGGGTTATGAAGGGGTAGTTGTGCATGTGAGGTGTACGGATGAGGCGTGTGGCGGACTGTGAGGTCAACATGCAAGAATACTAAAAATGCAAAATGGACGTACTAACCATAATCACCTAGTGCTGACTATGAATACATGTGGGTCTATGTGTAGGGAGGTGACTTATGATCTACGGGTGGATTGTGGAGACATGCCTACCGTACAGACTCACCTAGACCTGCACTTGATGATCATGTGGAATGCGGTGGAGACAAATGTCGTACCGCCACATAGCATGTTAACAGCCTTGTAGAGCATGTGCCTAACTTGTGTCTCATTCTTCTTGCAAGAGGTGCATTAGCATGATGAGGATCCTTTGTAGGGAGATCTTTAGGCAGGGTCTTGTGTGACCACAATCAACGTGAAAACTTGCTCTTGTGGTTCGGACAGCGCTGTTGGTGATGGCATGAGAGCGGAACATCCTTTGACGGCTTGCCCTCATGCTTGGAGGAAGGTTCTTGTGTAACTCCCCCCATTATAGGGGTCGGTTCTTGTGTTGCTTCCTCATTGTCCTATGCGATTCTTGCGTTGAGTTGTGCAATTCTCGATGTCATGAGATAGGCATACATGGCATCGCTTTGTGATTCTTCCATGAACATGACCAATGTTGATCTTTTCTTGTTTTTCAAAGGACCATTTGTGATAAACTATACAAGGTCAACTATCCCTGACACTCTAAGGCCTTGCAACTCATCTATGAAAAATACACATGGCTTCTTCCATGCCTCAATGTTCATTTCCATGAAAATCTTTGTATCAATGCCATTAATGTGAGCAAATTATATATCTTCTTCTGATAAAAAGATATCATAGGAGAAGCTGAAATCAAAACCAACAGTTGTTGTTCCTTGCACAATGCTCTCCAAGATCTTCGTCTTGATCTCTAAATATTCTGTCTCTATCACCTTTTGCATTTTATCCCTTAAATCCTTTGTTGGTGTGGCATCTTCATCCATTGAACTCAACCTTTTTCTATTCCATGTCTTGTCAATTAGTTGGCCAAGGCTAAGTGCTTTCTTCTTATCAATATCAACTGCTTTACTAGCTAACTCCTCATTTAAACTCAGTAAAAATAATAATGCCAATAGAGCAACTCCACTTTGAACCATTTCACGTGACCACTTCATCCAAGTGGCTATGCAATTGCTCTTTTTTCCAAATAAGAACTCACCATTAAGGAGCTACTAGCATACGTATTTTGTTATTGCATCTAGAACAAACCTTGACGGTCTCCACCAAACAATGGAGATCGGTTTCATTATTGCTTTCTTTTGAGTTGTAGTATGCTCTAGTGCCTCGTAGGATATCTTTCTTGATTAAATGCTTGGCATATACCCATGATGCTTTGAAACATTGACTCCTCTCACAAAACACAATGCAAGTATGATCCCTATATCTTGCAATGATGGTGTTCAGGTCTTGGGGACTTAGCTGGGTATCATTCACTAAGCCTTTCATGCATTTGTAGAAGCGAGCCCTCTTTGCCATATACTTAGTTGTAGGTCTCTTCCCCATTAGTGTTTGTGGCTTTCCACACCCAATACATAACTCCCTTTCCTTTATCAAGACCTCTTCATTTCATTCTCCAACTTCTCACCTACTTGTAGAGATAAGCTACACTCAAACAATCCGCACGTGGTGCTGGAGTTCTTTGGGCTCTCTTTCTATGATAGCTACAGAAGTTGAACCTACCGCAAGACAACCACTTCTTGTTCTTGTAGTTATAGCCATAGATGGTGTAGCTACAATCGTAGATGGTGTAGTTATAGCCATAGATTTTGTAGTTATAGCCAAAGATGTTATTGGGGATACAACCTCAAAGTGAGATGTTACTAGTGGTGCACATACTGCAAGTACAACAATCGTTGGCAATGCATCCCATATATATTTTTCAAGGATTCCAAGGCATTAAGTAATTCTTGAGATCCTTGAACTGAATCTGGTATAGCATTTAAAACTGAATCTGGTAATTCTTGAGATCCTTGAGATGAATCTAAAATGGATTTCAGAAAGTACTTCTTGTCGCTAATCTGTATGCCACATCTTCATCCTTTCTATGATTGCACAAAACTTCCATCAAACCTATGTATCCATGAGACAATGCGAGCATTTCATATTATTACTACATGATCTGTGGAGCTTGACACTTTCTTGTAGTGATCACCAACTAGCACTTTGAATTTCTCTCCAAACAATACCAACCATGATCAATGAATTTCTCAATGGCATTAACCTTTGGAGCATTTGATTTTTCCACAGTTTCTTTTCTTTTTTTAAAAAAATATATTAAATTTCAAACTTCAAACAAACTACATGGAGTTTTACATTTACACAATTTTATTTTTTGTAGAAAATAAATTTTAATTAAATGCTTTCTTTAAATTCCATACTCAAATTAAAATTTTAAATAAAAATTTAAAAAAAGTATATTATGTTAAAAATAAAAGTATATTATGTTAAAACATCAAATTAATTTTTTTAATCTATTTATTTTTATTTCCTAAAGTAGATTTATATTGATATTAAATTCATACATTTTAAAATTTTTAAAATATATATTACATTTAATACTTTTTAAATATAAATGTATATAAATTTATCTTTTATATTGAGCCACTTTTAAGATTTAATTAGAGTTATTATTTTAAAAATAAATTAAGGTGAAATATGGATCCAAAATTTTTTCAAAAAATAAATTTATATAATTTATAAAACTTAATATATTTAGATAAAATTAAATTAAGATGGAATTTTTTAATAATTTTAGAAAATTGTATTTATGAAATTTATTTAAAATTTCAAATAAAAGTATAAAATAAAAAAAATTAACATAAAATTGTTTTTTTTAATATCTTTAAACTATATCCCTTCCCGCCCTTCCTCCCACGACCGCCCACCCCCTCCCTCCCTACCTCACGCGACCGCCCACCCCCTCCCTCCCCTCTCCTCTCTCCTTCCCACCCCCTCCTTCCCCTCTCCTCTCTCCCACTTGCCGCCCACCCCCTCTTCATTGCCCCCCACCCTCAAACCTTGTCCTGCCCCCCAATCAGTTGTGTATGAAATAGACCCCCCCCCAATCCTATGTGTGTGCAACTGATTGCCTTGCCCCATCCCCCAACCTAATGCGTATGCAATAGAATGCCCCTCCCTTCCCCCCAACTTGTTGCGCACAATAGGTTAAGAGGTGGTGGGGATCCCCCTTCCCTTCACAGCCTCCCCAGCCACCCACCCCCCGCCCCCCTTGATATATTATCAGCCCCTCTCAGCCCACATGCAACAAATCCCCCCTCCCCTCTCCATCTGAGAGAGAGAGAGAGAGAGAGAAGGGGGGGCGGGGGGGGTTGGGGGGAGGGGGTAGGAGGGTGGGGTGCCAGGAGGGGGGTAGTAGGAGGGAGAGAGGGGCTAGGCAACAGGTGGGAAAGAGCAGAGGGGGTGGGGCACCAGCAGCGGGTGGGAGAGAGGAAGGGGTGGGCGATGGCTGGGGGCGAGAGGAGAGGGGTTGGGTGGCAGTAGGAGGAAGAGAGGAGGGGGGGAGGGAGGGGTTGGGGTTGGGGTTGTGGGAGAGAGCATGAAGAGAGGAGGGATGAGGTGGTGGGCGGTGGGTAGCAGAGAGGAGGGAGGAGGGGGTGGGCAGCAGGTGGGAGAGAAGAGAAAGGGAGGGAGGACATGGGCACCGGGGAGAGAGGAGGGAGGGAGGGCATGGGACATGGGTGGGAGAGACGAGAGAGGGAGGAGGGGCTAGGTGGCAGTGGGAGGGAGAGAGGAGAGGGGAGGGAGAGGGTGGGCAACAGGTGGGAGAGGGGAGAGGGCAGAGGGGGGAGGGATGTGGTGGGGGAGGAGGAAGGAAGGATAGGAGGGAAGAGAGGGATGGGGAGAGGAGAGAAGGAAAAGGATGATAGGAGAGGAGAGAGGGAGGGGGAGAAGGGAAAAAGAGAGAAGGATGGAGTCTCTGGGACGAGGAGGAGGAGTAGCCCACATGAGAGAGAATTTTAAATTTTAGGAAGTGAGAATGAAAGAATTTGGAGGGAGTAGGGATTTTATGAGAGGCAAGGACATAATTAGGTTTAGGGAAGATTTTCAATTTAGTATAAGTAGCATTACCTTTAGTCCCTTCTTGATTCGACACTTCATTCTTGAAACATCATGGTTCTCTCCTCATCTCAACCTATTGCTCAAATTGGAAAAAAAGTCAAATCATTGCTAGTAAGGGAGTTTATTTCAACCTATTGCATACTCAACAACTTCACATTATTACCTTTTTTGGAAAAAAATTAAATTTCATCTCCCAACCTAGTATGTACGCAACTTCTAATTTTTCAAGATTTCTCAAAAAACTCTCACAAACATATTGCACTTTAACTCATTTTTCTTTGAGCTTTTTAATATTTTGATATTTTTCAACTTATTGCATATGCAACAACTTCAAAAAAGCTTGTTTTTCTTTGTGCTTTTTGAAAATTTTCAATATTTTTCAAACCTATTACTTGGATAACAACTTCAAATTGGATTTTTTTAAAATTTGAAATATGTTTTGAACCTATTACTTGGGTAACAAATTCAAATTGAAACCTCTCAAGATTCTCAAACCTCTTGCACATGCAACAAGTTTGGGGCTCCCCTAATGTGTTATATATGCAAATAGGTTGGGGAAATTTTCTCTCAAGCTCAACTCTCCCATAACATTAGCACATTACCTCTATGTATACACACACACACACACACACACACATATATGTATAGATATATAGATATATACACATGTGTGTGTGTGTGCATGTGTGTGTACATACATACATACATACGTATGTACGTACATATATATATATAATTAATTATTATATTATATATAAATATAAATTTTTTAAATTATAGAATTATTGATACAAAATAAAAACCATAGTCCATGGACCTATATACATAAGATATCCAGCATGTTTTAAAAAAAATCATAACCCATTAAAATAATGAATTATTTAAATCATCACTATCATATTATAATAAAGTAATATAAATATTTAAGAAGATATAAATATACTTATTTTATTTACTTAAAAAACATAATTATATTATCTAAAAATAAATTTATTTATTTTTAAAAATAGAATCAACAAATATTCTTCAAACAATGAAGAATACTAGAGAATCATAATTTTTTGTACAAAATCATAAACTATGGATTTTGTAAGATCGATGTTTGAAAATATGCAATGGTATGCTTTTAGCCTATGTGCTTATTTTCTATGAGTATGATACTTTGCAAAAGCTTAAACTTTCTTGTTTTAGAGTTTGTGCATATATATATATATATATATCTAAATATATATAGATATATATACATGTGTGTGTGTGTGTACATACATACATACATACATACATACATACATACATATATATATATGTATATATATATATATATATACTTATATATATGTACATATATATAGATATATATACATGTGTGTGTGTACATACATACATACATACATACATACATATATATATAAAGTTGATTATTATATTATAATATATAAATGTAATTTTATTTTATTTATAGAATTATTGATATAGAATAAAAACCATAGTTCATGGACCTTTATATAAGATGTCCAGCATGTTTTTGAAAAAATCATCACCCATTAAGGTAGTGAATTATTTAAATCATCAGTATCATATTTGAATAATATGAAGTAAAAAATATGATTAAAATAAAGTAATATAAATATTTAAGAAAATATAAATATACTTTATTTATTTACTTTCAAAAACATAATTATATTATCTAAAAATAAATTTAACAGTTTTTTAAATGATAGAATCAACAAATATTCTTCAATCAATGAAGGATACTAGAGAATCATAAACTAAGAAATTTTTTGTACAAAATCATAAACTATGGATTTTGTTAGGTCGATGTTTAAAAATATGCAATGGTGTGCTTTTAGCCTATGTGCTTATTTTCGATGAGTATGATACTTTGCAAAATCTTAAACTTTCTTGTTTTAGGTCTTGTGCAAAGTATCATATCCATGTGATATCACTTGTGTGTTTAGAATGCATATTCCCTTGTTTCTTACAATGTATCATGCCTGAGTGCTGAAAAACATGTATGATTGGTGTATTCTATCCCAAGTGCTTGATTGAAATGGGTATGATACTTTGTTAAGGCCTTAAGCTATGTAATTTTAAGGCCTTTGCAAAGTATCATGTACCCATCAAGTATCATTTGCATGGTTTGAATTGAATATGATTGAATCCGTGTATCTTACCATGCATCATCATTGGGTATTGAAAAATATGTTTCCTTGTGCTTCTATCATATATGCTTGTCTCCGATGGGTATGATAATTTTAACAAGCCTTAAACTCACCTTGTTTAAGGCCTCTATAAAGTATCATACCCATCAGATATCATTTACATGGTTGGAAATTTAAATTTCCCTTTTTCTTATCATGCATTATGCATGAGTGTTAAAAAATATGCATGGGTGTTCTTTTGGTCCACGTGCTTGTCTGTCACTTTTCATAAGCCTTAAAGTTACTTAGGTTAAAGGTTGTACAAAGTATCATACCCATCAACCATCAATTGCATAGTTTGGAATGCATTTCTACATATTTTATACTAAACCCTAGACCCTAGACCCTAGATGCTAGACTCTAAACTCTTAACCTTATACACTAACTTGAAAGCCCTAAATCCTATACCCCAAACCCTAGACCCTATGCCCTAAACCCTAAACCCTAAACCCTAGACCTTAGACCCTAAATCCTAGAATGTAGAAACTAAAATCTTAACCTTGTACATTAACCTATAAACCCTAAACCCTAAATCATAAACTCTAAAGCCTAAACCATAAACCCTAGACCCCCAAGACCCGAGATTCTAGTCTCTAAACTCATAACCTTATACACTAACCTAAAAGCCCTAAACTATAAATCCCAGACCCTAAACCGTAAACCCTAGATTCTTGACCCTAGACCCTTGTCTCTGTGTCCTAGATCCTAAAACCTAGATCTTAGACCCTAGACCCTAGATCCTAGACCGTAGACCCTGAATCCTAAACCCTAGCCATAGATCCTAAATCGTAGTAGCTAGACCCTACATTGCAATTAAAATTTTTAAAAATATATGGATTTATGCAACAAGTTAACTGTACCCCCAACTTCTTGCACAAATCAAGATAATTTGATGATTTGTGCAACATCTTTTGTGCACCCCCAACATGTTGCACTTGCAACAAGTTGGCAGTGCGCGCAATCTATTGCACATACATGTTGGGGGTGCACACAAACTGCTGCACAAATCATTAATTTTTCGTTATCGTGCAACAGGTGGGGGTTACAAGAATCATCAAATTTTCTTGATTTGTGCAATAGGTTGTATGCATCCCCAACTTGTTGCATGTGCAACAAGTTAGGGGTACACACAATCTATTGCACAAATCATCAAATTTTATTGATTTGTGCATCATGCTATATACACCTCCAACTTGCTCCACAAATTAAGATATTTTATAAACTACTGATTGCAATTTAGGGTTTATGATCTATGATCTATGGTTTAGGGTTTAGGGTAGAAGGTGTAGAATCTAGATCCTAGGTTCTAAGGTTTAAATTTTAGGGTCTTAGATGTAAGCATGGCAAGGGCCTAGGGTCAAGGGCCCATAGCCTAGGGTTTAAGGTTTAGGACTAGAATTTGGATCTATGTTTTGGGTCTTGTATTTAAGATCTAGGGTTTAGGGTTTAGGGTTTAGGTTTAGGACTTTTTTATGTTGTTATAAAAATTAAGTTTTTCTAATGTTAATAATTACAATTGTGAGAATTTTGGGACCTTTTTCAAAGTTGCCAATCTATTTTTTTTTAAACAGATATTCACCATTTAGATGTGGCTTTATATGACAAGAAGGAAGTGGTCACCTTTGGATCAATTCATAGTCTTGATCCTAGCATGTGTCTTTTCTAACATTTGTGATGAGAGAATATGCGTAGTGATAATCACCAATGTGATCAGTCCTGACTGACAAAATATGAAGAGGGGAGAGGAGAAGAGTGGAGATGAGGAGAGAGGGCACAGCTAGAGAGCACACCACAAATGACTAACTGTACACTAGATTTAGTTGAAAAAATAGAATATATACAAACCCTTTTAGGGTTAGGGTTAGGGGATCTAACCCTTTCCTTTATAGCACTCTATTAGGTTAGTGCTATGCACATATGATCACATGATGGTGCTATGCACATGTGATCACATGATGTTGAGCGTGAACTCTCAACACCTTCCCTCAAGATCAACATCATGAAGTAGGCCTTCCCTCAAGATGATGATTCTGAGGAATCAAAGAAGGACTGAGCATTACATTCCATCACACCCCGTTAATGGGAATCGCCTTCCTCTGTGTCAAACTCTAGTCGGTGTTTCTTGAATAGCTCTTGACTGAGTGGTTTGGTAAAGATGTCTGCAACATTCTCTTTGCTATCACAATGCTGTAGTGTGATATCTCAAGACTCTTTTGGTTGCATTCCAATGAGATTGTTTTGGATTTGCCATAAACTGTGCTAGTGAGCTTACTGCATAACAAATATATGGCTGTGTGATTGTCAGATATATAAGAGATCCGATGAGCTACCTGTAGTATCTGTCATTGACTATAGGCTTTTTTGAATCTTTAGTAAGTTTCAAACTCTGCTCCATGGGAGTGGCTGCAATCTTGCAATCTGCCATATGAAACTTCTTCAAGAGACTTTCTCAATATACTTGAGTTGACTCATGAATGTGCTATCTGAATCTCTCCAGAACTCAATTCCAAGACAATAGTGCATAAGTCCAAGATCTTTCATGTCAAACTCTGCAGATAAGTCTTGTTTCAATTTTCTAATGAAGCTATCCTTGCTTCCTGTCACAATCAGATCATCTATGTACAAAAGTGCAATAGTAATGTCTTCCCCTTGAACTTTGTAGTAGAGAGTATGATTTGCATTGGATTTCATATATCCTAGATTAGCAAAATACTTGTCAATTCTGTTGTACCAACTTCTAGGTGCTTGCTTTAAGCCGTAGAGACTTTTCTTGAGATGGCAAACCTTATTCTTCTTTCCTCAACATAACCTGCTAGTTGTTACATGTAGACTTCCTCGTTTAGGTGACCATTGAGAAATGCATTCTTGACATCGAGCTGATACACATTCCATCTCCTACGTGTCGCTAGGGATATCAAGAACCATATGGAATCCATCTTTGCTATTGGAGCATAAGTCTCAACATAATCTTGACTAAATTGCTATGCAAATCCTTTTGCAACTAATCTGGCTTTGTATCTTTGAATACTTCCACCTGGATTGTACTTCACTTTGTATGTATACCCATTTTTTTGCGATGGCCTTCTTTCTTGGTGGAAGGTCGCATAGTTCTTAACAAGTATTATTCTTATACAAAGCATCCATTTCTTCATTCATAGCAGTTTGCCATTTTGGCTTGTCTACTGTGTCTTTGAAGTGCACTGGCTCTTTTGTAGCCATGATGGTAGTCATAAGAGCATACTTGGTGGTTTTCACCTAAATTGCTTTGCCTCCTTGAGCATATGTCAATCTCATTGGAGGTCTGTTTTCCTAGTAGACCGTTTGAGCTACTATGGCTCTGCTTGGGGTTTTTTTGGCAATTCTTGCTCTTCTTCATCAAGCTGTTCTGTAGGTGACTGTGAAGTCAATTATTCTATCTCCTATGTAGGTGAGCTTTTCCATCCTGATTCCTCATCAAAGATTACATCTTTGGAGATAATGACCTTGCGGTTGATGGGATCATACAATTTGTATGCTTTGCTTTCTAAACTGTAGCCAACCATGATGCATTTGCGTGACTTTGCATCCAATTTCCTATAATGATCATCATGTATGTGGGCATCTGCTGTGCAACCAAATATGTGGAGATGCCCAATGTGTGCCTTGTGTCTGGTGAATGCTTCATAAGGAGTCATACCCTATATCGGTTTGGTAGGAAGCCGATTAAGCAAATAGTTTGCAGTGGCTATTGCTTCTACCCAATACTGATTCGAAAGATGTTTTTCACTAAGCATCTGTCTGCTAAAGTCTTATTCTTCCTTTCAGCTCTTGCATTCTACTAAGAAGTATCTACACATGTGAATTGTTTTTGTATGCCGTGACTTCTACAAAAATTCATGAATGTTGAAGACATGTATTCACCTCCTCTATCTGATCTCATGACCTTGATCTTTCTATTTGTCTAGTTTTCTACCATGGCTTTGAATTCTTGAAATCTGGAAAACACTTCAGATTTCTCTTTCAGAAAGTAGACCCAACAATATCTGCTATAGTCATCGATGAAAGTCAGTAGTAAAGTGAACCATTGATGTTGCGGGTATGGGCATATAACTCCATACATCTGTATGTATCAAATCAAGAATACCTTGTGCACGAGAGGTACTTCTACCAAAGTTGGTTCACTTTTGTTTGCCGAAGCAGCATGCTTTGCAAACTTTTCCAAGAAACTGTAGCTTTGGAATCCCAATTGCCATATTCTGATTCCTGAGATCTAACAAGTACTTGAAATTAACATGACCATATCTCTTGTTCCATTTTGTAGATAGTGGCATCTGTTGCAGTTGAGCTGACATGGCATGCTTATCTGGTACTGTAGCTAGCATTTTGTGTAAGAGTCCTTCCTTGACACCTTTTGCTACTAGATAACATCTTTTGGATTTGTTTCTGATAGTGCATTCATTACCGTCGACTGGGTAATTATGTTCCACCATTTGACCTACTGATAAGAGGTTCTTGCTGAGCTTCAGAACATAGAGTACATCTTTCACCAATTCTTTCATACCAGTGAAATTGTTCATAGGAATAACACCTGTCGCTTGAACTGGATTTGGTGTATTGTCTGCTATGTAGATGACATTCTTCTGTCCTTCTAATGGCTTCATTTCTATGTTCCTGATGATTTGTCATGGAGATGATGCATCGTTGTCAATCTACCAAGGATCCTGTTCCACTTTGTCGACTTGATAGCTGAAATCCTCTTTGGGATTGAAATTAGTGTCTAGGTACACTGTATCAGTCTGATGCATTTTCTCTCTTGCAAGAAACATATTTCCATGTTCATTTGCAAAATGACTGTGACTAGAATGTCCACCATGATGATTTCCTCTGCCTCAAAAATTCCCTCGATTACTGTTGGACTAACTGCTTTGGTCGTACTACTTCTTGCCGCAATCTCTTTCATAGTGTCCAAACTTGTAACATTAGTTGCATTGAATGTTTGACATATTGGTGGATGCATTCCCTCGTCCTTGAAATATTCCTCGGTTGGAATGATTTCCTCTTTGTAGACTTTGATGTTTCTGAGGGTGATGCTGATGCTGATTCTGATTTTGCTGATGATGTTGCTGCTAATGATGACCACTATTAGCCAAAAAAGAAATCAAGACAAGAGGCTAGAGGATAGGTATGGCGACGCTTGAGGGCCGTAGAGGAATAGGGAACATGAGGGGAGGAGCGTTAACATGGGTGGGGAAAAGGGATTAAGAGGGGAGGGAAAGAAGAGGGAGACTATGGCACAAGGGGAGAGGGAGAGGGGAAAGAGGAGTATGTACATGGGTAGAGGAGGAATGTAGAGATGGAGACATCAAGGGAAAAGGGTCATGCTTTATTTGAAAGGAAGGATGAGGGGAAATATCAAAGTACTAGCTAGGTGGCTTTACAAGAATGAGCGTGCCAATCAAGGAATAGCCCCCTCCTTTTATAGCCAAGAGAGAGGGTCTCTCCCAATAAATGCATCCTCCCACATGCATGGTGTGTGTGGAAGAGTCTCCCATGTGGGCTAGGTGGTTACGCACTTTAAATTGTGTGCGATAACGCTTGGCCACATTTTTCCACATATATCAACTCCCATATCCCAAGTCTATGATACTCCCTTGGTCTCTTCCCAATTTCATAATACATTAAACATCTAGGAGGACAAGGTTGGCACAAGGAATCTTGCCACCTCATCCTACTTTTTCCATTATTTAACTTACACTCTTGGACCTTCTATACCTCCCCCACATGGGCCTATCCTATATGGAGGGAATAACCCAATATAATATCCATCTTCACCTATTTTATATTACTTCTTCCATGGAGTTTGATCCATATCTCACTAAATGCAGGCATAGGATTGTCTAGGTGGAGGGGTGGCACATGGAGGAGCCATGCCACCTTAACATTTTATAATATTACTACCATGGATTATGTACAACACACCTTATAGGTCCTCTTACATGGAAGGGTGGCACATGGTCATGCCTTGCCACCTCAACCTTGGGTCCTATGCACTCCATATTTTATTATACTATTGCCACACATACAAGCACACACTCATATTTATGCCTTTTTACTTTGGTGTCAAATTTATCCATAACAATTCCCACCCCAGGCAGGGAATGCATAGCATTTCCATGCCTGGAACCATCACGCACAAAGAAGGGCTTGAGATAACACTTGTTGATCACCTTCTTGCCATATGGCTCATGCAGGTCTTGAACTTGTACAAACCCATTGCTACATTCCTTGATGACTTTGTATGGACCGGTCCACATTGGCAGAAACTTCTTATCCATTTGGTGGTCCAATCTGAGGGGGAAGAAGGGAGCACTCAGGAAGAGATAAGGAGACATCAAAAAAGTGGTGGAGCAAAAGCTACTCCAGCTTATTCCTCTATCATATAAATATGAGTATACATGGGCACTGTACAAGTGGGTGGGCACACTGCCCTTTACCCCAACAACCTCCCACTTAAAGGCAGTGTGCCTTTAAGGGAGTATGGTACACATATAATACAATCAGCCATAGGCTGAAAAACAAGATGACCAGACCGTCATCCTATGCCCATCGGCACTTTACAATGTGCAAAGTGCATAGAGGATAAGCTGCTAGCAAACATCAGGTTTGCAGGATAGAAAATGACAAGCTGTAGATGCCTGTCAACCAAGATCTCATGCCAGATCTCACTGGGAGAGTGAACTCTCACCACCACGTGCTCCTGTGCTAAGTCCATAGCACTCGAACTGTCACTGTGCAGAGAAAATGTCTCTATACCACCTGTGACCATAAGCACATAACCTACAATAGACCTCTGCTGGTCTACCCAACCTGCATCACCTGCATGCTGCTCCTGGAAGCATAAGGACCTGATGTCCACAACCGCTTCCCTACTGCCAAAATCTGCCATAATCATGCTACCAACTCCCACTGCAACGGAAGCAAGAACCGGAAGTGTAGCCCCAATGGCAAACATGTGAGAACCAAGTCTCAACACAGTCATGGATGCATGGAGTACTATGGCTGCCATATCAACCATAACTTGCTGCTCAACTGATCTGTGATCGTCAAACCTATTGTGTTTCAAGTATGGAGCCAATACAGGCAATGGAGTACTCAGTAACTTCCCCCTCTCCATACTGAAACAACCAAGTATCTGAGAAACATCATCAAGACGATGCAGCTCCCACTGCAAAGCATCCCTGTCCATAAGGAACCATATGGCAAGTAACCTCAGAAGGATAGCGACCTCCTGAATACTGAGACCATAACCTGTCTCACTGCGCATCACATCCTGAGCTCTCATAACGGTATCAAACCTATGAAGTCAAGCTCGAGGGGATTGCTTCTGGCCATGGAGGCACTTACGAAGTAAACATATCAATGATTCCTGCCCATGCGCAATATGACCCGAGTCAATAACTGCAGAAACCACATCTGTCCTGGCATAACTAGCCAATGGATCATACCGGGCATCATTAGCCAAGGTATCCTCCTCACCATGCATAGCCTCATCCTCATCTGCAAGAGGCACTCCGCATCCTGGGAGTAAACTGTAACTGTCCATAGAAGATGCATCAACAATCTCCATAGGAGTATAAACTTGTGGAATGCTCGAGACATCTGATCGTCTCTGACCAAAATCAGGAAGTAATCGTGGCTGTCCCAACTTTATAACCTGCTCACTGTGGGAAAAACCTCCCACTCCAAGGGATATGGGCTGCCCCTACAAAGAATTCGGAGGTATCAGTGCACTTACACCCTCCTGGAACACCACTCTCCTGCTATCCACAGTCCTGGGCTGTCTAAACATAGCATCCTCTCTGAAATAGACATTATGGCTGCGTATCAACTCTCTAGTTGAAGAATCCCATAACCTGTAGTCCTCACTGGACTCACTGTATCCAAGGAAGATACATCTCCTCGATCGGGAACCATGAGCATAAGCCTCGCAACCAAACACACGTAAATGCTCATAACATGGTGCCCTGCCTGTCAAGAAGTTAAATGGCACTCTACCATTCAGAGATCTCCTGGGTGACCTGTTAAGCAAGTATGCAGCTGTCTTACATGCCTCAGCCCAATAGCATTCGGTAAGACCTGCATATCGTAGCATGCTACCAATCCTGTCCAATAGAATCCGATTTATGCCTTCTGCCAAGGCATCATGAGCAGAAAGATGAGGAGTGGTCAACACCCTCCTGATACCAAGTGTATCACATAGATGCTGAAATCTAGAAGAGGTAAACTCTGCATCACCATCAGTCATCAAGCTCAATAGCTTCTTTCCTGACTGATTTTCAGCATTACCCAAGAAGCGCTGAAATGTATCATATACATCATGCTTCTACCGAATCGGATATACCCATATGTACTTTGTAGCAGCATCAATAAATGTCACAAAGTAAGAGGCGCCACCCAGTGAAACGGTAGGCATAGGCCCACAAACTGCACTATGAACCAACTGCAATGGCTCAAGATACCTCTCACTAACTGTCTTCCTCACAAAGGAGGATCCTGACTGCTGACCATCATCATAATCATGACATAAAATTTGAGAGACATCCATAAGAGGAATGTATCTCAATGTTGTAAGGGCTTCCATACCTGCAGTAGACATATGTCCAAGTCTGGCATACCATAAACTAGCTGATGGCTGCTTACTAATCATAAGCATCTTATCCTGGACACCTGATACATGCAATGCATAAGAGAATCCAACCCGTGATCCCCTAGCCATAACCAGATTGCCTCTAGCAATCTTCCATGCATGATCACCCAAAGAGACATGATAACCTGCCTCAACCAACTGTCCAGTACTGATCTTGCTTGTAGCAAGTCCTGGTATATGTCTAACCCTCTGTAGAACAAGAATAGAGCCACTAGGCATAACAAGGTGGATATCCCCATAACCATAGACATCCATAGAATGATCAATGCCCATCAAACCACTCTCCACAATGCATTCCTGATATGCACTGAACCATGACCTATGAGGGGTCATATGACATGAAGCACATGGATCTAACATCCAATCACCGAGAATGGGTACATCAGTGGGCAAGAAGGAGGTGTCAGACATAGACAAAAGAATGCCTTCATCATTGCTACTGTCAGTGGAAACCCTGGCATCCACGCCTTGAAGCTCATCATGCTTCTTCTCCTTCTTCCTATCATTCTTAGCCTTGCTCTTCTTCTTGCATTTTCTTAGCCATTTCCAGCAATATTTTTTCATGTGGCCATACTTTCCACAATAGAAACATCTAACACAAGTCTGAGAGCTAGACTTGCTCCTAGAATTCCCCCTTGAACATGACTTGTTTCTACCAATTGATCGACCTTTGGAGTGCATATCAAGGCTGTATTTCAGCCCATCAGGACATTTCAACCCATCATGCTGTAACATAACACTATCATGGTCATACATCCGGCATATACGAGTATAAAATTCATATGCATGGTAGTCTACACCCTGTACACCATCCTGTACCTGCAAGTAGACTGACTTCGAGAGTGATGACTGAATGATAGAGCATGCTTGCTCATCCATGTCATCCCAATCACTCTGTTTAATGCTATTAGGCTTGACACCTTTGCATTGAATGGGCTTATGCTGCCTCTTCTGCACTAACACATCATAAATCTGCTCTTTCCAATACTGAAAGTTTGATCCATCCAACCTCTCAATATCAAAGAGGGCACTACCAGCTGTAGATGCCATATCTGTGCCACAATAGGTCACAACCAAAGAGCAGTATAGTGCAATAGGCAACCCAAATGACCAAAAAATATAGTGTTGTCCAGACCAATCAAGTCTCCAAATAAACTGGCTGATCCAATGCTCAAAAGCACTCAGCCATAAAGAGGCATAAACAAGAATATATGCAGCCCAGTAACCTTCCAATGCCTGGAAATTGAAGTAAGAAATGCACTGAACCAAATGAGCAATGCCTGCTCAACCAAATGGCAATAGGAGCCCAGATCAACTATCTATAAACATCAGTGCAGCATCCACCAATGCAAATCCATAATGCATCGAAATGGCATTTACTGCATCACCAATGCATCACCTCAAGTGTGCAATCCTTTGGCAACAAAATCAAGCATTCACCACTTGCCAAATGTGCCAAAGTGACTTGCCAAAATGCCAATAATGCCCTTGGACTGAAATGAGATCCCAATCACTTTCTGTAATTTACTGTGAGTTCCCAATTCACTGTTGTGCAAGAGAAATCCCTACAACAATACCTCACAGCCACTTTGGGCAAAATAACACGCTGTCCCTGTTTTTGAACAGCGATATCTTTTCACTGAAAGACCGGATGCCAAAGCTGTAAACAGCAAAGTTGTAGCTGGTAGAAAGATCTACAACTTATCAGTTGAGCTCAAGAGCCAAATCCTTCTGGATTCTCAGATATTCTCACCTGAAAAACAGCTTCCTGCACATTGGTCACAAATACACAGCAGACTGCAACTTTTTGTGGTTTTGCAGAGGCTGTAACTCATGCAGCTTATACCGGATCAACTTGCTTCCAAAAGCAAAGTTGTAGTATGTTCTGTGAACTACAACTTTCCAGTTCGGCACAAAGTGCAATTCCGCACCAGGAAAGAGATATTCAGTCCTGAAAATGACTGTTTTTGTCCTAAAAACAGCAACAGCAGCTTCCTTGAATGTTTGCTGCCCTTTACAACACTCATCTGCTCTGGCAAAAAACAGCCCCAAAAATGGTCAAAATACATCCAGCAGATCACCTAGTATGTCAACTGCAACACCAGCAAAATGGCAAGTACAATGCCCAACCAAATCAGCCCCAAAAATGCTCATAGATCAGCAATTAAATAGCCCAAAAGCACTGGCAAAACAGCCCCGAAATGTGCTCCAAATGATGCTAATCTGACAGAATCTCAATACATCACCATACCACTGTATGTATCCAACATAGGCAAATAACCATGCATCCAACAAACTGTCAATGCATCTCAACCAGGCATGTACCACTGTCAAAGCATGTGTCACTGCCATTGCCAAAGTGATGTATCTGCAAAAAAGATATGCAACCCACTGACTAAATGTAACGGAATGTTCACAAGGACTAAGATGCACCAGAGTATGTCCGTACAAGGATCCAAATGCACGGCAAAACACGAGCTAACAAAGCTCAACTGCAACCAAAAGAAGCTGCATAGTGCACAAGCACATATCCCACACAATGTCCACAAGGCGTACTTCTGCAAAATGTCCCGCAAAGAGACCAAAATCAGCCAATGCTCAGCTCCAAGACCTCAAATACAACACCGGCTATCCCCCAAGCATTCAACTGCATCAAACATGCAATCCACAGGCTCCCCAACAGCTCCCAGATGAGTTAGAGACAATGGCAAAGAACTATGCCAAGACTGGAACATCTCCAAAGACTGAGGCAGCTCCAGCTTCATCAATGTGAAGCCTCCACAGGAATACATGCTCCAAGCACCCTCTCGGCCCAGCCACGTTCAAGATGGTTACTCAATAGAGCAAACAGCTCTACAATGGCTCCTCGGCATCATCAACTCTTCTCTCCATGCAGCTTGCATCGTCCAACGCCATCTCATTTTTGGCACCCTGAAAGCAACCATGACTCACAATCGCCACGAATGGGCTCACAAGCCAAGCGAAGTCCCATGATCCAAACAGAACAAGCAATAAGAGTGCTTCTCTAAGTCACAACACAATAGCCAGGCTCCCAGCCACCGAGACACTTCAGCGCCTCAAACTTCAAACAAGCGCCCATGCGACTCAGTCGATCTCAAAGGAGTTTGCAGTAGCAAACATGCCTAGAGTAGCAACCAAGGCTTCAGCTTCTCCAACGAGCTGCAAGAAAGCGACCGCCATGACGGTTCCTAAGCCGGCCTCTATGCAACAGTAGCTCCATTGATGGAACTACAATGAGCACCTAACGCAAGACTCCCGGCTCAACCCACAGTGCACCTTCAACGACTTCATAGCATCTTCAATGTCAATGCTTCTCTACCATGACGAACGAGCTCCATGCCTCTAGTTGATCTACAACGCACTTCCATCAATGAGTGGCCTCCAGCGCTGCAGCCCTACAACTTGGCCTCCTCCCACAACGGACTACTCACGGCAACTCCAACACCATCGCCACGAGCTCCGCCATCGCCATAGCCACCACTCGTCGCCAACAAATAGCTCCTTCCATGCTCGTGCTCGACGGCCATCAGCCTCCCAATAGCTCCATTACCAAGCTCAGAGAGCTCCTCGTAGATTGAACACCGTGGGCTCTGATACCAGTTGAGGGGGAAGAAGGGAGCACTCAGGAAGAGATAAGGAGACATCAAAAAAGTGGTGGAGCAAAAGCTACTCCAGCTTATTCCTCTATCATATAAATATGAGTATACATGGGCACTGTACAAGTGGGTGGGCACACTGCCCTTTACCCCAACACAATCTATTATCAAAGCATAGCACAACATCTCCCTCAGCAAAGTGTCTTTCCCATCCCTTGCGAATCTTAGCATCCAAGCGGGCCTTTTGTCGATTCTTTTGGATCTCTGTTTGGTGTAGTGCAAGGCGTTGAGTTTCATTTAACTTCTCAAGTTGTACTATCTGGCCTCTACATGTTCATCTTCTGTCATCCTCTATTCTTGTGCCAATCTCAAGGCCGGAATCTCTATCTCTAGTGGTAAAACTACCTCAGTACCATACACTAACTCAAAAGGAGTGTGACTTGTAGACATTTTATGGGTGATGTTGTAACCCACGTGGCTTCAGTGACCTTCTTGATCCCACTGGCTCCTATTCCCTGTGGCCATTTTTCCCATGGTTTTACAAAGGAGGCTGTTGGTCTGCTCCGTTTGACCCATGGATGCTGGATAATAGATGCTAGAAGTGCGATGATCAATACCCATGCGATCCATGAGCAATTCCACTGCTTCATTTAAGAATGGACTCCCATGGATAGAGACTATTTCCATGGGTGTCCCAAACCTTGTGCAGATACGTTCAAATATGAAATTTGAAAGTGTCTTACCATTTGCAGTGGGGAGGGCGATAGCTTCAGCCCACTTAGTGACATACTGAGTGGCTACCAAAAGATACTTCTTTTTGCAGGCAGTCATGGGCAAGGGCCCGACAAAATCTATTCCCCACTTCTAAAATGGATGGATGGACATCACTGGGTGATGTTGCCCAGGATGCAAATCCTTCCTACTAAAGAATTGGCATGGTTCACAGGTTTTGCAACACAAAGAGACATCCTTGAACAAGGTCGGCCAATAGTATCCAGCATGTAAAATCTTCTTAGCTGTATAGTCACTGGCATAGTGGCCTCCACAAAATCCATCATGATAATGCTTCAATACCTTAGGCACTTCATCTGCATCAATGGCCCATCTCAGTACCCCATCCATGCCTTGATGGTACAAGACCCCATCAAAGAGAGTGTAGCACCTACTATCTCTTCGGATCTTCTTTCTCTCATAACTAGTACTTTTTGGAGGAAAGGAGAAAGTAGTTAGAAACCTATAGATACCACCATACCATGGATCCCCAAATTCTATGGCCACTACAAGGGTTACATTGAGGCACTCCTCTAAATCAATCAAAGCATTCTTTAAGTTGGAACAACCCCCTTTTACAATTTTGAAAGAAAAATCATATTCTTGTAGAATCGCCAACCATGTGGCCAACCGGCCCATGGGATTTGGTGATTGAAGAACCTGCTTTGCAAGACCATTGCTAGAGATTATAATGGACTTTCTGGCCACATAATGCTTAAATTTCTCAATGCAAAATACCAAAGACAAGGCATGCTTGTCAGCCTTAGAGTAGCGTCATTCAATTTTGAGCAATTGTTGAGAAGCAAATCGAACATGATACATGAACCGATCCTCCCCTTGTTGGAGAAGAATACCTGCCACAATGTGCTCACCAAACCCAGGATTGATAAAGAAAGTCTTTGACCAATCAGGATTGCGTAGAATGGGTTCTGAAACCAGAGCATTCTTGATTTGTGCAAACCCATGATCACAATCCTCATCCCAAGAGAAATCAACCCCATCTTGTAATAGCATAGTCATGGGTCATGTCAAAGCAGCATATTGATCAATGAAGTGACAATAGTATCCTGCTAGATTGACAAATGAGCATACCTGACGTTTGGTTGTTGGTGGGGAGAGCTTGAGGATGGCTTCTACCTTCTTGGGGTCAAGCTTGATGCCCTCGGATGAGACAATATGTCCCAGTAACCTCCCTTGAGTGGCTCCAACGCATTTCTCAGGGTTGAGACTACCATTTGCATCATTGATCCTTTGGAAGGACAACCTAACCTTCATGCCGTGCTCCTTACGTGATGAGAATATACAAAAATTATCTAAAAACACCTCCAAGAAATCCCCCAAATAAGGATCAAACACCATCTACATAAAACTTTGAAAGGTAGCACGAGCATTGGTGAGGCCAAATGGCATTACTTTGAATGCAAATGTCCCCTAGGGTGTGGCAAATGTGGTTTTAAGCACATCTTCTTCGGCAATTCTGATTTGATAAAACCCGGAGTAACCGTCACAGAAAGTATACATCTCATGACCACTTACCTCCTCAAGAATGAGGTCTTAAAAGGGAAGAGGATGATGGTCCCTCTTGGTGGCTGCATTGAGTTTCTTATAGTCGATGCAGACCCACCACTTGTTGTTTTTCTTTGGGGTGACTACCACTAGTGAAACCCATTCAGTATTGTGAACCGAATAATAAACCTAGCTTCTACAAGTTTCTGCAATTCTGAGCACAAAGCATCAGTCTGTAGGGGCCCTAATCTCTGATACTTCTGAGCCACAAGCTTCACATAGCTTCAGCTCTATCTTGTGCTCTATGGTAGTCACATGGCAAAGGTGGCGGTAGCTAGTTGCAAAAAGGTCAGGGAAATCTTTGAACATTTCTAGGAATTCATCTTTCTCACTTGGAGTGAGGTTTAGGGAAAGCATAGATTCAAGCTGTTGAGGGCTAGCTATTACCTTTTCTGTAGGTGGCAGGGTTGAAGACACCCCCATCATGTAAATTTCCTCCTCTGAGAACTCCTCCCCCCATCTAATCCTTCCATTGATTCAGACACCGATGATGAGAGAGTATCACTGTCTTGCTCCTCTTCTTCTTCTAGTTCCGTGGCACCTGGTTGCACTGGGATCTTCTCCTTAGAAGCACTAAAAGACATGTGTCCTGTCTTCCAATAGCTGACTGCATCACTCTTTTTCAACCATGGTCTCTCGAGTATGGTTGGGTAACTCCTGCCTGTATCTTCGATGTCCACTACATAGAAATTGATGGTGGTGGTC
Source organism: Dipteris shenzhenensis (assembly GCF_047967505.1). Lineage (NCBI taxonomy): Eukaryota > Viridiplantae > Streptophyta > Polypodiopsida > Gleicheniales > Dipteridaceae > Dipteris > Dipteris shenzhenensis. The sequence goes on along the minus strand of NC_141610.1, from coordinate 50,167,148 downwards.
AACCCATTGATAGTGATGGGTAAATCCTCAATGACTCCCAAGGTGGCGAGTCATCGACCATCTGCTACCTTAATTTGAGTGAATGCCTTGTGCATTTCAAATTCATTTTCTTCATGATTCGAGGCACCATGATATTACATGTAGCTCCCCCATCAACACACACACTTTTGACACAACAATTATCTATGATGACATCTACTATATGTGGGTGCCAATCAATTTCCTCAGAGATAGAAGAGACCTCTCGTACCTTTCCCTTTTTCTTGCTCCTCCTTGTTGAGAGCCCTTGCTGTAGCTCGCATCTCACCTTAGGGCTTAATGCTATTAGTTGAGGGAGCGTGATGCTCAAAGATTGATGAGCAAGGTCCTGAATGACTGAATAGTCCTCTTTCCCCGAGCCGATGGGAAAATCCGAGGGCGACCACTTACTCGTCCAAGATCTATTAGTCTTCTCTATTGGTGGGTCTGCCATCTCAGCATCTGAGGGCTCTGAGAAGGACACCTTCTTCCTAGAGTAGCCTAGTCCACGGCTTGGAGAGGGGTCCGAGGTGGTACGACTTCTTTTCCCAAGGTCAAGGATCTCTACGTCAGAATCCTTAGTGCTGCCCGATTCACTTAGAAGATTCACCCTTGGAATATTCGGACATTCCGTGCGATAATGACCCTTCTGGTGGCACTCGTAGCACACAACATTGGCACATTCTCTTAGAGGGTGATTGGATTGATTTCTGATTCCCACCATCTCAAGCCAAAGATCATTCAGGGCCTTGGCTAGGTCATTGGCTCTAAGATTCTTAGCAAGAGGGGCCAGGGGAGTAGGAAGGACGGGGGCTCATGGGCGAGGCTGGAGAAATCTTCCAGGCGAAGGTTGAGGATATACTCCTTGTTGAGGGTAAGCATCTCAAGGAGGACCATGCATTTGAGGTGGAGATGCTGGATACATCCCTGATGAGGGGTGGGGGTATGCCCCTGGGTTAGACCCCCTAGGTTGTTGCAGGAATTGAGGGGGTTGCAGAGGGACAATCGTCTTCTTTGAAGCGGGGTCAGACTGAACCTTATCAAACTTTTGAGCAATCTCATGTGCTAGCACCATAGTTTCTAGATTCTCCCATTTAATCTTGAGGCAAAATTTGTCACTTTCTCCTGCTACAAGGTAGTCCATCACATGTTGAGTCATTCTAGCTTGAGATCCAGCATTGTCCTCCTGCATGGCAATTAAACGGTCTAGGAGCATGACTGCTCGATCCACATATCGACACCCCGTCTCACCTTTTGATTGCTTCAAGTTTGCCACCTGCAGGTACACATTCTCCAGCTCCTCTTCTTTGTCGAAATACTCAACCATAGCTACTGTCAACCTTGGCCAACTTTGGCAAACATCTTCGGCCTGCTTCTCATACCACACTTGAGCCAAACCCTCTAGAAATGTGGAAAGAACCAACATCCATCTTTCTTCAATAAGAAAGTTGAAAGAAACACAATGGCACTTGAAGGCCACAAGATACTCACTAGGATTTTCTTTACAGAACACAAGAATGTCTGCCATGCTTGGAAAATGGAAAAGAGAGAGGCCAAATGAGGCTAATCTATTGACAAACAATAGAAAGAGGAAGCTTGAACTGAAAATCAGGTGAAGATACATCCACAAGGCATACATAGGCAGGGTAGAGTGTGACTGGTGTATTGTGAAATACTACAGAGAAGAATCTTCAGCATAGAATAGCTCATAGACAATCTTAAAGGGACCAACCCTCATGATATCGCATCCATCTTTTCAAGCGAGGGTTAGAGACATGGCACTGCATGAGGTTGTTCATCAAGGCAAACAAGAATGCCATGACAAATGTCAACAGTTGGAGAGCTTACACATCACCTTCATCTTCTTCCAGTTCTTGTAATCGCCATGCTATTTCTTTAAGGGGTGTGCGGTCTGGCATCCTTCTTTTGAGCAATGTCCTTGAGGACCTTTCTGATGATCTTCCGAAGTCGGTAAACTCGTATCAAATATGCCCAACGCTTAGTTTCATGATGACCACAATCTTTGCATTCCTTACAAATGATCACCCTACTTCATGGCTTGTGGCTTTGTTGGGGTGGTGCTTCCACTCGCATCATGCATGATTGAAGTATAAGCTTCACGTGCCAAGAAATCAGCAACTATATTTTGAGCTCGAGGGATATGCTGAATTTTTACCTCTTCAAATTGTTGGCACACTTCCAATGCTTGTTGATGTCATGGAACCAAGCCTTTGCTCCACACCTTCCACCTTCCACTAACTTGTTCACACACGAGTTGAGAATCTCCTTGCATCTCAAGTTGCTTGATGCGATGTTCTTGCGCCTTTTGTAGCCCAAAAATGAGTGCCGAGTACTCAGCTTGGTTGCAAGTACTTGCTGGTGCAGACTTGCTATAACAATACACCTCACCCCCTAGTGAAGTGAGCTTCACACCCACACCAGTAGCCTTGGTTGAAGGTTTGTATGCGCTGTCAAATCGGAGGAGCCAAGATGTCATCACATCAAGACTAAAATCCAGACATCCCAAGTTTCTCGGTAGTCCAAGATAGGTAGAACGAGAGGGTGGGGAGAATTCAATACTTGAGCAAGATGTTTAGCACCAAATAAACTTGCAATCCTTTGTTAATAGTTTATCTTCAGACCAAAAAGAATTTCAACTTGAAGCTCAAAATGAGGCACAAAAGGTTGATTAGGTACAAATGGATTCCTTGGCTGAAACATTACCAACCATAGCCGAGCCCTAGAAGCCTTTGTAGTGAGATTGAGAATAAACCATTCAAGATGAGCTTATCCATGGAATTAATAAGCAGATGCACCAAATCTCCCCCCAACCTTGGGGAGAATCCCAACCTTTGAAGAAGGACACCCTTTTAATTACCTCCGAAGCAGCAAGTAGCTCGATCACCGCACAATGAGTAGAATTGAAATCAAAGTCCTCCCAGCGCATCACTAGTTCTTCACCTTGAATCATCCAGGGTGTATCATCCCACCCGTCGTCTCCTTGAGCAATGCACTGTACAATCAGTTGTTGAAGATCGACATGAAGATCAAGAAAGAGATCTTGTCCATTGGTAGACACACTACAAGGCATAGGCCATTTTTCGACGAAAATACCGACGCTTTTTACATTAAAATTTTTTTTTTTCATGAGCGCAAACGTCGCTATAAGAGTCGCTAAAAGTGTTAGAAAAGAACCCTCGCTATATAACGATGATTGCAAATGTCGCTATATAGCGACACTGTTAATCGTCACTATATAGCGACACTGGTAAACGTCACTATATAGCAACGATTAACAGAACTTAAAAAAAAGGGTTAGTGGGGATAAACAGGGCTTGCTATGGCCTTGTTTAGCCCCACTAATCCTTTTTTTTTTTGTAATTACAAAACAAAGTTTTTTTATAACAAAATTTCCCTTGCGAAAAGGGTGATACAAAATCGCTCTTGTGAAATGATGAGCAACAAAAGCATATACATGTTGGACATATACAACATTGTTTGTAACAAAATTACCCTTTCGAAAGGGCGATACAAAATTGCTCAAACGAGCAGATATACAAAATGACATACAGGGCGAAGAAAATGCTACTACCACTGCTACCAGTACTACTCATCAAAATTTGAATTGTCCTCGTCTTGTTGGCCTGTTCCTTGGTCCTCGTCAATTGCATCTTCTCCCTCATCCTCGTCACGTGCGTCTGATCCTTGGCCCTATTGATCGCTCGTCTCCGATGATGGGATGCTTGAGCTTTGACCCTAAGAGTGAATCATATAAATCAAAAATTAGATTGGAACTTAAAGAATAAAACAATTTAAAAAGTGAGATTACAAGTAGGAGAAAACTTATACCGTGCGAGCAGCCACCTCAGCCCAATCGATTGTCGCTCCCATTGCCTCTTGCTCAATAAACCACGGCTTTGTTCTATTCGAAATGCGCGTCACGTCTCTGCATCTATAGGAAGACGACCCATCGCAGCTTGCTGTGGATCCAATTTACAAGAGTTAGAGTTGGCTAAAGTGCATGTAATATGTAGCAAAACAAATAGAACAATACATTAAATGAGAAGAAGTAGACTTACCACGGTTGCCTCGAACACCAACCATCTGCCTGCACCAAAGTGCGAAGTACCTATGACATCCAGCCGTCTCTTTGCAGCCCTCCTCTGATCCTCGAACAATTCGGGATGGTCCCTATTTTGCTTCTTGAAGAACTTCCAATTAGCTTTGTCTGCCCATCTGGGTTTAGCCAACCCCTTTGTGATGGAAGTACGCAAGGTCAATCTACGATGCTTCAAGACCAAACCCATGTGCTCTCGCATATAATCCTCATGAAACTCCCAATTTGGCGGGTTAGGGTATCTTTGTTTTAACTCATCGATGACCGCCTGCTTCTTTTGGCCATCTTGATACCGCCAATCAGTAGCAATGCCACTCTTGAAGTGATGACTCATCAACCTCCTAATGGTGGCCATCACTTCTTTGCCCTTTCTATCTTCTATTATCTCTCTGGCAGCTATGATTTGATAGGAGAGATCCCTTGATGAGTAAGGAGGACTGACGGTAGCAGAGTCAGAAGGAGTGGAAGCTGCGTGAGCACTTCCGAAGCGAGAAGTAGCAGTGGGAGTAGGACAGGGAAAGGGACTTGACTGATACTGTGTCTCCGGACCAAGTGGAGACCTGTAGGAACATGAGTGTGCTGACTCGTCTACATCTCCCGAGTCAGCACAACATGAGCCGCCCTTCCTACTCTTCCTTCCCTTACGAGAGGCATGCATAGGTGATGACCTCGTGGTCGAAGGGGCACGAGGGGACGGCTGGGCAGTACGTCCACCCGTCGGTGTAGGGGAGGGAATTGTTGAGGGCCTCTGAGATAGCAGAGAGAAGAATCTCGCTGCCTCCTCATCGCTCATCTATGCTACGAACTCGTCGGGACTCCAGACAAAGCCATGCATGGCTAGCAAAGGAGTTCCCCGAGGGGTAGTCGCAGTGCTACGTGGAAGAGGAGTTGGACCAGGGGTAGTCATAGTGCTAGGTCCGAGAGGAGTCGGACCAAGGGTAGTCCTCGGGGTAGTCGCTTGAGAGGAATAAAAGTCCTCTAGAGCATAAAGATCATGAGCTCTTCTCTTGCGAGGCTGCCTGTACTCATCGGATGAGCGACGTGATCCCATGTCTAACATAGACACAAACATGAAAACAAAAAACAAAAAAACAAACATAAGCATAGGCATAGGCATAGGCAAAGAGGGAAAGAAGAGGAAGAAGAGGAAGAGGAAGAGGAAGAGAAAGAATAGGAAGAGGAATCTGAAGAAGAGGGAGAGAAGAGGGAAAAGAGAAGGGGGACGAGAAGAGGAAGAAGAGGGAAAGGAAAGAGGGAAAGAAGAGGAGAGAAGAGGGAAAGGAAGAGGAAGAAGAGGAAGAAGAGGGAGAGAAGAGGAAGAAGAGAGAAAGAAGAGAGAGAAGAGGGAAAGGAGAGGGGAAGAGAGGAGAAGAGACAAGAGCATAAGAGAAGAGGAATCTCTTATGCTCATGCATAAGCATAAGCATTCTTATGCTCATGCTTATGTTTATGCATGAGCATAAGAGAAGGGGGAAAGAGAGAAGAAGAGGAAGAAAAGAAGAGGAAGAGAAGACGAATCTGAAGAAGAGGGAAGAGAAGAGGGAAATGAGAGAAGAGCATAAGAGAAGAGGAATCTCTTATGCTCATGCTTATGCTTATGCTCATCAGAGAAGAGCATAAGAGGAAGAGAAGGGGGAAATAGAGAACAAGAGGGAAAGGAAAGAGAGAAGGGGGAAAGAGAGAATAAGAGAAGGGGCAAAAAAGAGACATATGCTCATGCTTATGCATGAGCATATGTCTACTTCGCTTATGCTCATGCATAAGCATAAGCATGAGCATATGTCTCATTTTCATTTTCTTATGCTCATGCTTATGCTTAAGCATAAGCATAAGCATAAGCTCATGCTTATGCTTATGCATGAGCATAAGAGAAGGGGGAAATAGAGAATAAGAGGGAAAGGAAAGGGGAAAGGAAAGCAAGAAGGGGGAAAGAGAGAATAAGAGAAGGGGGAAAAAAGAGACATATGCTCATGCTTATGCATGAGCATATGTCTACTTCACTTATGCTCATGCATAAGCATAAGCATGAGCATATGTCTCATTTTCTTATTCTCATGCTTATGCTTATGCATGAGCATAAGAGAAGGGGGAAATAGAGAATAAGAGGGAAAGGAAAGCGAGAAGGGGGAAATAGAGAATAAGAGGGAAAGGAAAGGGGAAAGGAAAGCGAGAAGGGGGAAAGAGAGAAAAAGAGAAGGGGGAAAAAAGAGACATATGCTCACGCTTATGCATGAGCATATGTCTACTTCGCTTATGCTCATGCATAAGCATAAGCATGAGCATATGTCTCATTTTCTTATGCTCATGCTTATGCTTAAGCATAAGCATAAGCATAAGCTCATGCTTATGCTTATGCATGAGCATAAGAGAAGGGGGAAATAGAGAATAAGAGGGAAAGGAAAGGGGAAAGGAAAGCGAGAAGGGGGACATAGAGAATAAGAGGGAAAGGAAAGGGGAAAGGAAAGCGAGAAGGGGGAAAGAGAGAATAAGAGAAGGGGGAAAAAAGAGACATATGCTCATGCTTATGTCTACTTCGCTTATGCTCATGCATAAGCTTAAGCATGAGCATATGTCTCATTTTCTTATGCTCATGCTTATGCTTAAGCATAAGCATAAGCATAAGCTCATGCCTATCCTTATGCATGAGCATAAGAGAAGGGGGAAATAGAGAATAAGAGGGAAAGGAAAGGGGAAAGGAAAGCGAGAAGGGGGAAAGAGAGAAGGGGGAAAGAGAGAATAAGAGAAGGGGGAAAAAAGAGACATATGCTCATGCTTATGCATGAGCATATGTCTACTTCGCTTATGCTCATGCATAAGCATAAGCATGAGCATATGTCTCATTTTCTTATGCTCATGCTTATGCTTAAGCATAAGCATAAGCATAAGCTCATGCTTATGCTTATGCATAAGCATGAGCTTACGCTTATGCATGAGCATAAGCATAAGCATAAGCATGCTTATGCTTATGCATGAGCAAAGTGAGAAGGGGGAAATAGAGAATAATAGAGAAAGGAAAGGGGAAAGGAAAGCGAGAGGGGGAAAGAGAGAATAAGAGAAGGAGGAAAAAAGAGACATATGCTCATGCTTATGCATGAGCATATGTCTACTTCGCTTATGCTCATGCATAAGCATAAGCATGAGCATATGTCTCATTTTCTTATGCTCATGCTTATGCTTATGCATGAGCATAAGAGAAGGGGGAAATAGAGAATAAGAGGGAAAAAGAGGGAAAGAAAGAGAGAAGAAGAGGAAAAGGAAAGAGGGAAAAAGAGGAGGGAATAAATTGAAGGAGGGAAGAAGGAAAGAGTTTAAGGGCAAGAGACGGTTCCTATGCCCATCACTGGAGCTAGCGCTTAAGGTGCTAGCTGCAAGCCAATGCAAATAACAAAAATAATAAATGGAAAAAAGAGGAAGCACTTACCTGAAATAGTACGTCCCACTCGGTGTTGTGGACTGGCCCTACAAAAGAGAGGAAACAATCCATTTTTTCAAATAAGATGTTAGAGTAAGGAGCAGATTACAAAAGTAACTTCTTGAAAGGAGGAGATTGAGGAGATAAGGAAAGGAGGAGATTGAGGAGACAAGGAGAAAGAGAAGGAAGAGAAATACAAAAAAAAGAGGTGAGTCTTCTTTCTTTCTTGAAATCTCGTTTTTTGTTTTAATCCTTTGAAAACAAGCATAAAAACTAGTTTACAGGTTTAGCAATATAAGGAGAAGCACTCACAAAACTAAAGCTAACAAACAAACAACCTACATTGTTGAAACAAACTCACCTCTTGAAGAACTTCCTTTCAGGAAAGGAAAGAGGGAAAAGGGTAGAGAGGGAGTACAAGAGCTAGGAGAAGGGTGAGGAGTGGGGAATAGAGTGGGAGGTTGTCCGAAATAGGTGGGAGGTCATCAAAAATAGGTGGGAGGAGAGATTGGCTTGCTTACTTGAGAGATTAGAGAATAGGATAAAGAAAGCGCCACACGATGATAGTCTCGAGTTTTAACCCACAGCGTCGCTATATAGCAACGCTTATCTGTCACTATCTAGCGACATTTTTAATTAAAAACGTCGCTATATAGCGATGGAACAGAGCAAAAAGGTTGCTATATAGCGACGCTTACAGTCACTTTTTTGTTGTAGCATGAAAAAAAGCTCATAGATGCTATTTTATAACTATTAATATCTCTTCTTCATGCTTATGTTGTGATTTTATAAGTGTAGATGGAAGGGACGAGAGTGGAAGCTCATTCGATGATGCACCAACGCCCGAGAGCACGAAGTGGCTTACAGAGAGGTTATACTATCATTGCACTCATTGCAAGCGAGAAGTACAACATCAACGTCGTATTATCATGTGCCACTTGCAGATGTATGGGGAGGAGCGGGAACCAGTACCCACCATTGGTGTTGCATGTGTTGATGGACCATTGGTAAGTCAAAGCTATTTAAGTTCGTAGTCTTATTGTATACCACGAAATATAAGATCTTATATTTACACGAAATCTTAAAACAAGATGAGGAGGGTGACGAGGGTACGCATATACCTTCTCACTTTCAGCAAGACTATAGTCTCCCGGATGATGACGATGGTATGGTCGACATGATGTTTTTCATTTTTAGGGGCACTACATCCCATGTACACGTGATGTCAGAGTCTGAGGTCAAAATGCAAGAGTTGCAATCATTATGAAGAGAAATTCAGTCTGGTTGCAAGGATGGCAACTGTAAGAGCAGTCATTACTATGGTTGCATCAAAGGGATGGTCTTTACATCAAATAAATGTAAAGAATGCCTTCTTGCATGGTGATTTGCAAGAAGAGGTCTATATGGAGCAGCCACCAAGTCATGTGCATGCTGTTCATCCTGAGTCTGTTTGTAGGTTGAAGAAAGCCTTATATGGCTTAAAGAAAGCACCTAGAGCATCGTCTACAGATGGGCGAGTTGTCGTTTATTGTGACAACATGAGCAGTAAAATAGTCTATCATGAACACCATATTAGAGAATTTGGGAAAATCTTGATAATTTGGGAACTTTTGAGGGGTTGTAATTATGTAACATTCAATGTTTTTCATTGATTTTTCCCATAGATTTGGGAGTCCATCCAAATCTTGCAAATGTGCATGGTTTGCATCAACATAAATAAAATGTCAAATGTTGAGGTTTTGACCAATGCATTGTATTTTTTGAGGGGTTACAATTACAATGCATTGAGTGCACTCCATTGACTTTCTCCTTGGATTTGGCCGTGTATATGAAATTCACAATTTGGGGTGTACCTGTTCTGCATTAGCCGAGAAAAAAACATCATATATTTGAGTTTAACGAAGCATTTTTTGCCTCTTCTCAAAAAAAGGTGGTGTTCAAAAACACATTTTAGTTTAGTTGGAGAAAAAGTAAGAATGCAACACTAGTCCTTGATATTTTGTCGAGTGTGCAAAACTTGCAACCACAAAGCAATGGTCTGCAAAAAAAAAGATAAAGAAAAAAGATCAATGTCATACCTTCCAAATATTTGTCAGTATTCAAATAAATTATTGTTGTGCAAGGAAAAAAAAGTCATGCTTTTCAAGTACCTTCACTCCATTGTGGAGTCAGCATCAGAGTCAGAATCTGTTCTATGAGCCAAATTGGATAAAGCTCGCTTGAGTGCAATGGTTGGTATCTTCACCTTGATGGGGAGGTTGCTGCTCTTCGAGGAAACCTTCTTTGAGAGGTTACATTTTGGAACCCATGACCATACAATAGCATCAACAGATTCCCAACGTGGAGGATCACCTTTATTGCACATCCAAATCTTGTTCCAACAATCTGCATACACCTCCTCAATTTCTGCATTGTGTCTTTTGCATATAGGTGCCCAATATTGTATGAAAACCTTCTTGAAATTTTTAGATTTATTATCCTTTTGTACATCAGTTTGAGCAATGCCTAGCCAAATTGGGTAAATGTTTTCTGCTGGTCGGACCAAAAGAAAGTGTCCTTTTTGTACATCAACCATTGGATCAAATGATTGTTTTGGCTTTTTCCTTTGAGGTCCACAGTAATGATCATTCAACTCTTCAATTCCTTGAAACTCATCGTTTTCATTATCAAGTACTTGCACACAATCAATATGTTGCGTCTTTGGCCAAATCTCGTACATGCCCTCTACACTATTGTTTGGTTTATCAAGCTCATCAATCATGTTCTTCCAGTACTTCACTATTGGCTTGTAAAACTTTGTGAAAGATGCATCTGGACCTTGCAGGTGTGCCCATTTTTCCCAAAAGCGTACATACTCCTTGATACTAACTATCACATCTAAGTGATCCTTCACATACTTGAACATGGTTACATAAGGCGGCTCTCCACTTGGTAGCATTGGATGACCATCCGGATGTCTCTTCCATAACTCAATGCCACCTTCACTTGGTTGCCAATCTAATGATCATGGATGCACTTTATATTGCATGATAGGAACTTCATTTTGCATAAAGAACCAAAATTGGAGAGGCTTTGAGTGTCCCACTAAAGAATCTTTCCCATCGCATAGGCATCCAATCAACATAGCTCTTGAAATCAGGGACTTCTGTTACCAAAAATGGCATTGGAGAAGACTCCTCACATTGTCTAAAAGTATCCATGAGATGTGCAAATGTCAATGTTTGGCTAGTTCTTAATCGACTCTCTGAAAACCTGCTAAACATTGCATCAATATCCTCATGTGTATGGCCAACCATCAAGAATCCCAATTGAATTGACTTGAAAATCCCTCGAGCAACAAGTAATGATAGGTATGCAAACAAGTACCTATTCTTGTTTTTAGAACCACAATTATCCAATTGCAACAATAGGTTCGGGTAGTTTCTTATAAGGATTTTCTTGATGGGAACTTCCAAATCCAAGGTCTTTGAATGTTCTACCCACTGCTCCAAGATGAAGTTGTTGCTTGCCATTAGAAACATAGTGAGAATCCAATGCTTCTCTTGAGGTTAGTGCGTTTAGCAGAGCGTTGTCAGACCTTGGCATCCCATCATGTACCAAATCTCCAAGTGCATGGTTATCAAATCTTTCAAGATTTCTCAAACACAAAGCCAATGAACCAATTGTGAAGTTAGGATCCGACGGCCACAAGGATAAAGAAAAGTGACCATAACATCCTTGACCATGTCCATGTGTTATCATGCCAGTCAAAGCCACTGGGAGCTGAAAGGACTTGTCTGTGTCCTTTGAACAATTGCGTAATCTAGGGATGGCTGTCTTCTTTTGGTCCATCTTATCATGGATAATGCACAAGTATGTCTGAGGATACATTTCAGAAAATCTGCGCCAAGTGTAGTACACATTTCTACAACTTTTTTGTTGTAACATGTGTTTTCTTCTATCTTCCATCAACTTATTACGTTCATTTTGGCATTTTGTCGCTGCAAGCTGAGCCTTGATTGCACTACATAAACCACACTTAGAGAATTCACTTGTTTTTGACAAAGTTACATGCTTGAATTCAGAGTTCCATATGCGGTTGAATGTGGAAGTTGACATCTCCTTACAACCCAAACTATGCTTTAATTGCATGTTAACTTCATAGAGAATATCAACTTGCTTGTATACATCTGGTATCACCAATTGTGTTTCCCTTGATCCATCCTGAAGTGTTCTACTTTTGTGTGGCATACGCTCAGAATTGTTATCCACAAAATCTTGGATTATGGCTCTACCCAGTTCTGTGTGGTCCCAACCTCTCCGCACGATTCCTTTATTACCATGTATGCACCTTCGTATACCAATTTCAAATTGCTCCCTGTATCGATAAAATGTTGTTTTTGGAATACCTTGCATTTCATACCATGCTCTACAACAAACTTGAATACCATTCAATGAAAAGACATATTTGAACTGCCCATTGTCATCTTTTCGACAAGCAACCCCAAGAGTGTCATATACATAATTGGTGCGAGCCTCCAAACTTTGGCCCCAATACTCTATGCATAATTTGGATATCATTTGATGATCGGCAAATTGACAACAATTTTGTTTACAACAATCAATCATAGATACTTTTATGACTGCATCCCTTGTGAGTCTAGATGATGCTAATGGCATGCCATGTTTTTTAGCTTTTCTCTTTATCATGCAGTAACGCCTCTTTTTTGTGGATTTTTCCATTGGGTCCTCATCTTCCATGTGCTTTTTCCCAAAACCACTTGAAGAATTCATGGTGTCATCGATTCTTAATGAAGTTCCATCTAAAAAGGTTATTTGTACAATGGGCCATTTTATTAAGTGGATGGTATCGATGCCTGATACATCACTATGATACTTTTCAATTCCCACACCTAGATTACCTTCACCAAGCATCTCAAAATTTAAAGGTTCAAATGGGTAGACATACAAAACAACACCCTCTGCAATGCTCTTGGTTTTTTGCTCATCCCATATTAAGACTTTCTTGTCCTTCCATGATTCTCGAATGGAAAACTCATCATATTCACATAGAGGTTCGACGTCAATGGTATCTGATGTTATATCATTCATTGGTACAATAGCTCCATTAACATTGTCCACACAACTCATTGATCGTGCTTTCCAACGAACAACACTACCCAAAGCCTCATAGACTAAGAATGCATCCATTGTAGGAAATGGAAGAAGTGCACTTTCATCCATACAAATATCGATCGCCACTGATACATTGTTTTCTCCCAAGGGCACACCTTGGCACATGTCATCATGTGATGTAGAGAATATTGTCCCAATGGCAACAATCTTTCCACTGACAAGCAAGTTGACTTTAACCCCCACTTTCAATGTGGCACCTGCATATTACATAGCATTTGTTATAGTTCAATATTGATATCTGATGGTGTGACTTAGGATGAAAATGCTTTACAAGATTTCATTGCAAGACCAAATCTTCCTAATCCTTGGTGCTTTGAATTTTAGGCAGCAAAATTTGGCTACATGGCCAAATCTTCACAAACCATGGTGCTTTGAAAGGGAGATAGCAAGATTTGTCCACACAAACAAATCTCCCGAGATGTTGGAGCTTTCAAGAAGCCATCAAGATCTATCCACACATGCAACCTCCTCTTGCATGCTTCTTTTAAATCACCAGGTTCTTTCAAAGCATTAGGGTTTGGGAAGATTTTGCCGTGCTGCCAAATGTTGCTAGCTTCTTTGAAATCACTAGGAAGATTTGGCCACATGGCCAAATCTTCTTTCAAATCACTAGGAAGATTTGGCCACATGGATAAATCTTCAAACGTTAAATTTAAAAATTGAAAATCCAGATTTTAAATTTTAAAATTTAAAGTTCAAAATTCAAAATTCAAAATTTAAAATAAAAAATTCAAATTTCAAGTTTCAAGTTTCAAATTTTGAAATTCAAATCTAGAGATCCTACTTTCAAAAAAATCGTACATGCTTTTCATGATTCACGCTATTACACTTTAAAATCATACTATTACTTTAAAAGCAAACTAGAAAATCTAAAACTATTAAAAAACCAAAACTTTAAAAGGCAAAGCTAAACAAACCTTTTAAACCAAGCATAAAAAGTAAACCTATGAGAAGGAATTGAATTTGTCTTCATGGGGGATCAAGTGCTAGGCTCACCTTGTTCTCTCCCTTCCTAGATCTCCAATGTGTATGTAGGGTGGTTTGAGAGCTTTAGGACAATGTCTTAGATGGGGTAGTTCTTGGAAAACACTCCTCCACCCTTGCTTAGCTAATTGCAAGCAAAAAATTTCAAAACTATGTCAAAATGAGAGGTCCCGGGAGGCTCCCCATCCCAGTTTGTTCCTAACAATGTGTACTTAACTATGTAGGTTTTAAACTTCCATTACCAATTCAACTCTCCATAGATTCCACACACAATAGTTGGATTAGAAAGAGGTCTTTTTTTTTTTTTTTTTTTTTTGCTTTTTTGGGGGGAATTGCTCCTTCCCCCCAAACTCTGCTTTTTTGGGGCATGCTTTTTTTTACCTATCTTATCCCTTCCTTCCTCCTCCCTCGACGCTACTCCTTTCTCCTCCCTCGACGCTGCTTCTCCCACGACGCTGCTCCTCCCAGTCCTTTCTCCTCCCTCGACGCTGCTCCTCCCAGTATCTCTCCCCTTGCGGCGCTGTTCATTCCCCCCCACGGCCACTCCGCGATGCTGCTCTGCACTACTGCTTCCTGTGACACTGCCCCGCGATGCTCCTTCACACTGCTTCTTCTTGTAGCCCCTCTGCGGCACTGCTCCTTCCCTCCTCCACCACACTGCTCCTTCCTCCCCTATGCGGCGCTGCTCCTTTCCTCCACCATGCCTGCGACACTACTCCTTCCCCCCACGACACTATTTTCAGCCTGCTTCTTCTTGCGGGGCACTATTTTGACCTATTTCCTCTTCCTCCGCATAGTTTCGACTTTTCCTCTGTGCTGTTTCTTCTTCCTCTGCACAGTTTCGGCCTGCTCTTGCCTTCAGTGGCAGGTTTCCTTCGATCGACGATGCTCCTTGGGTAGGCACAAAGGACAAATCTATTTCTTCTTCACAGCCCTCAGTAGGCTGCTCTTTCCAAACGAGATCTCATCTTGACGAAATCCAAATAGCACAAGCTCACAAACAACAATGGCTAGACCCTCGTGATTAGAAAGAAGCTAGCAAGATTTGGCCGCACGGCCAAATCTCCCTAAACTTGGTGCTTTGAAAAGATTTGGCTGCACGGCCAAATCTCCCTAAACCTAGTGCTTTGAAAAGAATTGGCCACACGGCCAAATCTCCCTAAACCTGGTGCTTTGAAAAGAATTGGCTGCACGGCCAAATCTCCATAGACCCTTGTCATTGGAAAGAAGCTAGCAAGATTTGACCGCACACAAATCTCCCCAAACCCTGGTGCTTTGAAAAGATTTGGCCGCACGACCAAATCTCCATAGACCCTCATGATTAGAAAGAAGCTAGCAAGATTTGGCCGCACGGCCAAATCTCCCTAAACCCAAGTGATTTAAAAGAAGCTAGAAAGATTTGACTGATTTGAAAGAAGCTAGCAAGATTTGGTTGCACAGCCAAATCTCTTCAGACCCTAGTGCTTTGACAGAAGCCCACAAGATCTGGACACAAGGCCAAATCTCCCCAAACTTTGGTGCTTTGAAAGAAGCCCATATGATTTGGCCACACATCCAAACCTCCCCTTCCAGTGCTTTAAAAGAAGCCCATAAGATTTGGCCGCACGGCCAAATCTCCCTAGTGCGGCCAAATCTCCCTAGAATCTAGTGCTTTCCAAATCTACTACTATGTCTAGTGTCAATTCTAGATTCTATTTCAGATATGTTTATCGATAATGTGTTTTGTCTAACATTAAAGATTATAAAGATGATAGTTTGTATATTGCTTGGGTTTTTTTACAGGAAAGACACAAATGTGAAGAAGGTTGAGAAAGTTGTAAGTGGATTTGCAGAAAAAAGCATACCTTGGTACTTTGACATATATAGTATTGAGGGAGCACAGTTGACACGAGTTCACTTATTTGTTTTGTTATCTAATAAAAGTGCATACACTTGTGTTGGATCGGTACATCAAATCACTAAAGATGTGGTTGGAAAAGAGGGAGATATTGGATTGTTGATCATTATAAATCAAAATAAGAAGTTTCTCTTGGATCCCAGCGATTATGAAGCATCTCGTATGAAGTCTGATGTAGATGACAACATGCACTCAAGAGGCTGGATAAGTGTTGAATCAATTGATGGAAATGAAATTGACACAGTGACAACAATCATTGAATCATATCGCAAAGTTTCAGCAACATTAAAGAAGCGTAAGAGTGGGGAAGATAGTGGGGAAGGAACAAAGAAAGGAAAATCGACTGTGGTTCAAGCACCGGGTGGTAGCGGAGAAGGGGCAAAGAAAGGAAAGCTAACTATAGTTGATGTACCACAAGAAGGAACACCTCCAGAGGGTATGCTATCAGTTGTGGAAAGAAGCAGTGGTAGTGAATTGGAGCGAAGTGGAAAGGTCATAGGAAAAAAAGGGCAAAAGAAACCATCAGGCTTGGTGGAATATGAAAAATACTACCCACTCGGGTTGCATGCAACATTTTCAATTCCAGTTACAAGATGTCAAAAAGCTCCTCTAAGCTATGTATATAGAGGGTTGAACAAAAAGCATGTGGAGAAGCTTGCTGCAGACTTCGGTTATAACTCTAGGCCTCCTACTGCTGTAGCAGATTTAATGCCTTTCAATCCTAAAACAAAGCGGCCCCTGGAAAGGGTAGATAAAAAGGATTTAACCAAGTGCCACTACTGGATACTATCTGGACAACATTCAATATATGCTGCTAAAATATTCACATCTAATGATGATAATAGCATGGCCCAAAGAAAGAACTACTACCGCACCCGCCAGGCGAGGATTGTAGTGAATTGTCCCGCACGCTTTTGTGTGGAGATATCAAAGATGGCAAACCTAGAGTCTCAAAATATCTTGAGACAATCTCCATACATTGATATACTTAAGCAGGTGAGGGGACAATGGATTCTCTTTAACAGACCCAAGAAAGCACAACAAGGGCTTGCAAAAGGACATCCAGATCGTGAGAATTGGGATGTAAGTACACATTTTAATTATGAATCATTTTTTACAAGTCGGTTTTCGTAATTATTGCATTCTAATGGATTCATATATTTTGCAGGCTTTCATTGACACTGGCAAGGTAACATTGGGCAATAACTTTGCCACGAAGGATGTACATATGATAATCACAAGCGATGCCATTTATGATGGTTGGATCTCCATCCTTGAGGATTACATTGCAGGAAAATATTCACAAGATGGAAAATGCCATAGGCAACCCATTGTCTCAATGTTTAGATGCTTGCCTGGATTGAGTGATGATCAAATTGGTCAAATTCAAAATGACATTAAAGAAGGTAGAGTAGTCATAGCTAAAACAAAGACTGATGCCATGATTCTTGATATTGAAGGACGAGCTATGCAGATCAAGAGAGATGCTGCACTACAAGAAGAACTTTATATGTTTATATCCGTAGAACAGCCTTCTTTAATGTTAAAAAATTGGGATGAGTGCAGATTACATTTTAAAATTACTCCAGAATTGTATCATCGGATTCGTGGTTGCTCTGACTCATGGTTAAAAGTGAAGCTTCAACAGGGCAAGGAAACTCCACCATTGCCTGATGCTGCAAAGGGGTATCTGAGGTGGATTATGGGACAAAGTGAAGGTGCAAGTCATGGACCGAATTCCACCCAGCCTTGGAGGTTCTACACAGTTGGTTCAAACATGGAGGGAATGGAATTTATACATAATGTGTACCAAGAGCCAATGGCAATAGGGGTTGCCTTTTTGGATGTAATGTATGGACCTCGGGGGGGTCACTATGTATAAACCCTCTATATCACGTGCGTTCAAGGCCTATATTTAAAGTCCCTTATCTATGAAAAATTTCATGAATAAAATGTACCCCTTTTCTATACAAATCTGTAAATTTTTTCTAAAACTATTTTAAATAGTCCCTTATGTATATTTATTTCTGTAAATTTTAGAAATAAAAAAAATCCTTCTGTTGAACTCACGTGATAGGGTTACATATGATGAGTGACCCCCCCGAGGTATGGACCAAGCAGAAGTAGAAATTGGAATGAGGATCGCTTTGAGTGTTTGTTGAAAAGCTTGATGACAATCACTTCTCCCCCAGTGCAATTCCTTCTTGTGGTTTTCTTGACCATGGATCATGTATCATGTTTGAAGAATGCATTAAATAAGACATGCGGACAATATAAAATACACTTTGATTGCCTTAATTTTGAAACTACAAATATATTTGTCACTGGATCTATGGATGGCTTAATTGCCTGTGTATTGGTAAGCAAGGAAAAGCATTTCAACGATATTGAGCGCTATACCAATGCACAATGTAAGCCATCAATATATGTTGCATATGAAAAATATGAAAAATCAAGTGGTGCAGAAGAATCAAGTGATGAGGATGATGATGATGAATTTGACATTGAATTGTCCTTGAAAAGAAAACGTTCAAGTATCATGAAAGACATGATCATGGGTTTCTGTCAAGAAGATGAGTATGTATTGGACTTGTTCTCTGAGGGGCTTGCTGCAATAGAGTCTCTTTCTTGTAAGAGGCGTGTTGTTTCAGTTGTTGAGACTTATGAGGAGTTGGCAAAGGTTGAAAGTATATGTTGCACGTATGCTTACAGTAATCATGAAATTCGACAATGGGCTGGCTTGCAAGAACCAATATTGGCAATAGAGGGGGTGCCAAAAGAAGATGATACAATTGAAGGTGGAGGGGATAAAGAAATTGATACCATACCAGGACAAAAAGAGCTTCAACCCTTCAATGAAGAGCAGCGTGAGCATTTACAAAAACACGCTTCAAAGTTTTGGGAAACAGAAGAGGAAGCAACAGGTCTTTGAAATTGTCCTTTTATATGGTGTTCGTGTTTTCCATATGTTATCTTGCTATATTCTCCATATGATGTATTAATTTTGTTCCAAAGATCTTTTAATATTTCTTGGAAATTTCTTCTATCTCATTGCCATAGTTCAAACATTCATATGTATTCTTGAATATGTTTAATTTTCTATATTTCATGAAAAGATGTGTTTGCATGTTGTAATACCTTCGGAGTGTGATACACATCCAAATTTATTTATGAGTTCATAAATGTTAAAAAGTGTGTTGAGTCTTGATCGTGATGAATGAATTAGTGTAAATTGTTGTTTCTATCCTTATTCACTTCATATGAATGCTCAAATATGTTTTGGCCACTTGGCCAAATATTTTCTTAGTGGGAACACTCGGGCAATGCTAGATAATGTTGGACTCCACTCTATCTATTACGCAAAGGTTTTTGGCATTGTAAGGATATGTAGTTTTGGGGATTAAAATAACTTGAAAGGGTATAGATTCAACAACTTTAGGGGGTATACTAAGCATATGAACATGAATGCTTTCTTTTTTTAGTATTCCAATTTTGTTTTGAAAAAGAAAAACATGAATGCTTTCACACAAACAAATTGCATTGAGAGCACACAACCTAAAGTTTGACAATTTGGTTTTCCATCTCAATCTTCAGTTTGTTTCTACTTATGAATTTCATTTCCTTGTTTATCAACAAATATTGGCCATCTCAATTTCACATCGCTAGAAGCATTGCCTGTACATATGACACCTGATCCAATGATTCATTATGTGCCTAATTTGAACATTAGCATGCAAGTTCCAAGCTCAACATGGTTGCTTGAAAATGTTGAGGATGCAATGTCTGCAGTCAATGTTCCATTGACAAATGTGAATGCAAGCTTAGAAGGTAAAGGAGAAGATGCAATGTCATTGTATGAAGCCAAGGTGCAGGAAGAAATCTTAGAAGGTAAAGGAGAAGACATAATGTCACCCTCAGAAATAATGTCAAAAAAGGTGATAACAAAAATAAGACTAACAGTGATAATAGATTTGAAAGGGTTATTGCTCGAGCATTGTTTTTCAAAGTCAAATAAACATATGAGCTTGCACAATGGGAAGCATTGGCTTGTTCTCCGTCCTGGGTGTTTAGAGTTTCTACAATGGTTGCTCGATCACTACCATGTTGGCATTTGGTCCACTGGAGGAGAAAAGGGCATGGTGCAACACATGCTGGACACTTTGGAGCATCATGTTAATAGAAAGTTACATTTCTTCATGGTTTGGGGTGCGATGGCATGCCACAAGCATACAAAGAGTAGAATCATTCGACCAGATAGGATGAATGTGGAAGCGGAGTTTAAACCATTAATGAGAGTGTGGTGTTGTTTTAAAGAGGAATGCAAACCAGCAAGAATAGCGTTCATTGATGTTTCGCCTTACACGGGTTGTGTTAATCTGGCAGAAAATTGCATTTTCCTACAAAATTTGATATAGATTGTGGTGATTCTATTTTGCTTCATGAGTTATTACCATACCTACAGATGCTAGATGATGCAGTAGACATGCACAGTGCCATCTCTTCTAACAGATTTGGTCAAGCTCCGATTGTCGAAGGGCATGATATGTTCTATTATTTTCAACCAGTGATCCTTGAATTCAAAGAAAAAAACAAAGAAGTTCTCGAAAGGATGAATGTCGAATCTCATATGTCTACTCGTAGTTCAAAAAAAGACACAGAGAAAGGTATTACTTCACCTATAACCAAAACTAGAGTGAGAGGGACTTGTCCTACTATAAGAAGTATGGTGCATGCTCAACATGTTATTGAATGAAGAGGAAGAATGCATGCTAGGAAAAATTTCCAAAATGGGGCCATTGAAAGATAGTGAGGCAAAACGCTTTGCTATGGTTCTTGGATGCAAGGAAAGGGGAATCACTGCCGATGCTGCAAGGGCATTCTTAGCCAACTTGATTTGATTTTATTGTATAGACAACCCTTAGGGAATGTGAGTGATCTTCTTAATTAGAGTTGCAAACACAAATGCTCAACTAAAACATTTGTACCTACATTCTGATTTATATTTGGACACTATTTGGTTAGATTCGATTTGCAAAACATTATGTTTCAATTTGTTTTGTGAAAGAATTAATAGACATTGCGTTAGTACCTTGTTCAAAAAACGCTATGTGCTTTATGATGTGAGTTTGTATTCCTCCACTAAAAGAATGATTCTTTGATTTTAAACATATGATAGGTGTTGCAGATTGTCCTGAAAAGTTGAAGAGCTATCTTATTACAAATTTTGATCCTGCATCCAATGGCTTATGGAAACATAAATTGCCCATACCCATTGAGCACGTGTTCGAAATGAATGGCATCCATTATGAAGTAAAGAAATCAACAATACCTGGGGCAAGATATGCTCTTTTTGTACATACGAGCATCAAGAAAAAACAAGATTTGATGGTATATAATGGTCCAAAGTATGATTATGATACTTGGAGATCTCTCCTCAAGTTTTTCCCAAGGATGAAGACTTATGGAATGTTTCAAGATCCATTCATTGAGCCATTGAAAGATGTGAAATGTATTGTGGGAGATGTATTGTATGGAAACATTGCTAGATATATAAATAGCTCAATGTATTATAAAGAAAGAACAAATGTTATATTTGTATACATCCCTAAACTACCACCTTGGGCTCAAAAGTCACAAGGAAATTTGAGTGCCCATGGCTACATTACTGTGCAAACCATAAGGGATATCTCCTTCGGAGATGAGCTACTTTGTGAGTATGAATACTAGTATGGAATTGTTAATGATTATGTTAAATGATGTGGTGCAAAATTGGCTATGTGTCAATGGTTTTGATTATATTTAGTACAAGAAAGCAATTTAAAAAAAGGTTTTTATCAAGACCATGTCTCTGAGTTTCATGAGCTCTATTGTGATGGAGAGTTTCATGAGCTCTATTGTGATGGAACGGTGTTTTTGAACACCACATTTATATGATGGATGTCAAAGCTCTACCATAATCCTATTGCATATGTCAATACTGCAATTTATCAACATAGAAACATATGAATTTGACATTAATTTGATACATCTAATATACCAAATAAAAATTGACAGTTGTTGCAAGTTTAATTTTGTTTTTGAAGACCACATTTATATGATGGATGTCAAAGATCTATAACAATCCTATTGCATATATCAATACTCCAATTTAATTTACTCCAATGAATCTTCCTAACGCAACATCTATAAATTGGCTTTTGTTTGTGGTTTTGATGCATACAAAACAACAAACATCTTTCTTTCACTAGCAAATCAACAAATGTTTTGGCCATGGAGCCATGTTCACATCTATTAAGGCCTTTTTCCATAGCAACATAAGGAAGATTTTTGCTTGGGTTTCTAGGAATTGGGAAAGTATTGTGCATGGTCTAGTCTCCCCCAACATAATTGAAACTTGGGTCCTCAATGGAGCTAATGTTTCAATAAAAAACATCAAATTTTACTTTTGAAGTGACTATATTTTATTTCATGGGAATTGGGATTTTCCCAAATTCTCTAATATAGTGTTCATGCTAGAACAAAGCACTTTGAGGTGCATTATCACTATGTGTGGGAGAAGGTTCTAGTAGGTTTTATTGATCTAGTTTATGTCAGCACAGAGGATCAGGTAGCTGACATATTCACGAAGGCATTGGGCACAGAGAAGCTGTGCAAGTTCAGAGACCTGCTTGGTGTGCAGGAATTGGGATTGAGCTCGAGGGGGAGTGTTGAGATATCGAGCTCCACTCGTGATATGCCAGGGTGACCGTTGTGCATTTATGTCACCGACTTGTTAGCTATAGATGCGGTTGGTACACCGCCCATGAATAATAGCTAGACGACAGCTATCTTTATGTACTCTAGTTAGTGTCTCAGTTAGTATGCCACCTAGGTTAGCTGAGTTTGGTTTGAGACCCACATATATGGTTCACCTTTTCCTTTTGTACTAAGAGAGAGTTCTTTTGGCTTTCACAACTAAGAAGAGGAAAACTTGTTTTCAGCCTCCACCTTTGTGTGTATTCCCCCATTGTGTATGTGAGAAACTTGCAAGTGAGACTCCTTACTTCTCTCCCACTCTCTTCACACAAGAATCACTTGTATATATTTCTGAGTTTCTTGTTGATGTGGATAGCTCTCTCCCATGATTATGGAGAGATGATGAAGACCTAAGGATGACCCCTATTGTGCCTCACTAGAAACGACACAACAAAGTAATAGACATGGAGTTGCTTAATAATATCAACCTCTATTGCATGCTTAATAGTGATGTGATGAAAAGATGGGTGAAAAGATACAAGGATGCAAAGGCAAGAAGACAAGAAGAAAGAGCCCTCTTTCGTACACACCATGGATCTTGTGTGTCATACCCTCAATATCTAAGAGCACTTCCAAAGGATATTCATGTGGATTGGCTACTTGATGAAATGGAGAGAGAAGAGAGAGACGAGGGGATGCAAATCATAATGGAAGAATGGGAGTATGCTAGGGGATGCATGAGCAGGGTTGGTATATAGAATGTTATGCATAAGTTAGGAGCTTTCGATAATGTAGATTTCTTATTTAATTGGTTTTGTCTTGGTGTAGTGTACTATGTTCAATGCTATATGGTGTGAGGGAAAGCATTTTCGAACACAACAGATTGAAGCACTTGTAATGTTTATCAGAACTCTCATCGACCACTACCATATGCTAGTTCGAACTTATAATTCTTGCCAGCACCACTTGTGGTTGCTAGTAGTTGCAATGCATGATAATACATTCCTTCATTGTTAGCACAAGTGCAATGCTTATTAGCACTCTCATCTACCACTATCCGATCATAGTTAGCATGTGCAATTTCTATTCTTGCATGTTATTAACACATACAATAACATGCATGTGCTAACAAGAATTTGCAACTGCTTGTTAGCATGTGCTGGCAAGAAACACTTGTGCTTGTTAGCACATACAATTCTTGCCAACATGACCTATAGTTACTAGCACCTGAAATCCTTGTTAGCACTCACAATATTTATTAGCACTCTCTTCTACCACTGCCGTATGCTAGTTAGCACATGAAAAGCTTGCTAGCACCTATAATTCACCACATGTTATTTGTGCAAAGTCATGAGCTGCATTGTATCTCCACTTGCTAAAGTAGAGCTGGCTCATATCTGATCAGTGGGTCCTCCAAAGGTTCTATCTTTCCTTCAGTATTACCTCCTCCTTTACGATTATGAAAGGATTTAGTGGCAGCTCTACTCCATTCATCACTGTCATTTTGGCTCTCGTCTGATTGGAAATTACCAACTACCTTGCCAAAGGCTCTTGAGAGTGCTCAGTCTTCACCAATGCTTCCAAATTCATTTCTGCTATAGGGAGAGGCAAAGGCAGAGGCCTTGTGTTCATCTCCCATCACCAAGGGACCATCTGCACTAGTATTAACAAAAGAAGAATGCGATCCTGGGGGGAGGCTAAAGAAGCCCCCTCATGGCTTGCAAGCTGCGTGGGAGTAGGAGGGACGCACAAAACCTCCTCGTCAACCTCCTCGGATAGTGGCTAAAGTTCCATTTCTAGACAGGAGAGGTGAGCACACATCATCTTGTTTTTTCATAAGAGAAGGAAATTGTATCTCATCCAAGGTATCCAAATCATCAAACTGGCGCAAAGGGGAACGATCCAAGATAGCTCACGTAGTAGAGGAAACCTCTGTCAAAAAATTGTGCATCGCATGCAAGTGAAAAGGAATAGCCTCAAGATGAATAGACATTGAGAGGTGAGGGTGATTTGAGTTACCATCACCCTCAAAGGCTATGTCCCTCCATCCCCATCACCATCATCCATCTCCATTAATCTCCCCCGACTCTATCTCTTTCAAATTTGGCTCTATTTTTTTTCGCCAACATCATTATTTTCGATGATTCTTTGTAGGTAAGGTTCATCGAAATCCATCTGGTAAATAGTGCATACTTCCCAAGTTTGAGCTGTTGGATTCTAAAGAAATGCAGTCATATTTAATTGAGGATGTACATCAATGGCTGTTTGTTTGGCTTCAATCCTAAGATTGCTAGGTGTACACAGCTCAGTTCCTATTCAATGATGAGGAGTCTATCAAAATTTTGGAATTCATCGTTCTAAGAATAAATGGATGCAAAAAAACAGAAAAAGGATGTAGAGGAACATAATACGCCATATAAAGTCATGTTATAAGTGTGGTGTATGTGTTGTACAAAACCTACAAACGTAAGGTCTTTCAAACATAATACTATTACGTGTACCATTTTGTATTATCTTTCAAGCGAAAAACTTGCATTTCCACATGGATTATTTGTCATTTGTTTTTGGATTACCTTGAATTTGTTCTTGGGTTATATTTTCATTTGTTCCACATTAGTTGCCATACACTATGCTCCTCCCCACATATAGAGTTTGATTCGCTACTCCCACGTCTAGATTGTGGTCCGAGGAAGAGAGGGTTTATGCCAGAAGTAGACATAAATATTCACTACTTTGTTGCACTTCGACCATCGGATGATGAGCATGAGAGTGTTAAGTTCTAGGTGGCAAAACTGGTGGACGGATGACAAGGGAAAAGTTGCAACATATTGGCTGTTTGAAAAAGGAATGCATTCCAAACCATGAAGCAATTTCAAAGCTTTCCACAAAGATAGTCATAGTATCTTGGAAATCAAGGATAAATTAAACAAGGAAGCACATGGGATATGATGTAGAAGAAAAAATAAGAATACCGCTACCCATTATTTTGCACATTACAGAGTTTTTGAAGATGCTCGCTAAGGAGGAAGTAGAAGGAGATAGTGCAAATGAAGAATGCCCATGACAATACCATTCAAGCATCCAAGCAAGAAGTGACAATGAATCAAACATTCAAACAAACTCTTTACCTAATTGTACTTAACACATTTGTAAAGGCAGAATTGAGTTATTGAAAACATTGCGTGTCAGACTCCTTTGTACAAAGACTCATGGAGAGAAATATTTCTTGTAAACATATGACATTGTAAAATTGCAAGCATAGCTATTACTATTTTTGAAGCACATTTAAAGAGTCTTCCATGCCTCTTGTCGATTTTATCCTTTAAATTTTTTGGGACTTCAAGAGTGTTATAGTTTTCTACATCAAATTTTAAGTTCATTCTTTTGGGTTAAATTATATTAATAAGTATTTAATTTGAAAGTGATTTTTCATGGGTTTAAATTAATAACTCATGACTTTTTTTTAACATGAATAGGATTGTTAAAAACAAGCAGTACAAAAGTAGGATTTAATCGATGTTTTTGCATTAGTAGTGCACCATTATACAGATAGATTGTGAAATTTATTATGTGGAAATGATAGTGCCAAAAAGTGAACTTTTGATTCTCGAATGATATTTTCATAAAGTAAACTTTTCAATTGGGAAGGATTTTTGTGATTAGTCCAAGATTAGACATATGAGTCCAAAATTAATGAAATAAGTGTTATGTCTCGTGATGATTCTACCATGTTGCAATTGCCAACAACCACGAGATTTGCCACATACTTCTACACTTTGCAATCTTTGGTGAAAAATAGGAGTTTTCTTATAGAGACATTTCATTGTGATGCATTTGAACGATGGATGTCAGAGTGACCCCGATAGGGCAACAAAGAAGGAAATGTGTGACTTGAAAGAAACATTGGGATCCCCTGCATTATGGAAACGGTTTGAGGATGCCGCTAATGCTATGAAACCTATTTTATATGCGCTTAGGTCATTGGACTGAAAGTCTCCAACAATCGAAAAAGCATCCATGGATGCACTTTTGGAGTATTGAGCAAGCTCTTATTGCAAGGAGCCCCCCTACTTGCGTGGGCCAAGAGAATGAGAGAAGACCATTTAATGCTACAAAACACAAGGAATTGTGGCAATTGTTTAGGCTACAATGGGAGCAAGATCATAATCCATTGCATGGTGTTGGGTACCTTTTAGACCCCGAGTGGTGGACTATGAAGCCCGAAGAGATCCCAATTGTTATGGATGACTTTCATAGGGTGATGTGACAATATTATCCCCACAACCATGAGTTTACAAAGTGTTGTAATGAGTTAGCCAAGTATCAGTGCAAGGAGGGGTTGTTTGCATCAAGCGATGTTCAAGCATTGGTAAAACTACATCTACTTGGAAATTGTGGATGATGAATGGTGGCATGTGTGAGCTTCTATGCCCAATTGCAATGAGGGTTCTTTCTCAGACATTCTCAAACTCGAGCTCAGAAAGAAACTGGAGTCATTACAAGTACATTCACAGTACTTTATGGAATAGACTTCTAGAGGATTGGGATGATGAGAAAGTGTAGATCTGTGCCAATCATAAAATCCTAGAAACATTAGGAGATGTGGGATATGAGGAGAAAGTTCCAAAATGTACTCACGATATCCCGCCAGATGCTATACAACCTGAAGCAACCAACCTGAAGCAACCCCATCGTTGTAGATTCTAGAACCCCAAGAAGAGGATGAAATTGGGATTCATGGTGCAACATCCGAGGAAGATAGCGATGAGGAGGATGAACCTGATGAAGATGAAGGAAATAATATTCGCCTTCCACATGGGTCTGAGATGAGGACATTGATGATGAACATGATGAGGATAGTGACTTGTGAATTGTGGCAATGATGGCAATAGGGTTTTGATTGTCTCATTGTATTCTGAATGTGTTCTTGTTTTTTTATTACAGGTTGCGATTTAGGGTTGGATAAGAATTGTCTTGTTGTGCATTGTAAATATATTAAGTTAAGGTTTGGGCTTTCATTATTCCTTATCACCATCGCCTAGGCTTCTAGGTTGTAATTCCAATTATTGTGCTCTTGACCAAGTTCAATTGATCAAGAGCATGGCAACTGGCATAACACTCTATCTCATATGCAATAGAATCCTATGCGTGGACGTGTGGAGGAAGCATGTGCAAAGTTTAATTTCTTGTGCAAAGTTTAATTGTGTGTGTGTGAGAGAGAGAGCGCTTGTGATGAAAGTGCATATAATTATATTTCAATAGCAAATAGAAAATACTTTTAAAGTTTACTTTAATAGTTTATAATTATTAAAGTTTAAAGTTTACTTTATATAAGATTGAATAGTGTTTTACATTCCAAATTCCAATTGATGCAGCAACCATAGCCTTCCTTAATTTATAGCCTTCCAATTGAAATAACCATTGCCTTCCTTGATGCAATTAAATTATTTGTTTTCAATTAACCATAGCTTTCCTTAAATAATTTATTATGAAATAATATATTGACACTATTCCAATTGATGACTTTAGGATTGCATGTGATGGATTTTTTGATTGGATAGCAAAATAATTATGAACGTTGGATGCATTTAAATTAATCACTAACCAGTTAAATATATGAATCCCACTACATCATATAGTACACCATCATATAACTTCAATGAACTTAAAACAAAGGAATATATTTTCATCATAAAGAGATTATATAAATGGTCATGAACTTCATTCAATGTCATGGTCCTAGATACAACTGCCATGTACAATGCCATTGATACTTGGGCTTTACAAAGTGGACAAATTGACCTAGTTGGCAAGTAATCTACTAGACAATAAAGATGAAATTTGTCACCGCAAAGCAAAGAGTAATAGCCAGTACAATTATCAAACAAGCATTGGCATATTGGGCATAAGCAATTGTCTTGTCTATCGGAGGGAAGGGGTTCCATGGCATATGGTTGTGACCATGGATGGAAACCAATAGCTAACTGCATCTCCACACTTGCATCTTTGATTAGTGTTGCACGTTCTTCGTGGGCCTCTTGCTGCAACCACGTGTTGAGGTCCTCCAAGCTCTTCAATTGGGCATGTACAACAATAATCTCATTTTGCAACTTTGGCTTGGTTTTCGGTCTTTCAGTCTCTAGGCATTGGACCTACTCAAACTCAGCCACGTTCTCTTCGTGAAGTTGCGCCACTTGTTGCTACACACTTGTTGCTACAGTGGACCATGCACACCCTCCAATGATGTAGACAATTGGGATTGGGTGATCATCACTACTGTATGACCATGCGTATGCTTGTCCTTGTATGAGGAGAAGCCCATCTATATACCCTTAATGAAGTGCACATATAAGAATTTGGCAAATTACATCACCACTTCATTATGGTGTGGGGGCTTTCCATATACCTTGATGTAGATTTGCTTGGCATTTTGCTGAATCCATTTGTCTCAACAATTGAGTATCTTCCACCTCCCATGCTAGTCCAAAGCTTGGGTTTTGGGGCTTCCATCTCCCTCTTTTTTTCTTTGTCTCCTGACCTGATTGCCTGAGGCTACCTCTTCATCTGCCTCTAAGGGCTAGATTGCCTAAAGCTCTTGTTTGGAGACCAGCTCATGTACTTCTTTCCATTACATGGCTGCAAAACCAATGCCCATGGTATCGATTTCTATTCAGATACTTATTGGAAATATCTATAAACAAAAATTGAATTATTAAACATACAGACCTCCAAGTTGAGCGTACACAGATGTACGTGCAATAGTCTCTGGCACATGCTGGAGCACTGCATTAGCAACCCTGCATAGTTGTTCAAACTATAACCATTGATTCTTGGCATGTCATGCCTGCTCTTCAGCCTCCTCTTGTGTCAACAGACGCTTGCCTGCTCTTTTGGAGACTTCCTCCTCCTTGTGCAGAGGAGGAGTATCCTCTCCTTGTGACATTTTCCAAAATTGTAGTGCGAACACTGTAGGTTTGGATAGCTCAATATAGATAAATTCCTTGAGTGTAGTATGCAAAGTCTGCATGCATCAAAATCAATATTCGTGAGTTAATCTTGTGTGACATAGGACACACGATGCAAATGTCACATACAATATGCTTGATGAAAGATGAATATGTTACAAATGCCATGCAAATGTATATGTTGCAATCTTGAATAAATGCTTTCAAATGTTGCAATCTTTACAAAATATAAAAGGTTGTACATTCACAACATAAATGACATCTTTTTTGAATTATAAATGCTTTCAAGGCTAATAATTTTGTTTTTGAACAAGAAGTTTATTACAAGTAGTTGCCTACTGTAATTCTTCCCTGATGAATCGCATGGTCCACTCCTCTTCCAATTCCAACATTGGATCAAGATGTCCTTGCTGATAAATTGATACCTTGATGACAGGACTATGAGTACCATCAGGCAAATCATTATCCATTGCTTCCTGTTGAAGGTTCTTCCATCTCAACCTTCTATATGTGAAATTCATGCAGAGATTTTGCCTTCCAATGAAATACCTACAAAATTGGGGATCTGTTAATACATAGTATCCTGATCATTTTTTAAACAAACAAGAATTGTAAGATTTACTCACCAAAATGTCACATCTGAAGTGTTCAATCGACATAGTACTAAATCTTCAGCATGGCATGTTCTTATTACCCATCCATTGTCAAATAGCTCAGACACCTAATCCATTTCTAAGCTCTTGCAAGTGTAAGTAATCTTTGTTTTCCTTAATTGCCTACAACTTGCAAAGAAATCAACAAAGCATGGAAATGGAAGAAACCAGCTCAACCTAGAATTTCTTCCACCAGTAGTTGGCTTCATAGCATTTCTCACATCATTAAACATTCTATTTCTATATGATTCACTTATCTCCATGCTTGGAAGCAGCCATATTAGACTATCAAAAGAGGGCAAGGGAAGAAATTTGTATCTACCATATTGTCCTTCTTCATCTAGCAAAATGAACATTGAGTCATAGAAGAAGATCCCATCCTTTTTTAATTCTGATGGTGTGCAACCTTCATACTAAAGACTCCTGATCTCAACATGGAGGACATGCAACACCCCAGTTACGCATGCTGTAGGCTCCCACTCTTTGTAAGTAGATGGATACAAGTCTATAAAACAAATACAAGGCATAAGACAGTTACGTCAAAGTCCCCGAATGAATGCAAATACTCTAAAAAGCAAATGAAGTACTAGTACACTTTGAAAAACTTATAATTGGGCCTACAATATGAAAGTCCTACATTTGGATGCACATATATGTTTGCATGGGTAAAGACATGCTGAATATATACTTATGTCACTATGTTACTGCCAGGAGAAATTTTAAAATCTGAGATCCTTTCCTTCCAATGTTTGGAGATGTCCATTGCATCCTTTTGACCCACTTTGTAGCACCCACGATTAGTGGGTTGCATTGTGATCCAAGAATATTTCCTGTAGAGCTAAGGAATCCATTCCCCATGCTCATCCTTAACATTCTTCAATACAACAGACTATAAACTACTTCTAGATCCATCATTTTCTACTTCCATAGTTTTTGCCCTTGTACCATATGACTAAAATTAGCTCTTTCTACTTCCAAAGATCCTCCAAATTTATATCTTCTATTCTCTCTTTCTCTATCCCTCTCTTTCTCTTTCTTTGCAAGTCTCTCTCTCTCTCTCTCTCTCTCTCTCTCTCTCTCTCTCCTTTAACTAAACCTCTCACAAAAATAAACAAAATATTATTACAAAAAACATAGAATACTTCTCTCTCTCTCAGTTTGTCTTCCAAGGTACCCCTCAAACAAACAAACATCAAAATTTTTTTTAAATACTTAGTTTACAATATTCTTCCTGCTCTATTTCTCCACAAACAAAGAAAACATTATCAATATCATATCATGCTCTCTCTCCCTTCCAAAACTCTTTGATTAGGATCTCTTTTTCTTCCTTCTTTCTCAAATACTTCTAAAACCTAGCAGTTTGAAACACAATCTTTGTCTCTCTCCCTCAATCATCCCCTAGACAGAAGAAAACATTATAATCTCTGTCTCTCTCTTTTCCCTTCCTCTACCTACCCCTCCTATACTAGCAAAGAAAAAAACAACTATTTTCTATCTCTCTCCCTCACTCATCCCCTCAAATAGATAAAAAAACATAGCAGTTTCAAATATAATCTCTCTCTCTCTCTCTCTCTCTCTCTCTCTTTCCCTTCCTATATCTATCCCTCCTATACTAATGAAGAAAAAAATGACTATTTTATGTCTCTCTCCCTCACTCATCCCCTCAAATAGAAAACAACATAGCAATTCAAAATAATCTCTCTCTCTCTCTCTCTCTCTCTCTCTCTCTCTCTCTCTCTCTCTCTCTCTCTCTCTCTCTCTCTCTCTCTCTCTTCCTCTATCTATTCCTCCTATACCAGTGAAGAAGAAAAGGTTGAAAATCATCTTGTAGTTTTCAAAATCATCTACCTCAATCTCTCCCTCTTCCCTGTCTCTTGTAACAAACATATAGACAAAGTGTGATACAAAAATGTATCTACTTAATACAAACAAAAATTTCAAGGCAAAATCACTTCATTACCTGGAAAGTATGTGTTCCTCATTTTGGAGCTACTCCAAAAAGGTAGACAAAGACCCAAAAATGATAGAACAACCGTTTTTCTCACTCCTTCCAAGTAGATTTAGGTCGCAACTTCAGGAGGTGACTCTCTATACTCCAAAAAGGTGAGGAAAGAACCAAAAATGAGAGAACACCCGTTTTTCTCACTCCTTCCAAGTAGATTTAGGTCGTAACTTTGGTTTCTCAGAGAGAGTGAAATAAGTAGAGAATGAATGAAAGAAAAGAGGGATGAACAGAGGTTGGACAGAATTTTCTTTGAGAGATTTTCGAATGTGGAAGAAAAACATGAGCAAAGAGGAGAGAGAATGACTAATCAAGAGTGGAAAGAAGATATTTTGAAACCAGTTGCTAGAAAGTGGCAGGAATAAATGTTTGAAACGTTATGGAAGAGAGAGAATAGGGGAAGAGCTGGTTAGGAAGTCAAATTTTGGGCCAAATGGTTGAACCAAATGGAAAACGTCAGCATAGTTCTAGCTAGGGTATAGTTTGCCATGGGAGGAAAACAAGGTGCCCTGACATGGTCAGGGCATGCCTGCCAAAGATAATTTTTTATTGTGAACACCCAATGACGTCTTTTGGGGTATTTTGAAAAAAAATTGAAATTTCCCCTAGATTTGGGGAGTCTTTGTTATAGAGAAGTCCACATGGAATAATTTCCTTCATGGATACCATATTCCTTTATTCAAGCCTCTAATATTTTAGTAATTCTCTAAAGGGCCCCTTTTTGAGTCCAAAATTTATGTAATTCCTACTCTACTAGTATTTTAGTCCTTATTGCAATAAATCCTAAATGAGGGCAAAAGTATTACGAGCCACCATGGTGACTGGAGGCCCGGTGGTGCCATCCACATAATCAACTGCAATTCATCGAGTGAAAATTGAGAAAAAGAGATTACATCTACATCCAATAATAGGTTATATAAAAATTAACAACAATTTATATTGAGAGCAAAAGTTGAGCAGAAGATCTTACATTTATAAAAACTCACCAATTATTGAGACCCTTAGAGGCCAAAAGATTACATCTAGCGACCATAACCACTCAACCATTGTTGAGTGGTTTATATAAAAATTAACAAAAATTTACACTGAGAGCCTCAAATTGAACAAAAGAGTACATTTGTAATAATTCAGTAATTGCTGAGATTCTTAGAGATCCAAAGATTATATGTCTAGTGAGCCAAAAGATTGTTGAGAGCCTTAGAGGAAACAAATATTATATCTAGCCATTGCTGAGTGGTTATCAGACATGTTGAGCAAGAGGATATTTATACAACTCAATATTGCCACCAGCTTAAGCTTGCTTTATTCAAATTTTTTGGGGAGCCGATGGAGGAGACGATAGAGAGGCCGAAGATCGTGCATAGTTTCAAGACTTAGATTACGCCCCCCCAACAAGACGAGAGTACTCTGCTATGAAAATCCTAAGCGCTTCGTCAACATTTAGGGGGAATCCATACAGCACATCCATACACAGGACAGAGGTGTGCATTCCATCCAAGATGGTGACATGTAGATGTGGGGGGAATGGACAAAGGGAACGAAGGGATTCCAAAAGAGCTAGCATTTCCAATCATATAGGGTGCAACCTAATACAAGAAGGAAGACAACATTGGGATCACCTAATACAAGAAGGCAAACAACATTGGGTGGTAGTAATTACAATAGGCATGGTGAGTGGGTTAGCAATGGAGTAGATGAGCAAACGGGTGGTGAGAGTTAGAGGAGGAAGCATGGAGCAAAGTAGAGTACCAGGTGGAAGAGAGCTAGAGGAGGGTGTGTGGAGCAAAGTAGAAGAGCCAAGAGCCATCGTTCTAGCTAGAGGCCCGAAGGCCTGTTATTACATGTCAACATCAAAGGTGATATATATGACCTCACAAGTCTCTGGAGTGATTGAGAAAAGGTCTTTTTGTTTTTGGATACTTTCCATATTCAATGCACAATATGTGAGAGTATGTAGACTGTTGGTTGAGTTGTGAGGAGTTTCTAGCAAGTGTGCTAACATATATATGCTAACAAGTAAGCTAACATAAGTATGCTAACTTAGGTCTCGAGGGGTGCACTGTTAAGAAACCCTATGTATCAAGTGCGTTCAAAGGGTATTTTGAAAACCCCCTAACTAAATTTTTTTTCCCAATAAAAACACTCCAATTTACTTAAGAACTATTGTTTTTTTTTTAATTGAATTAAAAAACCCCTCTTGTTATTTTAATCCTGTTCAATTTTTTCAAAAACTTGAATTAAAATACCCCTCCTTTTGAATGCACGTGGTATACTAAAATTTTGTGAGCTAACCCCCCCGAGACTTAGGTATGCTAACAAGTATGCATTTTTGCATGATGGCATGCTAAGATCATAAATTATGCTATTTAAAAATGTAAACGATATTGTGCTTGAGGGTACCCTTTAGGGCCAAGGGCCATATCGACATGCCACTGGACATATGTGGGATGCCCTTTGGAGGACAAATTGATGTAATGGGGTGTACCTAGGGGTACAAGGGTTGTGTGTTGGTTAATGTGGCTAGGTTAGGTGATAGAAGGTTCTAGTAGTTGTGATTGAGAGAATTATGGACTTGATTGAGAGATACTGGGAGAAATTTGTGGATCTAGATGCTCTACTGAGCTCACATATGATGTCACTCTTGGATGTAACTTGTGCCTATATATTGGGCATATCTCTCATGAATAATCACTTTTTTTCATCATCTTGGTATCTCCATCTTGTCTCCATGCTACTCCAACATGTGGTATCAGAGCCATGGAAGCCACCATAGCCTGGGAATCCTAGCTACATCGTGTTGCCATGTGGCATCATCCCTACCTCATCCCTACCAAGCTCACCTTCTTCCTCATCTTCTTCTTCCCCAATTCATGTTGATATTTTCAAGCTCCATACACACACTCAGGGCGACATTTCTCCAAGCCCTCCTGGCTAGAGATAGCTCTCATATAGGCGACCTTTGAACCCAAAGCACTCTCTAACATCTCACCCCTGCTACCCACCATTGGGACTTCTTCTCTACCCACTACCTCTTCACAAAATTCTTCATCTATGGGCACATGTTGACATTTGCTTCTAGTACTACTGTAGCAATAGTATGAGCAAGCTGCTCATGAATTCTGAGCTCAAACTGAGCTAGAATCGTGAAGAAATTATTGATTCTCAGTTCGGAATTCCTTAGACAATGTTGGTTGACCTGAAGCAAATCAGCATGCATTCGTCCCCATGCATTCGTCCTGGAGGACTTTGTCTAGTATATAAGCTCTCTCTACCTTGCAAAATACCTCTTGGATCTGCTCTCCATCATCTCAATTTGGGCCTCCATCGACCCTTTGTCTCTGCAGGTAGATTTTTTCCTCTTTTAGTCAGTCTCAACAATTGCGGCTTTTGGAGTTTTTAAGGAAGTTTTGACTACTTTTTCTCTACTTGACTATAAGAACTCAGTCATGGAGCATGTCATTGTAATGTGCATTTATGGGGATGAGGTGCTTATGCATATGTTGACCAAGTTTGACCACTATAATGGTGCTTACTTGATGTTTCAAGTTAATTCAAAGATGTTTATGGTACCTAGCATAATGAATGAAGTGTATTTACATTTGGATGATTGCATTATGCCATACATTCATGATCTTCTATGTACAAGAGTAGACATTGCCCCTATTTTACTAACAAGTGGTAAGACCCTCTTCATATTTTGATTTATGTGAAGGCATAAGGGATGCATGTGATCATGTACTTGAAGTCAACTTGCTTGAAGCTACTCATTTGGTAGCATACCTCATTAAGAGAGAAGGTATGAAGAAGAAGGATGCAAGAAAGATCAAAGGGCAAAGGAGTTACGAAAAGAAGGGCTACACCAAGAACCTCTCCAATGACAATATACCTCACACTATGGTAGCTCGGAAGAGAAGGAGGAAAAGGACAAGATATTTCATCAAGGGGGGATGGTTTCCCATATCAAAATTTTAGGTTCAACATACTAGGGTACTTTGCCCTTGCTATATGCATAAAATGAATGAAATAAAGTGTTTTGTGTGTGTCAAATAATGGTTCTTTGCCATGGATAGAGTCCATCTGTAAATGATTGTTAGTCTTTTGTTTGAGGTTTTACCTTGTTGGACCCATGGGGATTTCCATACATAGTCATTTTCCAAACCTCCAATTGTAAACCAAGAGTCCTAGGAGTGAGTCACAGGTTGGGTCCATGTGTGTTGCCACATGATGGTGGGCAAGCCATGGAGCATCCCATGTACTACTGCTGAGGGATGAAGGACAAATTTGTGTAATGGGGTGTACCTAGGGGTATGAAGGACAAATTTATGTAATGGGGAATGAAGGACAAATTTATGTAATGGGGTGTACGTAGGGGTACAAGGGTTGTGTGTTGGTTAGTGTGACCAGGTTAGGTGGTAGAAGGTTCTAGTAGGTGTGATTGAAAGATACTGGGAGAAGTTTGTGGATCTAGATGCTCTGCTAAGCTCACATATGATGTCACTCTTGGATGTAACTTGTGCCTATATATTGGGCATATATCTCATGAATAATCACTCTTTTTCATCATCTTGGTATCTCCATCTTGTCTCCATGCTACTCCAACACCTTGCCCCTAAAGGGGACCCCTCGAGGTCCATATCGACATGAAAGGGGACCCCTCAATGCGAAAAGTGTTACAGTAATTGATGTGTTATATTCAACTCTCCTCTTTGGGGAAAGCTTTATAATACAACTCAACATGGATTTCGTGAGAAAAAAAGATTATATCTAGCTAGCATAGCACAATTTATATGTTTACTCGCATATTTTGTATGTTTATTCATTTGTGTTCTATATATTGCAAAGTTATTTCAGTCTACAACCTTTTTTCCTAGATATTTTGTATCATACTATGAATCCTATCCAATTCATAATGTGATCATTTTCCTTTCAAAATCACATGGCATCCATAGTTGGATTCTTCACATCGGCTCTTTCTCCATCACCCCTTGTGCTACATCGTGACTCTCCAACACCATACCAAATTGCATAATGCCAGTTTGTCAAATTTTCATTTCAATTTTGGGAAGTTATCACATTCTTGGAATTCAAGTCTGGAATTTGTTTGACATAAGTATCTCAAATTAGATAAATCATGATGTAAGTTATGAACAAAAGTGAAAGCATCTATATATTGTTGCGTTTATTCCTCATTTGAACTTGGGGGGTTCACTCATCATATGTAACCCTATCACATGAGTACAATAGAAGGTTTTTTTAACTCCTAAATTCTACAAAAAATTTCGGAAAAAAATTACAAATTTGTATAGAAAAAGGATACATTTTATTAAGAAAATGTGTACATATAAGTAAATTTATAAGGGATTTTTTTTTAAATAGTAATTTTGGAAAAACGTTACATATTTTTATAGAAAAAGCGTACACTTTATTAAGAAAAAATGTATATAGAATGGATTTTATAAATATGCCTCAAACACATGTGGTATAGAGGGTGGCTTGCCTAGCTTGCATTATGCAAGAGGATCTACATGACATTTTTTTCTTTTGCATGCTTGGAAATCAATATCAATGTCCTTTCCCATCCTAGAAAAATAGGAGCACATCCTCTGCAAGGAAAGATTTCAAAGCTAATCCTCTTGAATTCAAAGATGTGGATTAAATTCACGGTTTTACAAAGAATGATGGTCAACAAATAATTGATGGATTGGTTTTCCATTTCCCTATCTAGCATAGCAAAGACATCAAATGATGGGCGCAAGTCGTTACCAACATTTGGCAAAAATAAAGGCCATTTTGCCTTAGCATCATCTGCTCACATTTTCTCAAGGTCCTTTATCAATTGATAGGTCTTCTTAATTACAACAGCAGCGTGTTCCTTCCAAGAGGGCTTCCAATTAGGAAATCTATGAAGCATTTCCTCATTGTATGCAATAAAAGATTTTAAGCCTTCTATTTCACCTCGGGGGGGTCACTCATCTTATGTAACCCTATCACGTGAGTTCAATAAAAGGATATTTTTAATTTTGAAAATTTACATAATTTAACTTACATAAAGGAGTATTTAAAATGATTTAAGAAAAAAATTACAGATTTATATAGAAAAAGGGTACATGCCTTGATGTCAAGTAAGTTAATGGAATGCATACAACTTCACTTGCAATATGTAGATCACATTGCTTTTAGCATAACATCTTCATACAATACTCTTATTCTCTTTGGTTGCTTTTCTACATCTGCCTGGACTTGCTTTCTTTTCATGTTTATGTATGTTCGTTTCTTCTGTACGTTTGTACACTTCTCCTTATCAAATTTATTTATCACTTTATTTTCATGGGATGTTGCATCCTTCATCTTATTACAATCAAAGTCAAATACTGAATAGTCTTTTGTTGGTTTCTTCTGTACATCCAAGTTTTTGAAAATTTTATACTTCTCCCCATTGAATTTATTTGTCACCATGTTTTCATGGGATGTTGCATTGTTTATCTTATCACTGTCAAAGTCAAATACCAAATAGTCCTTTGTTGCTTTCATTCTTTTCCTTGAAGTAATCTTCGAACCATTTGAGTCAATATCCATGTCATCCATGTTTGATAAGCCAACACTTTTGAACTCTTTGCGCTCCTTGACAATGTGTATGAATTCATCCACTCTAGATGATACATCACTTTTGAAACCTTTTGCTTTATTGGTACCAATGAACTCATCCACTCTCGACAAGATATCACTTCTATAGTTAGGTGCATTGAAATCATCCAAATTTTATATCTTTATCTTTCTCGACATGCGTGAATTCATTGACTCTAGATAAGACATCGCTTCTGTAGTCTTTTGCCTTCACAGTACCATAGAGCTCACCGATGATATCTTTATCTTTCTCGATGTGTGTGAATTCCTCAACTCCTGATAAGACATTGCTTCTGAAGTCTTTTTCCTTCACAGTACCACTAAAATCATCTACTCCTGATAAGACATAACTTCTATAGAGGATTGCATTGAAATCATATAATTTTAAAGATACAACACTTTTGATGCATTTGCCTTTCTCAATATGCAAGAATTCATCCACTCCAGAGCAAGAATTTCTTTTGAATTCTTTATCTTTCTCCATATCAATGAACTCATCCACTCCTGATAAGATGTTTCTTCTGTATTTGAGTTCATTGAAATCATCCATGCTTGAAGGGACGAAGCTTGGCTTGTAGGCATACTCTTTAAGTCCTTTGAAATTGTAGTATACTCTACCTTTGTCGTTGGAAACCACATGTCCCTTTTTAATCTTTAAAAATTGCATGCTACATCTCAAATCTTTTCCTTCCTCATAATAGGGACCATCCAATGACGTTGTGTTATCATCCATACCATCATTAGTAACTTTCACAATCCTCATCTTTGCAAATGACCACTGATCCCAGTGTTCAAACCCCAAAACTTGACCTTCCGCTATGTTCTTATTTGCAAATGATATCATTTGCAAAATATCTCCCACATTGAAATCCAAAGAATTGCACTTTGTATTCCGATGATATGTGTTGGATAAGTCTCATCTCTATCCCATGCAATAAATGATTTATTAAAAACATTATAAGGCATAACATCTCCAAGTGCTTCCATATCTCCACACTTATGCTTTAGCTCAACATGTGCACTAAGAATCTTTGATACAATAACTACAACCTTAACTTCACCAAGTCTTTGAAAGTGACAAAGAGAATTTGGATCACTATCATGGATTGTAGCAAATGCAACTACTTCTCTTTGGCAACATAATATCACCTCCATCCCAGGAATGAAATCTTTTGCCATCTTCCTGTGGAACAATTATAGAAAATATTAGTCTCTTTTGAATATTTTTCCTATTAGTTGTAACTTTTTATTAAATTAATCTCTTTTATTTTACTTACTTTATTTTATTAAATTTTGATGGTGATACAAGGATACAAGCATTTAGCTAATAGAATCTCTAATTTAAATTTGTGATTTTATGGTTTAGAATTATAAAAGATAGTATAAATAATTTATTATTGAGTTGCATGCAATGTGGTGTGCCCATCCGATAAGTACTTCTTCAGATAATACACCTAGGAGCGTACTTTTTGAGACAGATGTGCATCACATTGAGGCAAAAATGGTGTTTAATGTGAGAATCGACCATGCAAAGCATATCGGATGGACACAATACTTTTCATGCTCCTCAACCTAGGTGGTATATACTCACATGCAAAGTGGTGCACCCATCCCATAAGTACTTGTTCAAATAACACACTTGGTGTGAAGATAGTGG
This sequence comes from Dipteris shenzhenensis, assembly GCF_047967505.1. Lineage (NCBI taxonomy): Eukaryota > Viridiplantae > Streptophyta > Polypodiopsida > Gleicheniales > Dipteridaceae > Dipteris > Dipteris shenzhenensis. Next base: position 50,126,909 of record NC_141610.1, on the reverse strand, counting down.
GAGAGAAGGAAGGAGTCTCACTTGCGGCTTTCTCACATACACAATGGGGGAATACACACAAAGGTGGAGGCTGAAAACAGTTTTCCTCTTCTTAGTTGTGAAAGCCAAAAGAACTCTAGTACAAAGAAATAGGAGAACCCTATATGTGGGTCTCAAACCAAACTCAACTAACTAAGGTGGCATACTAATTGAGCCACGAACTAGAGTACATAAGGATAGTTGTCATCCAGCTATTATTCATGGGTGGTGTACCAACCGCATCTGCAGCTAACAAGTCGGTGACATAAATGCACAATGGTCACCCTCGCATATCATGAGTGGAGCTCGATATCTCAACACTCCCCCTCAAGCTCAATCCCAATTCCTGCACACCAAGTAGTTCTTTGAACTTGCATAGCTTCTCTGCGCCCAATGCCTTCGGGAATATGTCAGCTACCTGATCCTCTGTGCTGACATAAACTAGATCAATAAGACCTAGTAAAAACTTCTCCCGGACATAGTGATAATGCACCTCAATGTGCTTTGTTCTAGCATGATAGTGTAAAGAAAGAGGGGAGAGAGATAGGAGACTCAAGTTCAGCTTTCTTCACAACACACAAGCGAGAGAGGACACAAGGTTGGAGGGTGAAGCCTTTCTTCACTTTTGCACACAACAACAATACAATAGAAGAGGGAAATACCCTATATGTCAAAACCTAGAATACGTGGTTCATATGTGAACCCAAACCAAAACATACGTGGTAGTCTAACTACACCACAAGTACAACTAACATAGGCGGTGACATAAATGATAGTCATCCAGGAGATATGTCGGGGATAGAGCTTGATATCTCAACACTCCCCCTCAAGCTCAAATCCATCTCACGTACACCAAGCAAGCTCCTAAATCTGCGAAGCTTCTCGGTACCCAATGCCTTCGTAAAGATATCAGCCACCTGCTCCTCAGTGCTGACATAGACAAGATCAATCTCACCAGCTAGAACCTTCTCTCTCACAAAGTGATAATGCACCTCAATGTGCTTCGTTCTAGCATGATAAACTGGGTTATTAGCAAGCATGATGCTGCTAATGTTGTCACAATGAATGACAACTGCTGCATGAACTGACTGTCCCATATCTGCAAGTAGCTTCCGTAACCAAGCTACCTCACATGCAGCCATTGCTGCACCCCTGTACTCTGCCTCTGTGCTCGACAAGGCAACTGTTGGTTGCTTCTTGCTGCTCCAACTGATGGCACCACTCCCAAGAGAAAACATAAAACCACTAGTAGATCTCCTGTCTGAGACACTACCAGCCCAGTCAGCATCTGTGTATCCATGTACCTGTAATGCACACCCAGCTTCATAAAACAGTCCATAATGCAATGTGGACTTCACATACCGCAGTATGCGCCTAGCCGCATCCAAATGTGGCTTCCTCGGTGCCTGCATAAACTGACTCACCAGCCCCACAACATAGCTCAAATCTGGTCTGGTTATAGTCATGTAAATCAAGCTACCTACTATGCGCCTGTACATAGTAATATCTTCAAGAAGCTCACCTGACTCTGCATTGAGCTTCACATTCTGCTCCAATGGAACAGAGATAGGCTTACAGCCTGTCATCCCATATTTGGACAGCATGTCCAAACCGTATTGCCTTTGCAACAGCCATATCCCACTCGGGGATCTAATAACCTCAATGCCCAAGAAGTAACGCAGCTCTCCCAAATCCTTCATCTCAAATTTCTGCTTCAACAACAGCTTCACTTCATTAATGTCTGCATCACTATCACCTGTAATAATCAAGTCATCAACATAGATGACTATAAGCACAATCCCTCTGTTTGTCCTTTTCACATAAAGTGAAAAATCTGAATTGGAAATCTGAAATCCAATAGTGACAAGATATTGCCCTATCTTGTCTGACCATGCCCTCGGTGCCTGTTTTAAGCCATACAAGGCTTTGCGCAACCTGCATACAAAATCGGGGTGTGCTTTATCCTCATAACCTTCTGGCTGCATCATATAAACCTCTTCCTGCAAGTCACCATGCAAGAAGGCATTTTTCACATCCATCTGATGCAAAGACCATCCCTTTGCAGCAGCCATAGCAATTACTGCTCTCACGGTTGCCATCCTTGCAACTGGGCTGAAAGTTTCCTCATAATCAATTCCATATGTCTGTGCAAAACCTTTGGCAACCAATCTTGCCTTGTACCTGCTAACAGACCCATCAGCATTGTGCTTTACTTTGTAAACCCACTTGCAACCAATAGCCTTCTTATCATGAGGCAAAGGCATCAAATCCCAAGTGTGGTTTGCATCCAAGGCAGCCATCTCTTCATCCATAGCTGCTTCCCAATTTTTATGCCCTGCTGCATCCTCAAAACATGTGGGCTCTGGCTCCTCTAGAACCTTGACCATATAAGCATAGTGATGTGCTGTATACCCATCATATCTCAGCCTATCAACTGGATACTTAATACGAGTGGACCTCCGTACAACTGGATCAGTTGCAGGAGTCTTTAAATCATGCCTGCTTTTCCTTGCACCAGGTGTAACAACAGAAGGAATCCCAAGTTCCTCATCAAGGCTCATTTCAGAGCCACTTGACTCTCCATCAACATGAGAGCTACCAGCAGACACATCAAACACTGGAGCATGGTCCACTTTTTCTTTTCCCTTATGTGATACCTGCACAACACTATCAGGACTGCCATGTGACGATTCACTAGATCTCAATCTCCCTGTCCATGCATTAGATCCACTAGTAGAGGACTCTCTGGGTCCACTCAAGGCTTGAGATTGCTGCTCTGCATTTATTGCAGCATTCCCATTTCCTGCATCTGCATCTCCTACCATAACAGTTGGTGCATACCAGCTGCTCATTTCATCAAAAACAACATCTCTGCTCACTTGCATTTTGTGGGTGGAAGGGTTATAACAGCGATACCCTTTCTGGTGCTGAGCATATCCAATAAAGATGCATTTTTCTGCCTTTGGATCCAGCTTTGTTCTCTTCTCATCAGGAACATGAACATAAGCTATGCAACCAAATACCTTCAAGTGAGAAATATCTGGTTTTTGGCCTGTATACATTTCTTCAGGCGTCATGCCATGGACAGCTGCAGTGGGGGTTCTATTCATAATATAAACAGCAGTTGCTACTGCTTCAGCCCAAAAATAATCAGGCATGTTTTTCTCATTTAGGATCGCCCGTCCTACTTCTGCAATATGCCTGTTCTTCCTTTCTGCAACCCCATTCTGCTGAGGGGTAGACCTGCATGAGTACTTCCTTTGAATTCCCTGTTCTTTCAGATATTCACAAAATTCTTCTGAAAAGTACTGTCCCCCTCCATCAGATCTTAGCACTTTAATATGCACACCTTTCTCTTTTTCAACCATGGCCTTAAAAGCCTTGAAATGGCTGAACACTTCACTTTTGTGCTTCATAAAATAAATCCACACCTTCCTTGTGTAGTCATCAATAAACGTCACATAATAATGGCATCCACCAATAGAAGCAGCTTTGGTTGTCCAAACATCTGAATGGATCACTTCCAAAGGTCTTCTGCTCACCTTAGCATTTTTAGGAAATGCATGTCTGGCCTGCTTACCCATTTGGCATGCTTCACATACCTTTTGCATTCCCTCAACTCTGAATTTAGGCAAACCTGCAACAATGTTTTTCGTTTGCATAGATTTCAGCCTTTGTATATTCACGTGCCCAATGCGCTTGTGCCATATCTCAATATCTGCAATGACACCTCTCCCATGTGCAAACATAGCAGCTTTCACCTCAGGCATATCAACATCCAAGGTGAACATTCTTCCATTTTTGTTGCCTTTCGCAACCAAGCGGCATTTATTTTTCAGGTCTTCAACGAAGCATCCATCAGGATTAAATCTAACCTGCAGACCTTGCTCAACCATCTGGCCAACTGAAACCAGGTTCTTAGTGATTTTTGGAACATGAAGTACATCTGCCAAGTACTTTGTTTTGCCATCCTGCATAGCCAATGGCACTTTACCAACCTGCGTAATTGGGTGCGCAGTATCATCACCTGTTTCAACATAACCTGGCTTATCCAAATTTCTGACATCATGAAACCACTCACCATGACTGGTCATGTGGTTAGAGGCACCTGAATCAACATACCAAACATCATTGCAAGCTGCAGCATCTCCTGACATGGAGTTAACCATATGCTGCATCACAAAAAGGTGCTCATTTCTGTCGTCACCATGTCCACTTGATGATGCATAGTTGCTTTGCTGCAACTTCCCACTTTTGATGTCATTCTGCTTTTTATAGCATGTATTCTCCTTGTGTCCAGGCTTTCCACAATAATAGCATTCTGTGCTGCTATTTACTTGTTGGTTCCTTTGCCATGAACCACGGCCTCTTTGGCTCCCCCTGCCTCTAGAACTACCACGTCCTCCTCCATAGGACTGGTTTTCCTGTTGTTGCTGTTGGTTCTGATTTCCTGCACGGCCACCAGAACGGCCTCTTCCTCTACCCCTGCCTCTACCTGTATTCGAGTAGAAAGCAGTCTCTTGAGAAGTTGAGGTGGCTGAACCACCATTCCTTTGCTCTTCACTCAGCAAGAGAGCAATAAGTTCCTGAAAATCAGGAAATGTTTCACGGACTCCAATGGATGTCCGAAATTGTGCATAATATTTCCCAAGACCATTCAAGGTCACGGACACTAAGTCCTCATCATCAACAGGTGCTCCAATGGAGGCAAGAGAATCTGCAAGGCCTTTCACCTTCAAGGAATACTCATTTATATTCATATTTTTCCTTTGCACATTGTGCAACTCCTGCTTTAGCTGCATCTTTCGTGCTTTGGTATTTGTGCTATACAGCTTCACCAATGTATCCCATGCCTCCTTAGGCGTCTCTAGATCCTGTATATGCACAATCATAGAATCTGAAATGCTAACGGACAGCCAATACAGGCATTTTCTGGCTTTTTCATGCCATTCTTTAAAGGCCTTCAATTCAGCAGGAGTGGGAGCAGCACCCAAAACTGGTTCTGCAGTTTCACCACTGATGTAATCCCAAACTCCCTTTCCCATAAAGAAGTTTGTCATCCTGAACTTCCATGCTTGGAAGTTGTTCTTGTCAAGCTTCTCACTGACAATGGTAGACAGATTCTCAGACATTTTACAAATCACGAATTGCAACAGCAACCTGTAAACACAGCAAATGCCTCAGAAGGGCAAATAGCAAAACTTCTGCAAAGAGCCTCACAGGGGCAGATCTGCAACACTGACGAAAGTGGTATTTCACCACACAGTCACTTCCTCGTGACGATGTTGCATCAACAGGCAACAGGCATGAATCTGCAACTCCCAATATCTCTGCACACAGGCATACGATGCAATTTCTGTGGCACCTTTCCACCGACTAGCCGCGCAGTGGTCGCACAGCAAAAACAGGGCCTTTTTCTGAGTGCCTGCGAAGAACTTCCGCCTTCAAAACGGGCCCCGAAACGGCCTCAAATCAAAAAAATAAAGTCACCAAGGGCATCGCCCTCTCCCGCAGCATATACTGCGCTCTCGCCGCACCGCAAAGGGCCTCTCAATCTGAAGCAGTGCACTCCTGCACTTCTGGCTGTGCTACCTGCAAAGATTTGCTCCCAAACTCGAAGTAGGAAAGCAACACTGGTCCTCTTACCAGGACACCACAAACTTGGCTTTCTTTCTTGAGCTCCTTACCACGAACAAGGCTCTGATACCATGTAAAGAAAGAGGGGAGAGAGATAGCATGTCCCGAACATCACCAAGAACCTAGTTTCTGTTGGTCAGATGGTTGAGCAGGGCTTGCAGGTTAGATTTAATCCTCATGGATGCTTTGTTGAGGATATGAAAAATAATGGTCGCTTGATAGCAAAAGGAAAGAAGAAGGGCAGGATGTTTACGTTGAATGCAGACATGCCTGAATTGAGTGCAGCAATGTTTGCACATGGGACCGGTGTAGTTGCAGATATTGATATCTGGCACAAACGCATTGGTCATGTTAATATACAGCGACTTAAATCAATGCAAGCCCAAAATATTGTTGCAGGATTGCCAAAATTCAAGGTTGCAGAAATGCACAAGATTTGTGAAGCCTGTCAATTTGGGAAACAGGCAAGGAAACCTTTTCCTAGGCATGTTCAAGAGAGTAAAAAACCATTGGAATTAATCCACTCTGATGTGTGGACTACAAAAGCTGCATCAAGAGAGTAGTATACATTTGGCAAAGAACCCGGTCTTTCATGCCAGAACAAAGCACATTGAGGTGCATTATCACTATGTGTGGGAGAAGGTTTTACTAGGTCTCATTGATCTAGTTTATGTCAGCACAGTGGATCAGGTAACTGACATCTTCACGAAAGCATTGGGCGCAGAGAAGCTGCGCAAGTTCAGAGACTTGCTTGGTGTGCAGGAATTGGGATTGAGCTCGAGGGGGAGTGTTGAGATATCGAGCTCCACTCGCGATATGCCAGGGTGACTGTTGTGCATTTATGTCACCGACCTGTTAGCTGGAGATGCGGTTGGTACACCGCCCACGAATAATAGCTGGATGACAGCTATCCTTATCTACTCTAGTTTGTGGCTCAGTTAGTATGCCACCTTAGTTAGTTGAGTTTGGTTTGAGACCCACATATAGGGTTCTTCTATTTCTTTGTACAAGAGTTCTTTTGGCTTTCACAACTAAGAAGAGGAAAACTGTTCTGCCTCCACCCTTGTGTGTATTCCCCCATTGTGATTGTGAGAAAGCCTCAAGTGAGACTCCTTCCCTCTCTCCCACTATGTTCACAGTGCTGGGATTGAGTGATACAGTGCATTAGTTTATGCATCAAGCAGCGTTGACTAAGATTGAGTTGTTTCAAGCACTGGTTGGAAAAAGAAATCCATCTTCCATAGACTAGATGATGTGAAAGACATTCTGTTGTTCTTTGATTATAGAGGTAGGGATCCTTCTATGTTTTTGTAATCGAAGTAAGGATATACTTCTGCAAGCATTAGAGGCAAGATATGTCAGCCTTTAAGGTGAATAGTAGAAGATGCAATAGATGTAATGTGCTTTTTTGCTCTACATGCCTTCCATTTTTTGGATCAGACGTTTGGAAGATGTACTTCTGCAAACATGGAAGGCATGATATGTACATGTAGAGTATGAGCACGTTTTGGCTATATTCTACCTGCTCCTATGTTGTTGTCTCTCGATAAGGATTTCAGTGTGAAAGTAAGGAGACTAGAAAGGTATTTAATATGATGTGTAGGCTACTCCTTTTCTTTGGATGGGTGTATGGAGAAAGATACCAAGTATGGGGAGAAAGGATATGTGTAGCCTGATATTTGTATTCATGATGCATGTATGGAATATGTAATCATATAAGCATGGCAGGCATGATATGTAACGTAAAACTTGTGTGCAATGTTAGTTCTTTTTCAAATCTCGTATTCAGTAAATATATGAGAAGGAAGGAGATGTGCAATTCGAACAATGTGCCCTCTACTTAGTAGTCTTTGTTTTTGTGAATCATGTATTTTATATACTATTGAATCTCTCTCCATAATGAGTTTTATGTGATAGCATGAGAAGGAAGGAGGGAAGCAATATCATTTTGGGACATGACTCCTCTCTCCAATGAAATTCGATAAATCATATAGTGGATCAAGGGTTGCTTGCTTGCCTGTTGTTTAATCACGCTCGCTTGATTGGGCTCACTCGCTTTTCCTTGCTCGCTTTTTGGTAATCCTCTGCATACCACTATCTGCATTGCTTTGAGGAGATTCTCCTGATCTCAATCTGCCTGTCCATGGCGAAGTATGTGAACCACTACTAGAGGACACTGTAGGTCCACTAATATTTTGAGACTGCTGCTGTGAATTCTGTGCATCTATATCATCAATCACATTTATTGGTTTATACCAGCTGCTCATCTCATCAAAAACAACATCTCTGCTCACTGTAAACTTACGAGTAGAAGGGTTATAGCATCTATACCCTTTTTGCTATAGAGAATAACCAATAAAGATGCACTTCTCAGCTTTTGGATTAAACTTGGACCTCAACTCATCTGGCACATGAACATAGGCAATGCAACCAAAAATTTTCAAATGAGAAATATCTGGTTTCCTACCAGTATACATCTCCTCTGGCGTCATGCCATGTATTGCTGCAGTGGGAGTCCTGTTCATTATGTAAACTACTGTAGCAATTGCTTCGGCCCAATAATAATCTGGTAGGACTTTTTCATTTAGCATGGCTCGAGATACCTCTCCAATATGCCTGTTTTTCCTTTCTGCAAGTCCATTTTGCTGTGGGGTATGACTGCATGAATATTGTTGCTTTATGCCATGCTCTTGTAGGAACCTTGCAAACTCATTTGAGAGGTACTCTCCCCCTCCATCTGACCTTAGGCATTTTATTTGTAGGCCTATTTCTTTTTCAACCATAGCTTTAAAAGCTTTGAAATTCCCAAACACTTCACTTTTCTTTTTCATAAAATACACCCAAAATTTTTTGCTATAGTCATCAATAAAAGTGACAAAATAATGACAGCCTCCAATAGATGTAGCTTTAGTAGTCCACACATCAGAGTGGATTCATTCCAATGACTTCTTACTCTCTTGAACATGTCTAGGAAATGGTTTCCTTGCCTGTTTTCCAAATTGACAGGCTTCACATACCTTATGCATTTTTGCAACCTTGAATTTAGGCAATCCTGCAACAATATTTTGGGCCTGCATTGATTTAAGTCGCTATACATTAACATGACCAATGCGTTTATGCCAGATATCAATATTTGCAACTACACCAGTCCCATGTGCAAACATTGCTGCACTCAATTCAGGCATGTCCACATCCAACGTAAACATCCTGCCCTTCTTCTTTCCTTTTGCTATCAAGCGACCGTTATTTTTCATATCCTCAACAAAGCATCCATGAAGATTAAATTTGACCTGCAAGCCCTGCTCAACCATTTGACCAACAAAAACTAGGTTCTTGGTGATATTTGGGACATGAAATATATCAGACAGGTATTTCTTTTTCCCATCCTACATAGACAAAGGAATTTTAACAATCTGCACAATAGGATGTGCAGTATCATCACCAGTCTCCACAAATCCTGGTCTTTCCAATTTCCTTGCATCCTGCATCCATTCTGCATGACCTGTCATGTGGTTTGATGCACTTGAGTCAATATACCACACATCATTAGCTTCTTCTGCACTTGTCACAAAATTGGTCATGTGCTGCACCATAAACAAATGCTCATTTCTATCATCACCCAGTCTACTAGAGGATGCATAATTGCCTTGCTGCAATTTTCCATTCATAATGTCATTCTGCTTTTTGTAGCAGTCTTTAGCCATATGACCCATTTTACCACAACAGTAGCATTCAACATTGCTGTTTGCATTTTGGCCTCTCTGCCATCCACCACGACCTCTTTGGCTCCCCCTGCCTCTATAGTTACGTCTTCCTCTAAAGGACTGGTTTTCTTGAGTATGTTGCATATTCTCATTTCTACCACGGCCTCCAGATCGGTCTCCTCTACCTCTGCCTCTATCTCTTCCAGCATTTGAGTAGAAGACAGTTTCTTTTGAAGTTCCTCCTGAAGAAGATGCACCACCATTTCTCTGCTCTTCAGAAATTAGAAGAGCAAGCAACTCCTCAAAATCAGGAAATTTTTCACGGACGGCAATGGATGTCCGAAACTGTGCATAATCCTTTCCTAGACCATTCAAGGTCACAGAAACTAGATCATTGTCTTCCACTGGCAACCCAATGGAAGCAAGTGCATCTGCAATTTTCTTCACCTTCATGTGGTAGTCATTGATGCTCAGATTTTCTCTCTGCACATTGTGCAACTCCTGCTTAAGCTGCATTTTCCTGGCTTGCATATTTATGCTGTACATTTTTGCCAAAGTATCCCATGCCTCCTTTGGCATGCTTGCATCTTGAATATGCACAATCATAGAATCTGAAATACTAATAGACAGCCAGTACATAACTTTTTTGGCTCTCTCATGCCATCCTTTAAATGCCTGCATTTCCTGTTGATTGGGAACATTAGGAAGAACTGGTTCTTCTTCATTTCCTGTAATGAACTCCCAATAGCCTTTTCCCATAAGGAAATTTGTCATTCTAAACTTCCATGTTTGGAAGTTGTTCTTGTCAAGCTTTTCAGTGACAATCTGTGAAAGAGAATCAGAAGCCATTACAAAACACTACAAAATATTCTGTCACTGCAAAAAACACAGCTTCTGCCTCACAAGAGCAAATCTGCAAAACTGACGTGAGTGGTATTTAACCACACAGTCACTTCCTACTGACGATTTTGCATCAACAGGCAATATGGATGATTCTGCAACTCCTAATATCTCTACACACAGGCATACAATGCAATTTCTGTGGCAAATTTTCACCGACTGCAGAACAGTGATCGCACAGCAAAAACAGGGCCTTTTTCTCTATGCTTGTAGAGAACTTCCTCCTCCAAAACGGGCCCTAAAATGGCCTCGAATCAAAAAAATAAAGTCACCAAGGGCTTTGCCCTATCCTCCAGCATATATTGCCCTCTCACCACACCACGAAGGGCCTCTCAGTCTGAGACAATGCACTCTTGCACTTTCCGGTTGTGCTACCTGCAGAGATTTGCTCCCAAACTCGAAAAAGGAAAGCAACACTAGTCCTCTTACTAGGACACCACGAACTTGGTTTGCTTTCTTGAGCTCCTTACCATGAACCAGGCTCTGATACTATGTGAAGATAGTGGGAGAGAAGGAAGGAGTCTCACTTGCAGCTTTCTCACATACACAATGGGGGAATACACACAAAGGTGGAGGCTGAAAATAGTTTTCCTCTTCTTAGTTGTGAAAGCAAAAGAACTCTAGTACAAAGAAATAGGAGAACCCTATATGTGGGTCTCAAACCAAACTCAGCTAACTAAGGTGGCATACTAACTGAGCCACGAACTAGAGTACATAAGGATAGCTATCATCCAACTATTATTCATGGGCGGTATACCAACCGCATCTGCAGCTAATAAGTCAGTGACCTAAATGCACAACGGTCACCCTGGCATAACACTTGGGAGCGCATTTTTTGATAGTTGTGCATAACACTAAGGAAAAAATGGTGTATAATGCATGATTGACCATGCATAGCATATCTGATGGCCACAATACTATGCACGCACCTCAACCTAGGTGGTATTGAGTTGCATGCAATGTGTTGCTCCCATCCAATAAGTACTTGTTGGAATAACACACTTAAGAGCATGTTTTTTTATGGATGTGAATCACACTGAGCCAAAAACGATGTTTAATCCTTAATCAACAATGGAAATCCTATCTGATGGGCACAATACAATAATTTGCATGCACCTCAACCAAGGTGGTATGGAGTTGCATGCAATGTGTTGCACCCATCCGATAAGTGCTTGTTGGAATAACAAACTTAGGAGAGTGTTTTTTTATGGATGTGAATCACACTGAGCCAAAAACGGTGTTTAATGCTTGATCAACAATGCAAAGCCTATCCGATGGGCACAATACTTTGCACATACCTCAACCTAGGTGTTATTTACTTGCATGCAAAGTGATGCACCCATCCCATAAGTTCTTGTTCGCATAACACACCTGGGATAACACTAGGAGGAAAATGGAGCATAATGCGTGATCGAGCATGCCAAGCATATCTGATGAACACAATAATTTTCATACACCTCAACCTAGGTGATATTGAGTTACATGGAATGTGGCACACCAATCCAATAAGTACTTGTTAGAATAACACACCTAGGACAATCTTTTTTTACGCTTGTGCATGACACTAAGGCAAAAACGGAGTTTAATGCTTGGTCAACCATGCAAATCATTCCTGATAGGCACAATACTTTGCATAGACATCTATTCAGGTGGTATTGATATTGCATGAAAAGTGGAACACCCATCCCATAAGTACTTGTTTGGAAAACACATCTAGGAGTGTGTTTTTTGATGGTGGTGCATAAGACTAGGAGGAGAACGATGTATAATGCGTGATAGACCATGCAAATCATATCATATGGACACAATACTTTGCATGCATCTAAACCTAGATGGTATTGACTTGTTTGCAAAGTGATGCATCCATCCAATAGTACTTGTAAGAATAACACACGGAGCGTGTTTTTGGCAGATGTGCATCACAGTGAGGCAAAAACGGTGTTTAATGCAGAATCGACCATGCAAAGCATATCAAATGGGCACGATACTTTGCACGTGCCTCAACCTAGGTGGTATTTACTTGCATCCAAAGTGGCGTACCCATCCCATAAGTACTTGTTCAGATAACACACCTGGGAGCACGTTTTTTATCGGTTGTGCGTAACACTAGGGGAAAAACAGTTTATAATGCGTGATCGAGCATGCAAAGCATATCTAATGGGCACAATACTTTGCACACACCTCAACCTAGGTGGTATTGAGTCGCATGAAATGTAGCACACTGATCCAATAAGTACTTGGTTCTTAGTGATATTCGGGACATGAAATACATCAAACAAGTATTTCTTTTTTCCATCCTACATAGACAAAGAAATTTTACCAATCTGCACAATAGGATGTGCATTATCATCACCAGTCTCCACAAATCCTAGTCTTTCCATTTTCCTTGCATCCTGCATCCATTTTGCATGACCTATCATGTGGTTTGATGCACCTGAGTCAACATACCACACATCATTGCTTTCTTTTGCACTTGTGATAGAATTGGTCATGTGCTGCACCATAAATAGATGCTCATTTTTGTCATCACCCTGTCTACTAGAGGATGCATAATTGCCTTGCTGCAATTTTCCAGTCATGATGTCCTTCTGCTTTTTATAGCAGTCTTTAACCATATGACCCATTTTACCACAGTAGTAGCATTCAACATTATTGTTTTCATTTTGGCCTCTCTGCCATCCACCACGAACTTTTGGCTCCTACTGCCTCTAAAGTTACCATGTCCATAGGACTAGTTTTCTTGAATTTGCTGCATATTCTGATTTCTGCCATGGCCTCCAGATTGGCCTACTCTACCTCTGCCTCTACCTCTTCTAGCATTTGAGTGGAAGATAGTTTCTTTTTTTTTTTCAAAAAAGAGACTTCTATTAAGTAAGAAAGAAACCCGCTAGAGCAAGGTCTGTGCGAAAATACACCATGCTAAGCATGTAATAAAAACACCTCAGAGGAATGAGGTAGAAAGAAACCAAGGCTGAGGCTGAAAATGCCATCTCAACCCTATAGAAGTCTCAGCAAAGAAGGGAGAGTCTCTCCAATCTCTAAGAAAAGTAACTCTCCTGGAGAAGGCTGCTCGAGATGTCGACCAAATGGCCATCAGAGTGTGTATCGTATCTGTCCAAGTACTGGCCAAGATCTGAGAAGGGTGAACCTGAGAACCCTCCAAAGCCTCAGTGCACTTGGCTCCCCAAATGTGCCATGCGGCAATGCTAGCTAGGATCTCCCATGAAGAGTCGACCGAGGAGTGAGCAGCCTTGAAAAGAGTGGCTGGAACATTCTCTAGAGAGCACGACTCCACAAGGTGTCATCAGATGTGCAGAACCAAAGAGGAGTCAAGTCTCTCAAAAAATACCTGGGGCCCTGAAAGAGTAAGCCAAGCCAGTGATCCCCAGGTCATATAGAAAGGTAGGCAAACAAAAGTGCTGAAAAGTCTTGCAATCCCCTTCCATATGGTTCTCGCCTGTCTGCCATCCCATAGGCAGTGCTGTATTGTCTCCAAAGCAAAAAGGCAGTGAGGGCAAGAAGGGTCAGCTCCAAACTTGGACCTCCAATGGTTCATTGCTATCCCACCATGACTAAAAAGACAAAAGAAGAGAGTGATTTTTCTATTCCGGTGGGATTTCCAGAGCCTCTACCAAAAAATTCTCTGCAAGTCAGCAGAAATCTGAAAGTTCTCTCAATGAGGAGCTCTGGTAGGCTTCCAACCCCTAGAGCTGAGCTGGAATTTCCTAGCATTACTGAGCGTGTAACGAAAGAAGGGGATGCCCTTCTCTCGGTGCCCTTCAGAAATTAGAAGAGCAATCAACTCCCCAAAACTAAGAAAATTCTCACGGATGGCAATGGATGTCCAGAATTGTGCATAATCCTTTCCTAGACCATTCAAGGTCGTAGAAACAAAAAGTACTGGTAAAGGATAAAGAGGACACAATTCCAAAGGCAACTTTGAAAAAAAGGCAATGTTTCTCTGCTTAGAAACTTCAGGTACAAGAGAAAGAGGAGGATAGAGAAAATATACAAGAAGAAGAGTCAAATCAAGAGGTTGAGGAAGATCAAGATGAGCTCATGTCAATAAAGAATCTCAATCTGCATCTCAATGAGACAATCACAATAGATTATATCAGAATGCTCAAGATGTGGAGTCAACATCTATTTTTACCAATAATAGGAATCTTGACATATCTTATGCAATGCAAATATTCAAGTCTTTGGTGGATGGAAAGAAACCCATGGTTTCTAATGTGGTCTTATGTCCAATCATGTTCTATTCAAATATAGTTAGCCATGACAATGGAGCTACATTTGAAGGACCTACCCATTTTGAGGAGACTTTCGGCAAATTCTTCACACAAAGCCTTTGACAAATTTTGCATGAACAGGGTGAAGAGGCAAATTCCAAGAAATTTTTGAAAGAGGCAAAAAGAAATTTCTTGCTGCATTGTAAATTTGACCGATTGATGGTCAGCATTATGCATATGCCTATAATGAGCTTCCTAAACAAGCAAGGGACTCAAGAAGGCTCACTACAGAGCAAATGTCAAAGGTTCTTCCCTTGAATTTTTATATGGCCACAATATGCATTTTTAAGCATCCAACAAAATATTTGATTGAGTCCGAAAGACTGAATCATGATATTTTTGCAAAACATAAGATAACCTTGACATTGAAAATCCTAATGAAAGCGAGGAATTATGGACTACACTTGGTTCTCCAGCAACATATTTGAAAAGAACTGCCACAAAAGCAAATGCAAACAAATTAGTCAACTTTTATACATGTTTAAGTGTAGTTGTATCAAGGGGAAGTCAAGAACGAGAAGAATCTCTCATAAGCTTCAAGGTAGCAATATAATGAGCTTCCTAAACAAGCAAGGGACTCAAGAAGGCTCACTACAGAGCAAATGTCAAAGGTTCTTCCCTTGAATTTTTATATGGCCACAATATGCATTTTTAAGCATCCAACAAAATATTTGATTGAGTTCGAAAGACTGAATCATGATATTTTTGCAAAACGTAAGATAACCTTGACATCCAAAATCCTAATGAAAGCGAGGAATCTATGGACTACACTTGGTTCTCCAGCAACATATTTGAAAAGAACTGCCACAAAAGCAAATGCAAACAAATTAGTCAACTTTTATACATGTTTAAGTGTAGTTGTACCAAGGGGAAGTCAAGAACGAGAAGAATCTCTCATAAGCTTCAAGGTAGCAAGAGATAGATATGCTGACTACACAAGTATAATTTTTTGACTTGATGAGGTGTTTAAAAAAGTTGTGGCAGTTTGCAGTGCATAAGAGAAGGGTGAGGCTACTTATCAAGGACCTTTGTTACTATCACAAAAGTCAAAGGTTGAGAAAAAAGAGGTGACAGCAAGAATGTGGAGGCCCATGAAGTATTTGCCGAATAGCTATGTAACAATGGCAATAGAAAAACTCCTCAAGAAAGAATGGTTTTTTGGCAAGAAGGACAAAGATCATTGCATGGAGGAGTGCATCAACATACAGGTGAAACGTGATGCAATGGATAGTGCGATCAGATATTTGCTCATAGAAAAAGTAATTCCTACTGGTCAATGCAATATTGACCCTAATATTGTGAAGCATCTAGCCGCTTTATACACAGCTAAGGAAAAGGCATGGGTGCATAAGTGGATGAAGAATCAAGAAGATGGGGCCGAAGTAGTCACATCATTCATGAGAGCCCAAATCCCACCACAGGTGATTGCATAGGTTGAGAAGCATGGCTTTCAATTCAATGTCAACATCACTTCAAAACCTGGAAAGCTTGTAGAGTATAGGGGCATTTTAGATGAAGACGTTTTAATTGATGAAACAAGCTGGGATAAGCCCCAAGTATTCTCTATCGATGAGGTTTCTTCCAATGATATTTGCCAATTCATTGATAGAATACTATATACCACCATTAGTAGAGTTGGAATTTGCAATATTGTGATTTTTGTCAATATAAAAAAAACAAGGAAGAGATACATAACACTTTGGAGAAAGTTTATGCCTCTGATTTCAAGATCTACAATGGTGTGTATGCATTTTAAACAAGCAAGAGAGAATGTGGATTAAAGATCCAATGCCTCGAATCATTCCTCTTATGCATGCGGAGTCCATATCCTGACCAGTCTCTACAACATAACATTAGGGGGACTTCCAAGAGTTTGTGTCTCATGCTAGAGGACAAAGAAATCCACAAGTCCTCTCATCATCAAGTGCACTCCAAAATCTATGAATGTCCTCCAAAAAGTGGAAGTCTTTTGATTACTATGCTGGAATACTTGGCAACTGCCTAATTGGGAGGTCACCCTATTACGGATGGGATATCTTTTCGAAGATCTTCTCAGAAAAGGATATTCCACTAATATTATTGAAAGAAAGGCTTCAATGGCACACTTTCCACTTGCAAGCTAATCTAATTGTTGGCTACAAGAAAGAGGTGGAACATAAGAGGATTGGAGATGATGAAATGGAAGATCTTGTGGCTCCCTGTATAAAGACGAAGGTGATGCAGACGATGACATGGATGATCCTCCTAGTTCACAAGATTACTCCTAGTTCACAAGATTACTCAAAGAAATCATGGACACATCTTGGTATGACCCTTTACTTTTCTTTTACTAGCATTACATTTAACTATAACCTATCAATCTCACAAGTGCAAAGATAAAGTTTGTATCAAATCTGAGGGCAACCATTATGACTTTATTCATTAACATCTTTTCCTCGATATCTTAGGATTTGAAACTCTTTTGGACCAAATGATAGATATTGAGGTTGCTATCCAATCACAACCTGAATATCAAAGTTGCTTCCTATTTCTTGTAGCTTGGATAAATCTTCAAAATTCTTAAGCGTGAGCCACACCATCATCATATCCTCTGAGTTCCCATAGAAGTGACGTAGTTGAATCTCTATATCAGGAAAGTCTTTCGGTGATCCTTTTATTATCATAAATGTTTCACTTTCAGTTTTTCCAACAATCACCATATCAATTAAACTTGAAGGAAATATTGGACTTTCTGACTTCAAATCCATGTGAACTCGTTTCTTCTTCCTTCCCCTCTACTGTCTGTAAAAAATAATTTTCGAGGAGAGGATCCTACTATTGCATGAGGACTTCTCTTTGAGGATAAGCCACCCATCGCCATCACAAATCCGAGCATCTGGCACATGTACACAACCTAGCTATACCGAGGCTATACCACATCCCGATCCAAGCACTGCCTGATATGTCTTCTCTGCCAAGGCCATCTTGTTCCCTGCACAAAATTTGCGAGCTGCACTGAGCCAACTCCACAACCCAAAAGCCTAGGACCATGAGGGGTGGTGGACGCAGTATTTATATTGATTAAATTTAATGAGCTAATCTTTGGTTATTTTCTTTATCTTGTCTTAGTATTTATATATTGATTAAAATATAATGAGCTAATGTTTGGTTATTTTTAGAAGCAGTATAATGATATCTTGGTTTCCTGTAAATTTTGCAAAGTGTGTATATATCGTAGATTCCCTTCTTTCTACATGGCCCAACAATACTAACAAATCACTAGAAGATATTTGCACCTGGCTGCAAACTCTCAATATGGACAACGTACGAGTTATCATTTTTCCATATAATGAGATGTAAGTGACACGGCAACCTCATATTTACTTTTGCGAGATATAAGATGATATTTACTTTTGCCAGATGTAAGATGAAGTCAAATAATAAAGATTCTTAATTGGTCATGCAAGAAACATTGGAGTTTGGTAGCTTTGGACCTACAAGCCAATAAATGCTATTTTGCCAATTCAATTCCAAGATATCATGGCAATGTGTTAGTGTAAGTATATAACTTTTGTGGTACACTTACTCTTTATGCATTGTAACTTTCATGGTATGTATCTTTTGCAATGCACTTATTCATTCCCTTGCATGTTCTGATGGATAGGTCCACATCAAGATTAATAAGAGAAATTGAACAAGTCAAAAACTATGATGGTGACTTGCAAGAAGCAATGGACTTACAAATGATGCAAGGTTGTAGAGCAAAATGATCCATACAACTATGGGTGGAGAGTGTGCTATAGCTGCAAGTTGCTCCTCGATGAAATATTTGATGTGAAGGGCTCACAATCCTCAATGTCTACATATTCCGATGTAGAACTATATACATTTGTGGCTCATATTCTTCGATTCATAATTGCTCAATCTCCAATTAAAATAATTGAGACACCCAAGTCTGCATCAAAGACTCTCGAGGAAGTAGAGACTCAATATACTCCCAATCCATCACAGCGTTTGAAGGAGTCTACTCCCGAAGCATCACAATTGACTCCATCCACCGTAAAAGTTGAGATTCAACATACCCCCAAGGAGTATAAACCCAAAGCATCAGAAGGGAGTCCACTCGCAAAAGTAGAGACTCAATCTATGGCCAAAGAATCATATCATTCTGGGGACTCTAGGCCCAAAGCATCCTAGGAAAGTCCACGAGTAGAAGTAGACACTCATTCTAAGTCGTGGGCATCACACCCTCCCAAGGAGTCTATGCCCAAGGAATCACCATCTACCCCACACTCAAAAGCAGAGATTCAATATATTCCTGGGGAATCACAACCTCCATGGGATTCTATGCATGAACCATCACAACGGGGTCCACACTTGGAAGTAGACAAATTCTATGCACGAAGGAAGAGTCCATATACGCCTAAAGCATCAAAGCCTCGAGAGATAGAGCCTACTTCCAAAGCATCACAATGGAGTCCATAGGAAGCATCAAAATCCACTTCATTGTGAAGCTTCATGATGGGTTTAGCATGTACATGAGTTATTTTTTGAAGTAGAAAAACTTTATTGGGCAAGTGATGCATGTAAAAGTGCAAAGTCGCAAAACTTTGTATTTGTGATTTTGTTGCTCAAAATGTTATTTTGGTTGATTGTATAAAATGTGAATACATAATGGGCATTCATCATGGACACATATTAAATGTGTGACTTGTTTTCCTTCTCTCACGATGTTATTTTGGTTGATTTTATTATGTGAATACATAAGCGGCATTCTTTCATGGATACATAAGGGACATTTATCATGGATACACTTGATGAGAATTTGCTACTCAAAACAATAAGATTACTCAAATCATACTATAGGGTCAAAGTTTATAACATTATAGAGTCATAAGAGCCACACTATATGAAGAATTTGCTACTAAAAAATAAATTGTATTAGCAATTCTAATATGATCCGCTCAACCCTACCAAACTTGTTGCAGAGAATACAAAATAAGATTAACGACTATTACAAGCCACATAGGCCGAGATCACACTAGAAGATCTCATCATTAGTATCTCTTATCTTGTCAACAACCCACTCTTCCATGGACTCCACGTACGTATCCTCAACATAATTACAATGAAGGAAGAAATTCAAGTAGTCACAGATTGTTTCTTTATAATCTCTTTGGGAGGCCCTTATTGTTCTTTCAACATCTTCATGGATACATAAGGGGCATTCTCTCATGGATACATAAGGGACATTTATCATGGATACACTTGATGAGAATTTGTGACTCAAAACAATAAGATTACTCAAATCATACTATAGGGTCAAAGTTTATAACATTATAGAGTCATAAGAGCCACATTGCATGAGAATTTGCTACTAAAAAATAAATTGTATTAGCAATTCTAATATGATCTACTTTGCCCTACCAGACTTGTTGCTGAGAATAAAAAATAAGATTAACGACTATTATAAGCCACACAGGCCGAGATCACACTAGAAGATCTCATCATTAGTATCTCTTATCTTGTCAACAACCCAATCTTCCATAGACTCCACGTCCATATCCTCAACATAATTACAATGAAGGAAGAAATTCAAGCAGTCACAGATTGTTTCTTTATAATCTCTTTGGGAGGCCCTTATTGTTCTTTCAACATCTTCATGGATACATAAGGGGCATTCTCTCATGGATACATAAGGGACATTTATCATAAATACACTTGATGAGAATTGGTGACTCAAAACAATAAGATTACTCAAATCATACTATAGGGTCAAAGTTTATAACATTATTATAGAGTCATAAGAGCCACATTGCATGAGAATTTGCTACCAAAAAATAAATTGTATTAGCAATTCTAATATGATCTGCTCAGCCCCACCAAAATTGTTGCAGAGAATACAAAATAAGATTAACGACTATTACAAGCCACACACGCCAAGATCACACTAGAAGATCTCATCATTAGTATCTCTTATCTTGTCAACAACCCAATCTTCCACAGACTCCACGTCTGTATCCTCAACATAATTACAATGAAGGAAGAAATTCAAGCAGTGACAGATTGTTTCTTTATAATCTCTTTGGGAGGCCCTTATTGTTCTTTCAACATCTTCATCAAATCGGCCATACCGAGTGTTTCGATAACATCGGTTGCTTAAGAAGTCCAAGAGAACTTATCATGCTTTTATAATACATTGTAAAAGTCTTTTGCTCTCTGCTATCTTCTGAGTCTCCTCCCTCTCTGTCTGCCTCTGTGCATCGAATTCCTCTCTCTCCACCCATGTCAGTGGAGAGACTTGTCGAATTATTGACTCTCCTTGCTCCTTGGTCAGCAATCCATTCTTTGACACTATTGATTCCAAACTCAACGCCTCCGATGATGCCAAGGACATCCATGGTGGGTGGAGAGATGATAAATTAAGAGTGATGCACGAAGAATGTCCTTGTAGGACTATGATGGATGAAAGAAGGGAGTCTAATAATTATATTATTCTTGTCTTCAATCATTTTATTTCATAGATTTAAACCGATTCAAAATCTATCATCTCATGTGTCTCACATTTACGGTCTTTCATCTTTTACTTAACTCAATGGACAACTCACCTCTCTAAATTTATTAAATCGATTTTACTTTTTTCAAGTCTAACTTATTATATACAATAAATATTATATCATTCTTGTGTTTCATCACTTTATTTTATAGATTTCAATGTACTCAAAATCTATCGTCTCACATGTCTCCCATTATGGTTTTGCATCTGCAAGTCTAACTTATTATATAAAATAAATATCTCATGATGAGATTCTAATAATTATATCATTCTTGTGTTCCATCACTTTATTTTATAGATTCCAATGTACTCAAAATCTACCATCTCACATGTCTCACATTACGGTCTTGCATCTATTACTTCACAAGTCTAGTCATCTCAACGTCTTCCAATTCTTTATTCTAAATCTTTCATCTCACATTATGAGTCTGCAATTCTATAAATCCCCCTCTAGTCGTTCGTCTTCTACATCTCGGCCGCAACAAACACTTCTTCCACTTTGCTCTTGTTACCTTACTCCTCTCCTCAAGCTTGCTCCTTCCATCATGCCTGTAGCCTTACCTCCTCTCCTCAAGCTTACTCCTTCCATCTTGTGCGTAGCCATACAAGAAAACACTTCTTCCACTTTGCCCTCATTATCTTTCTTGCTCTTGTTACCTTTCTCCTCTCATTTCCATGGATCTGTTTGAAGTCATCGATTCTGTCGAGCAATCCATTAGCACCAACAAGGAATGGATTATCAAGAACCAGGGGAAGAGGGAGGAGAGAAAGAGAAATCCAGCTCTATTAACCCAGTATGAGAAGCACAAGTTTGGTTGTCTGAAGGGATTAGAGAAGGAGGAGAGAGGAAAAATAAGTATGGCTACTAGCGAAATAGATAAACTACATTCATATAGGAGAGAGCTAACATACTTTCAAAGTGAGATATCTTCACGTGTGGCTTGTTATGGAAGATTTTCACCCCAGGAAGCGCAAGCCATTCGGAATAAACAAAGTGCTATATAGGAAAAAATTCATAATTCCTTACTTCTCTTCTGTAGTTTTAACTACATCGATGATGATGAGATGAACTCAACCCTTAAATGGGTTGAATGTAGGATTTCAAGAGAAAATAGATTTTCCTTCTAGTGAGAGGCTTATTGTAACTTTTGGTGTTTGTCAACACCTTTATAAATATTGTAAGAATTTGCTACATCCAGTTGTAACTTTTGAAGGTGTTTAACACCATTATAAATAAAGAGAGTTTACAACTGCTGAATCTTATCTTTTGGTGTAACTTATTTGAGGCTGCATTAAATTTTATAATTTTTATTTCATCTCCTTTAAATATATAAAAAAAATTTCTTGTTTTTATGTTTTCATCTGTGCTTTGAAGATACGGTTTTTTCTTAAATTTTATTCGAAAACTAGTCCATAAGTATATGTAAAAATGAATTTGTACATTGACAAGTTCAAAATCAATGAAATAAGTGTTACATAAAGATTGCTTCAAGACATTGCCGATCATACTAACTTGACGATGTCTTGAGCATCACAAACAATCTCTTTGAACCATGGCACTTGTTTATACCAATCTTGCAATGCAAGATTTAAAGTATGTGTACAACACGCAGATGCATATAAATTGGTATACTCCCTTTGCAATATTCTTCCTAAAAAAATATGAAGAGGGGAGAGGAGAAGAGTGGAGATGAGGAGAGAGGGCACAGCTAGAGAGCACACCACAAATGACTAACTGTACACTAGATTTAGTTGAAAAAATAGAATATATACAAACCCTTTTAGGGTTAGGGTTAGGGGATCTGACCCTTTCCTTTATAGCACTCTATAAGGTTAGTGCTATGCACATATGATCATGTGATGGTGCTATGCACACATGATCACATGATGTTGAGCATGAACTCTCAACACCTTCCCTCAAGATCAACATCATGAAGTAGGCCTTCCCTCAAGATTATGATTCTGGGGAATCGAAGAAGGACTGAGCATTACATTCCATCACACTCGTTTGATGGGAATGTCCTTCCTCTGCGTCAAACCAAGAGCTAGTCGGTGTTTCTCGAAAAGCTCTTTACCGAGTGGTTTGGTAAAGATGTCTGCAACATTTTCTTTGCTATCACAATGCTGTAGTGTGATGTCACCAAGTAACACTCTTTCTCTGATGAAGTGCTCTCTATCAATGTGCTTAGTCCTAGAGTGATATACTGGATTTTTGGCCAATGCTTGATCCAATTGATTATCACAGTATATTGTTGTTGGCTTTGACTCATCAAAGTAATCTATTTCTGATAATAGTCTTCTGAGTCATAGCCTCACATGCACCTGTAGTGAGTGCCCTATATTTTGCTTTAGTTGAAGATAAAGAAACAGTTGGTTGTTTGTTTGACAACCATGATATAGCACCTTGACCAAGGAAAAATGCATATCCCTGTGTTGATCTCCTAGTCTCATGATCTTCGGCATAGTCACTGTCACAGTATCCATGCAACCGTGGATGACTTCCTCTGTATTCTATCCCAAACTGTCTTGTACCTTTGCTATATCTCAAGACTCTTTTGGCTGCATTCCAGTGAGAATGTTTTGGATTTGCCATAAATTGTGCTAGTGAGCTTACTGCATAACAAATATCTGGCCGTGTGATTGTCAGATATATAAGAGATCTGATGAGCTGCCTGTAGTATCTGTCATTGACTGTAGGCTTTTCTGAATCTTTTTCAAACTCTGTTCCATGGGAGTGGTTGCAATCTTGCAATCTTCCATATGAAAATTCTTCAAGAGACTGTCAACATACTTGAGCTAACTCATGAATGTGCTATTTGAATCTCTCGAGAACTCAATTCCAAGACAATAGTGCATAAGTCCAAGATCTTTCATGTCGAACTCTGTAGATAAGTCTTGTTTCAATTTTCTGATGAAGCTATCCTTGCTTCCTGTCATACAAAAGTGCAATAGTAATGTCTTCCCCTTGAACTTTGTAGTAGAGAGAATGATCTGCATTGGATTTCATGTATCCCAAATCAGCAAAATGTTTGTCGATTTTGCTGTACCAACTTTTGGGTGCTTGTTTTAAGTTGTAGAGACTTTTCTTGAGATGGAAAACCTTATTCTCCTTTCCTAGTTCAACATAACCTACTGGTTGTTGCATGTAGACTTCCTCGTCTAGGTAACCATTGAGAAATGCATTCTTGACATCAAGGTGATACACATTCCATGTGCTGAGTGTCGCTGGTGATATCAAGAACTTATGGAATCCATCTTTGCTATTGGAGCATAAGTCTCATCATAGTCTTGACCATATTGTTGTGCAAATCCTTTTGCAACTAATCTGGCTTTATATCTCTGAATACTTCCATCTGGATTGTACTTCACTTTGTATACCCATTTGTTTGCTATGGCCTTCTTTCCTAGTGGAAGGTCACATAATTCCCAAGTATTATTCTTATACAAAGCATCCATTTCTTCATTCGTAGCAGTTTGCCATTCTGGCTTGTCTACTGCATCTTTCAAGTACACTGGCTCTTCTGTAGCCATGATGGTAGTCATAAGAGCATAGTTGGTGGTTTCCACCTGAATTACTTTGCCTTTCTGAGTGTATGTCAATATGGCTGGTGGTTTGCTTTCCCTAGTAGACCGTCTGAGCTACTGTGGCTCTGCTTGAGGTGTTGCTAGCAATTCTTGCTCTTCTTCATCAACCTGTTCTGTAGATGACTGTGAAGTCGATGCTTCTATCTCTTGTGTAGGTGAGGTTTTCCATTCTGATTCCTCATTAAAGATTACATTTCTGGAGATAATGACCTTGCGGTTGATGGGATCATACAATTTGTATGCTTTGCTTTCTTCACTATAGCCAACCATGATGCATTTGCGTGACTTCGCATCCAATTTCCTGCGATGATAATCATGTATGTGGGCATATGCTATGCAACCAAATATGCAGAGATGCCCAATGCATGGCTTGTGTCCAGTGAATGCTTCATAAGCAGTCATACCTTGTATCAGTTCGGTAGGAAGCCGATTAAGCAAGTAGTTTGCTGTAGCTATTGCTTCTGCCCAATACTGATTTGGAAGATGCTTTTCACTAAGCATTGCTCTAGCACTGTTTGCTAAAGTCCCATTCTTCCTTTCATCTCTTGCATTCTACTGAGGAGTATCTGCACATGTGAATTTTCTTCGAATGCCATGACTTCTGCAAAAGTTCATGAATGCTAAAGACATGTATTTGTTGAGATATCGAGCTCCTCGTGGTATGCCAGGGTGACCGTTGTGCATTTATGTCACCGACTTGCTAGCTACAAATGTGGTTGGTACACTGCCCATGAATAATAGGTGGATGATAGCTATCCTTATGTACTCTAGTTCATGGCTCAGTTAGTATGCCACCTTAGTTAGCTGAGTTTGGTTTGAGACCCACATATAGGGTTCGTCTATTTCTTTGTACTAGAGTTCTTTTGGCTTTCACAACTAAGAAGAGGAAAATTGTTTTCAGCCTCCACCTTTGTGTGTATTCCCGCATTGTGTATGTGAGAAAGGCGCAAGTGAGACTCCTTCCTTCTCTCCCACTATCTTTACATGGTATTAGAGCCTGGTTCATGGTAAGGAGCTCAAGAAAGCAAACCAAGTTCATGGTGTCCTAGTAAGAGGACCAGTGTTGCTTTCCTTTTTTGAGTTTGGGAGCAAATCTCTACAGCTAGCACAGCCGAAAAGTGCAAGAGTGCATTGTCTCAGATTGAGGTTCCCTTTGTGGTGTGGCGAGAGGGTAGTATATGCTACAGGTGAGGGATGAAGCCCTTGGTGACTTTATTTTTTTGATTAGAGGCCATTTGGAGGCAGAAGTTCTCCACAAGCACTAAGAAAAAGGCCCTGTTTTTGTTGTGCGACCACTGCTCTGCAGGTCGGTGAAAAGTTGCCATAGAAATTTCATTGTATGCCTGTGCATAGAGATATTGGGAGTTATAGAATCATCCTTATTGCCTGTTCATGCAAAATCGTCACTAGGAAGTGACTGTGTGGTCAAATACCACTTTCGTCAGTTTTGCAAATTTGCCCTTGTGAGGCAAAAGCTGTGTTTTTTGCAATGATAGAATATTTTGTAGTGTTTTGTAATGGCGTCTGATTCTCTTTCATAGATTGTCACTGAAAAGCTTGATAAGAACAACTTCCAAGCATGGAAGTTTAGAATGATGAATTTCCTTATGGGAAAAGGCTATTGGGAGTTCATTACAGGAAATGAAGAAGAACCAGTTCTTCCTAATGTTCCCAATCAACAGAAAATGCAAGCATTTAGAGGATGCATGAGAGAGCCAGAAAAGTTATGTACTAGCTGTCTATCAGTATTTTAGATTCTACGATTGTGCATATTCAAGATGCAAGTGCAGAGAGAAAATATGAGCATCAATGACTACCACATGAAGGTGAAGAAAATTGCAGATGAACTTGCTTCCATTGGGTCACCAGTGGAAGATGATGATTTAGTTTCTGTGACCTTGAATGGTCTAGGAAAGGATTATGCACAGTTCCAGACATCCATTGTCATCCGTGAAAAATTTCCTGATTTTGAGGAGTTGTTTGGTCTTCTAATTTCTGAAGAGCAGAGAAATGGTGGTGCATCTTCTTCAGGAGGAACTTCAAAAGAAACTGTCTTCTACTCAAATGCTGGAAGAGGTAGAGGCAGAGGTAGAGCAGGCCGATATGGAGGCCATGGTAGAAATTAGAATATACAGCAAACTCAAGAAAACCAGTCCTATGGAGGAGGACGTGGTAACTCTAGAGGTAGGGGGAGCCAAAGAGATTGTGGTGGATGGCAAAGAGGTCAAAATGCAAACAGCAATATTGAATGCTACTACTATGGTAAAAAGGGTCATATGGCTAAAGACTGGTATAAAAAGCAGAATGACATCATGAATGGAAAATTGCAGTAAGGGAATTATGCATCTTCTAGTAGACAGGGTGATGACACAAATGAGC
Organism: Dipteris shenzhenensis; assembly: GCF_047967505.1. Taxonomy (NCBI): domain Eukaryota; kingdom Viridiplantae; phylum Streptophyta; class Polypodiopsida; order Gleicheniales; family Dipteridaceae; genus Dipteris; species Dipteris shenzhenensis. The sequence continues at coordinate 50,099,859 of NC_141610.1, read as the reverse complement.
ATTTGTTTATGGTGCAGCACATGACCAATTCTGTGACAAGTGCAAAAGAAATCAATGACGTGTGGTATGTTGACTCAGGTGCATCAAACCACATGACAGGTCATGCAGAATGGATATGGATGTAGGATGCAAGGAAAATGAAAAGACTAGGATTTGTGGAGACTGGTGATAATACTGCATATCCTACTATGTAGATTGGTAAAATTCCTTTGTCTATGCAGGATGGGAAAAAGAAATACCTGTTTGATGTATTTCATGTCCCAAATATCACCAAGAACCTAGTTTCTGTTGGTCAAATGGTTGAGCAGGGCTTGCAGGTCAGATTTAATCCTCATGGATGCTTTGTTGAGGATATGAAAAATAATGGTCACTTGATAGCAAAAGGAAAGAAGAAGGGCAGGATGTTTACGTTGGATGCGGACACGCTTGAATTGAGTGCAGCAATGTTTTCACATGGGACCGGTGTAGTTGCAAATATTGATATCTGGCATAAACGCATTGGTCATGTTAATATACAATGAATTAAATCAATGCAGGTTCAAAATATTGTTGCAGGATTGCCTAAATTCAAGGTTGCAGAAATGCATAAAGTATGTGAAGCCTGTCAATTTGGGAAACAGGCAAGGAAACCATTTCCTAGACATGTTCAAGAGAGTAAGAAGCCATTGGAATTAATCCACTCTGATGTGTGGACTACTAAAGCTGCATCTATTGGAGGCTGTCATTATTTTGTCACTTTTATTGATAACTACAGCACAAAAGTTTGGGTGTATTTTATGAAAAAGAAAAGTGAAGTGTTTGGGCATTTGAAAGCTTTTAAAGCTATGGTTGAAAAAGAAATAGGCCTGCAAATAAAATGCCTAAGGTCAGATGGAGGGGGAGAGTACCTCTCAAATGAGTTTGCAAGGTTCCTACAGGAGCATGGCATAAAGCAGCAATATTCATACTGTCATACCCCATAGCAAAATGGACTTGCAGAAAGGAAAAATAGGCATATTGGAGAGGTATCTCAGGCCATGCTAAATGAAAAAGACCTACCAGATTATTATTGGGCTGAAGCAATTGCTATAGCAGTTTACAAAATGAACAGGAATTCCCTTTGCAGCAATACATGGCATGATGCCAAAGGAGATGTATACTGGTAGGAAACCAGATATTTCTCATTTGAAAATTTTTGGTTGCATTGCCTATGTTCATGTGCCAGATGAGTTGAGGTCAAAGTTGGATCCAAAAGCTAAGAAGTGCATCTTTATTGGTTATTCTCTACAGCAGAAAGTGTATAGATGCTATAACCCTTCTACTCGTAAGTTTACAGTAAGCAGAGATGTTGTTTTTGATGAGATGAGTAGCTGGTATAAACCAGTAAATGTGATTGATGATGTAGATGCACAAAATGGTAATGCTGCACAGAATTCACAGCAACAATCACAAAATATTAGTGGACCTACAGTGTCCTCTAGCAGTGGTTCACATACTTTGCCATGGACAGGTAGATTGAGATCAGGAGAATCTCCTCAAAGCAATGTAGATAGTGGTCTACAAGTATCATGAAAAGCAAAAGAGAAGGTAGATCAGCCCATGTTTGATGTGAATGTAGGTCACTCTTATGTGGATGCTGAATCCAGTGGCTTAGAATAGAGCATTGATGATGAGTTGAGTTTTTCTGTTATTACACCTAGTAAGGAAGACCAGGGATGTTGTGAGAGCACCTGGAAGTGAGCCTATTTTGCGCAGGTCTACCAGAGCTAGGTATCCTGTGGATAGGCTGAAATATGATGTATTTATAGCCATTCACTATATTTATATGGTCAAAGTGATACAGCAACTAGAACCCACTTCTTTTGAGCAAGCCATGGGAAAAGAAAAATGGGAGAAAGCCTTGGATGAAGAACTGGATGCCTTGGAAGCAAATGCTACATGGGAATTGGTGCCTTTGCCTAAAGACAAGAATGCAATTGGTTGTAAGTGGGTTTATAAGGTGAAGCACAATGCAGATGGTTCTGTGAATAGATACAAGGCAAGATTAGTTGTCAAGGACATATGGCATTGATTATGAAGAAACATTCAGTCTGATTGCAAGGATGGCAACTGTAAGAGTAGTCATTGCTATGGCTGCATCAAAGGGATGGTCTTACATCAGATGGATGTAAAAAATGCCTTCTTGCATGGCGATTTGCAAGAAGAGGTCTTTATGGAGTAGCCACTAGGTTATGTTCATGCTGTTCATCCTGAGTTTGTTTGCAGGTTGAAGAAAGCCTTGTATGGCTTGAAGCAAGCACCTAGAGCATGGTCTGACAAGATAGGACAGTATCTTTTCACTATTGGCTTTTAGATTTCCAAGGCAGATTTCTCACTTTATGTGAGAAAAACAGAGAAAGGTATTATGCTGCTTGTCATTTATGTTGATGATTTGATCATCACAGGTGATAGTGATGAAGATATCCTTCATGTGAAAATGCTATTGAAGCAGAAGTTTGAGATGAAGGATTTGGGAGAGCTGCGTTATTTCTTGGGCATTGAGGTGATTAGATCACCAAGTGGGATATGGCTCTTGCAGAGGTAGTATGGATTGGACATGCTGTCCAAATATGGGATGACAGGCTATAAGCCTATTTCAGTTCCTTTGGAGCAGAATGTAAAGCTGAGCGCAGATGCAGGTGAGCTTCTGGAAGACCCTACTATGTACAAACGCATAGTAGGAAGTTTGATTTATACGACTATTACCAAGCCAGATTTGAGCTATGCTGTTGGATTGGTAAGTCAGTTTATGCAGCCTCCAAGGAAATCGCATTTGGATGCGGCTAGACGCATACTCAAGTATGTGAAGTCCACATTGCAGTATGGACTATTTTATGAGACAGGGGTTTAGATACAGTTGCATGGATACATTGATGCTGATTGGGCTGGTAGTATTTCTGATAGATGATCTACTAGTGGATATGTGTTCTCTTTTGGGAGTGCTGCAGTCACTTGGAGCTGCAAGAAACAACCTACAGTTGCCTTGTCGAGCATAGAGGCTGAGTACAGGGGTGCAACAATGGCTGCATGTGATGTAGCTTGGTTGCATAAGCTACTTTATGATATGCATCAGTCTACAGATGGGCTAGATATCATTTATTATGACAACATGAGCAGTATACACTTGGAAAATAACCTAGTCTATCATGCTAGAACAAAGCACATTGAGGTGCATTATCACTATGTGTGGGAGAAGGCTTTACTAGGTCTTATTGAGCTAGTTTATGTCAACACAGAGGATCAGGTAGCTGACATATTCATGAAGGCATTAGGCACAAAGAAGCTGTGCAAGTTCAGAGACCTACTTGGTGTGCAGGAATTGGGATTGAGCTTGAGGGGGAGTGTTGAGATATTGAGCTCCACTCGTGATATGCCAGGGTGACCATTGTGCATTTATGTCACCGACTTGTTAGCTGTAGATGCAGTTGGTACACCGCCCATGAATAATAGCTGGATGAAAGCTATCCTTATGTACTCTCAGTTAGTATGCCACCTTAGTTAGGTGAGTTTGGTTTGAGACCCACATATAGGGTTCTTCTATTTCTTTGTACTAGAGTTCTTTTGGCTTTCACAACTAAGAAGAGGAAAACTGTTTTCAGCCTCCACCTTTGTGTGTATTCCCCCATTGTGTATGTGAGAAAGCTGCAAGTGAGACTCCTTCCTTCTCTCCCACTATCTTTATAGTATTCACCTCCTCTGTCTGATCTCATGACCTTGATCTTTCTGCCTATCTGGTTTTCTACCATGGCTTTGAATTCTTGAAATCTGGAAAACACTTTAGATTTCTCTTTTAGAAAGTAGACCCAACAATATCTGTTGTAGTCATTGATGAAGGTCAAATAGTAAAGTGGACCATTGATGCTACGGGTCTGGGCATATCCCCATACATCTGTATGTATCAAATCAAGAATACCTCGTGCATGAGAGGTACTTCTGACAAAGTTGGTTCGCTTTTGTTTGCCAAAGCAACATGCTTCACAAACTTTTCCAAGAAACTTTAGCTTCAGAATCCCAATTGCCATATTCTGATTCCTGAGATCTAACAAGTACTTGAAGTTGACATGACCATGTCTCTTGTGCCATTTTATAGATAGTGGCATCTATTTCATTTGAGCTGACATGGCATGCTTATTTGGTACTATAGATAGCATTTTGTATAAGCGTCCTTCCTTGACACCTTTTGCTACTAGCTGACATCTTTTGGATTTGTCTCTGATAGTGCATTCATCACCTCAAAGATGACTTTGTAATTGTGTTCCATCATTTGACTGTGAAGATAGTGGGAGAGAGGGAAGGAGTCTCACTTGCGGCTTTCTCACATGCACAATGGGGGAATACACACAAAGGTGGAGGCTGAAAACAGTTTTCAGTTTTCCTCTTCTTAGTTGTGAAAGCCAAAAGAACTCTAGTACAAAGAAATAGAAGAACCTTATATGTGGGTCTCAAACCAAACTCAACTAACTAAGGTGGCATACTAACGGAGCCACAAACTAGTGTAGATAAGGATAGCTGTCATCCAGCTATTATTCGTGGGCGGTGTACCAACCGCATCTCCAGCTAACAAGTCGGTGACATAAATACACAACGGTCACCCTGACATATCGCGAGTGGAGCTCGATATCTCAACACTCCCCCTCGAGCTCAATCCCAATTCCTGCACACCAAGCAGGTCTCTGAACTTGCGTAGCTTCTCTGTGCCCAATGCCTTCATGAATATGTCAGCTACCTAATCCTCTGTGCTGACATAAACTAGATCAATAAGACCTAGTAAAACCTTCTCCCGCACATAGTGATAATGCACCTCAATGTGCTGTGTTCTAGCATGAAAGACTGGGTTCTTTGCCAAGTGTATGCTGCTCATGTTGTCACAATAAATGACAACCGGCCCATCTGTAGACTGATGCATATCATAGAGTAGCTTATGCAACCAAGCTACCTCACATGCAGCCATTGCTGCACCCCTATACTCAGCCTCTGTGCTCGACAAGGCAACTGTAGGTTGTTTCTTGCTGCTCCAAGTGACTGCAGCACTCCCAAAAGAGAAACACATACCCACTGGTAGATCGTCTATCAGAAATACTACCAGCCCAATCAGCATCAGTGTATCCATGCAACTGTATCTGAACCCCAGCCTCATAAAATAGTCCATACTGCAATGTGGACTTCACATACCTGAGTATGCGTTTAGCCGCATCCAAATGCAGTTTCCTTGGAGCCTGCATAAACTGACTTACCAACCCAATAGCATAGCTCAAATCCGGTAGCTCAAATCCGGTCTGGTAATAGTCATGTAAATAAAACTTCCTACTATGCGTCTGTACATAATAGGGTCTTCCAGAAGCTCACCTGCATCTGCGCTCAGCTTCACATTCTGCTCCAAAGGAACTGAAATAGGCTTACAGCTTGTCATCCCATATTTGGACAGCATGTCTAGTCCATACTGCCTCTGCAAGAGCTGTATCCCACTTGGTGATCTAATCACCTCAATGCCCAAGAAATAACGCAGCTCTCCCAAATCCTTCATCTCAAACTTCTGCCTCAATAGCATTTTCACAAGAAGGATATCTTCATCACTATCACCTGTGATGATCAAATCATCGACATAAATGACCAGCAGCATAATCCCTTTCTCTATTTTTCTCACATAGAGTGAGAAATTTGCCTTGGAAATCTGAAAGCCAATAGTGACAAGATACTGTCCTATCTTGTCAGACCATGCTCTAGGTGCTTGCTTCAAGCCATACAAGGCTTTCTTCAACCTGCAAACAAACTCAGGATGAATAGCATGAACATAACCTGCTGGCTGCTCCATAAAAACCTCTTCTTGCAAATCACCATGCAAGAAGGCATTCTTTACATCCATCTGATTTAAAGACCATCCCTTTGATGCAGCCATAGCAATGGCTCCTCTTACGGTTGCCATCCTTGCAACCGGGCTGAAAGTTTCTTCATGATCAATGCCATATGTCTATGCATACCCCTTGACAACTAATCTTGCCTTGTATCTATTCACAGAACCATCTGCATTGTGCTTGATCTTATAAACCCACTTACAGCCAATTGCATTCTTGTCTTTAGGCAAAGGCACCAATTCCCATGTAGCATTAGCATCCAAGGCATCCATTTCTTCATCCATGGCTTTCTCCCATTTCCCATGGCTTGCTCAAAAGAAGTGGGTTCTGGTTCCTGTATCACTTTGACCATATAGGCATAGTGAATGGCTGTAAATCCATCATATTTCAGCCTATCCATAGGATACCTAACCCTGGTAGACCTGCGCAAAATAGGCTCACTTCCAGGTGCTCTCAAATCATCCCTGGTCTTCCTTACTCCAGGTGTAACAACAGAAGGAATACCCAACTCATCATCAATGCTTTGTTCTGAGCCACTGGATTCACCATCCACACAAGAGTGACCTGCATTCACATCAAACATGGGCTGATCTACCTTCTCTTTTCCTTTTCGTGATACCTACGTACCACTATCTGCATTGCTTTGAGGAGATTCTCCTGATCTCAATCTACCTGTCCATGGCGAAGTATGTGAACCACTGCTAGACGACACTGCAGGTCCACTGATATTTTGTGATTGCTGCTATGAATTCTGTGCAGCATTACCATTTTGTGCATCTACATCAATCATCACATTTACTGGTTTATACAGCTTCTCATCTCATCAAAAACAACATCTCTGCTCACTGTAAACTTACGAGTAGAAGGGTTATAGCATCTATACCCTTTTTGCTGTAGAGAATAACCAATAAAGATGCACTTCTCAGCTTTTGGATCCAACTTGGACCTCAACTCATCTGGCACATGGACATAGGCAATGCAACCAAAAATTTTCAAATGAGAAATATCTGGTTTCCTACCAGTATACATCTCCTCTGGCGTCATGCCATGTATTGCTGCAGTGGGAGTCCTGTTCATTATATAAACTGCTGTAGCAACTGCTTCAGCCCAATAATAATCTGGTAGATCTTTTTCATTTAGCATAGCCCGAGATACCTCTCCAATATGCCTGTTTTTCCTTTCTGCAATTCCATTTTGCTGTGGGGTATGACTGCATGAATATTCCTGCTTTATACCATGCTCCTGCAAGAACCTTGCAAACTCATTTGAGAGGTACTCTCCCCCTCCATCTGACCTTAGGCATTTTATTTGCAGGCCTGTTTCTTTTTCAACCATAGCTTTGAAAGCTTTGAAGTGACCAAACACTTCACTTTTCTTTTTCATAAAATACACCCACAGTTTTCTACTGAAGTCATCAATAAATGTGACAAAATAGTGACAGCCTCCAATAGATGCAGCTTTTGTAGTCCACACATCAAAGTGGATTAATTCCAATGGCTTTTTACTCTCTTGAACATGCCTAGGAAAAGGTTTCCTTGCCTGTTTCCCAAATTGACAAGCTTCACAAACCTTGTGCATTTTTGCAACCTTGAATTTAGGCAATCCTGCAACAATATTTTGGGCTTGCATTGATTTAAGTCACTGTATATTAACATGAACAATGTGTTTGTGCCAGATATCAATATCTGCAATTACATCGGTCCCATGTGCAAACATTGTTGCACTCAATTCAGGCATGTCTGCATCCAACGTAAACATCCTGCCCTTCTTCTTTCCTTTTACTATCAAGCGACCATTATTTTTCATATCCTCAACAAAGCATCCATGAGGATTAAATCTAACCTTCAAGCCCTGCTCAACCATCTGACCAATAGAAACCAGGTTCTTGGTGATGTTCGAGACATGAAATACATCAGACAAGTATTTCTTTTTCCCATCCTGCATAGACAAAGGAATTTTGCCAATCTGCACAATAGGATGTGTAGTATCATCACCAGTCTCCACAAATCCTGGCTTTTCCATTTTCCTTCCATCTTGCATCCATTCTGCATGACCTTTGTCATGTGGTTTGACGCACCTGAGTCAACATACCACACATCATTTTGTTCTTCTGCACTTGTCATAGAATTGGTCATATGCTGCACCATAAATAGATGCTCATTTCTGTCATCACCCTGCCTGCTAGAAGATGCATAATTGCCTTGCTGCAATTTTCCATTCATAATGTCATTCTGCTTTTTGTAGCAGTCCTTAGCCATATGATCCATTTTGCCACAATAGTAGCATTCAACATTGCTGTTTGCATTTTGGCTTCTCTGCCATCCACCACGGCCTCTTTGGCTCCCCCTTCCTCTAGAGTTACCATGTCCTCCTGCATAGGACTAGTTTTCTTGCGTTTGCTGCATATTCTGATTTCTACCATGGCCTGCAGATCGGCCTCCTCTACCTCTGCCTCTACCTCTGCCAGCATTTGAGTAGAAGACAGTTTCTTTTGAAGTTCCTGCTGAAGAAGATGCACCACCATTTCTCTGCTCTTCAGAAATTAGAAGAGCAATCAGCTCCTCAAAATCAGGAAATTTTTCACAAACGGCAATGGATGTCCGAAACTGTGCATAATCCTTTCCTAGACCATTCAAGGTCACAGAAACCAAATCATCATCATCCACTGGCGACCCAATGGAAGCAAGTGCATCTGCAATTTTCTTCAGTTTCATGTGGTAGTCATTTATGCTAAAATTTTCTCTCTGCACATTGTGCAACTCTTGTTTGAGTTGCATTTTCCTGGCTTGCGTATTTGTGCTGCACATTTTTGCCAAAGTATCCCATGCCTCCTTTGGCGTACTTGCATCCTGAATATGCACAATCATGGAGTCTGAAATACTGATAGACAGCCAGTACATAACTTTCCTGGCTCTCTCATGCCACCCTTTGAATGCCTGCATTTCCTGTTGACTGGGAACATTAGGAAGAACAGGTTCTTCTTCATTTCCTGTAATGAATTCCCAATAGCCTTTTCCCATCAAGAAATTCGTCATTCTAAACTTCCATGCCTGGAAGTTGTTCTTGTCAAGCTTTTCAGTGACAATCTGTGAAAGAGAATCAGATGCCATTACAGAACACTGCAAAAGATTCTGTCATTGCAAAAAACACAGCTTTTGCCCCACACGGGTAGATCTGCAAAACTGACGAAAGTGGTATTTCACCACACAGTCACTTCCTAGTGACGATTTTGCATCAACAGGCAATAGGCATGAATCTTCAACTCCCAATATCTCTGCACACAGGCATACGATACAATTTCTGCGGCAGCTTTCCACCGACTAGCCGCGGAGTGGTCGCACAGCAAAAAACAGGGCCTTTTTCTGAGTGCCTGCGAAGAACTTCCGCCTTCAAAACGGGCCCCGAAATGGCCTCAAATTAGAAAAATAAAGCCTCAAGCATATACTGCGCTCTTGCCACATCGCGAAGGGTGTCTCAATCTGAAACAGTGCACTCCTGCACTTCTGGCTGTGCTACCTACAGAGATTTGCTCCCAAACTCGAAATAGGAAAGCAACACTGGTCCTCTTACCAGGACACCACGAACTTGGCTTGCTTTCTTGAGCTCCTTACCATGAACAAGGCTCTGATACCATGTGAAGATAGTGGGAGAGAGGGAAGGAGTCTCACTTGCGGCCTTCTCACATGCACAATGGGGGAATACACACAAAGGTGGAGGCTGAAAATAGTTTTCAATTTTCCTCTTCTTAGTTGTGAAAGCCAAAAGAACTCTAGTACAAAGAAATAGAAGAACCCTATATGTGGGTCTCAAACCAAACTCAACTAACTAAGGTGGCATACTAACTAAGCCATGAACTAGTGTAGATAAGGATAGCTGTTATCCAGCTATTATTCGTGGGCGGTGTACCAACCGCATCTCCAGCTAACAAGTCGGTGACATAAATACACAACGGTCATCCTGGCATATCGCGAGTGGAGCTCGATATCTCAACATTGACCTACTGACAAAAGGTTCTTGCTGAGCTTCAGAACATAGAGCACATCTTTGACTAATCCTTTTGTACCAGTGAAATTGTTCATAGGGATAACACGTATCCCTTGTACTGGATTCGGTGCATTGTCTGCTATGTAGATGACATTTTTCTGTCCTTCTAATGGCTTCATTTCTATGAACCATTCCTGATGATTTGTCATGTGAGATGATGCACCACTATCGATGTACCAAGGATCCTATTCCACTTGGTTGACTTGATAGCTGAAATCCTCTTTGGGATTGAAATCAGTGTCTAGGTACACTATATCAGTCTGATGCAATTTCTTGCTTGCAAGAAACATATTTCCATGTTCATTTGCAAAATGACTGTAACTAGAATGTCCACCACGTTGATTTCCTCTGTCTCGGGAATTCCCTCGATTACTGCTGGATTGACCGCCTTGGTCGTACTGCTTCTTGCCGCAATCTCTTTCATAGTGTGCAAAATTGTGACAGTAGTTGCACTGAATGTTTGACACATTGGTGGATGCATTCCCTCGTCCTTGAAATCTTTCTCGGTTGGAATGATTTCCTCTTTGCTGTTTCTGATGTTGCCGAGGATGATGCTAATGCTGACTTTGATTTTGTTGATGATGACCACTTTTTTGGTATGATCTACCTCTGCCTTTGCCTTTGCCTCTGCTTCTGTCTGAAGTTGTGAATGCCTGACATGCCACCATTGTAAAGCCTATTTGGCTATCTCACGGCATCGTGCACATCATTTTTTAGTCTTGTAAATCCTCTTGGCTATTCCCAGCATCATTGCCACAAGCCTCGTAACACAGATCAGATCTTATATATTGTAGTTCTATCTTCACCAACGGTACAGAGATTTCACTTGGCATCTTCAGTGTATTTGCAGTTGATTCATACAGAGTTTTCCAGGACACTTTTTGAGTACATTGTTTGCACCATGTCGACTAGCAACCTCAATCTGGAGGCATCTGCTAAGTTAGACAACTCCAATTACGGTACATGGAAATACCGAATGGAGACCATTCTTGTGGTTCAGGACAAATGGGAGTATGTCGATGGATCTATACCTCGACCATTGGCCGATCCAACCAGCCACCAGTAGCTCTACTCCATCTGTTGTCACAGCACCAGCAACGGGATCTACATCGGGATTTACAGCTACACAAACAGTTTCCACACCAGTAGCAGATCCTGCCATTGCCCGCCGAGCTCAAGTAGAATGGGATAAGAAAGACAAGTATGCCTATCACCTGATCAAGCAGAATGTGCAAGATGTCATGCTAGGATAGCTCAACACAGTCAAGACATCAAAAGAAGCATGGGATATGTTCGCAGCTCTCTACGAGTCCAAGAACACATCCAGGATTCTCACCCTGAGAAACTAGATCAACCAGAGTTTCCGCAATAGCAATGAAACCGGTCATGCTTATGTACTCCGCATCAAAGACTATAACAATCAACTTGCAGCAGCAGGAGAGACTATGAATCTCGCAGAAATGGTTCAAGTAATCCTGAATGGACTAGGAGAAGGATATGAGAATCTAGTCCAGAGTATTGCCATCCAACGGCAAATTCCAACATTGGAAGAACTTCAGTCAGTTCTACTTGGTGAAGAACTCAGGACTCAGGCCATTCAAGCACGTAAAGGTCATTCTAATGATCAGGCATTCACAGCTTCAGACAGAAGCAGAGGCAAAGGCAGAAACAGAGGTAGATCATATCAAAAAAGTGGTCATCATCAACAAAATCAAAGTCAGAATCAGCATCAGCATCAGCATCATCCTCAGCAACATCAAAATCAGCAAAGAGGAAATCATTCCAACCGAGGAAGATTCCAAGGATGAGGGAATGCATCCACCAATGTGTCAAACATCCAGTGCAATTACTGTCACAAGTTTAGACACTATGAAAGAGATTGCCGCAAGAAGCAGTACGACCAAGGCGGTCAATCCAGTAGTAATCGAGGGAATTCCCGAGGAAGAGGAAATCATCGTGGTGGACATTCTAGTCACAGTCATTTTGCAAATGAACATGGCAATATGTTTCTTGCAAGTGAGGAATTGCATCAGACTGATACAATGCACCTAGACACTGATTTCAATCTCAAAGAGGATTTCAGCTATCAAGTCGACCAAGTGGAACAGGATCCTTGGTACATCGACAGCGGTGCATCATCTCATATGACAAATCACCAGGAATGGTTCACAGAAATGAAGCCATTAGAAGGTCAAAAGAATGTCATCTACACAGCAGACAATACACCGAATCCGGTTCAAGGGACAGGGGTTATCCCTATGAACAATTTCACTGGTACAAAAGGATTAGTCAAAGATGTTCTCTATGTTCCGAAGCTCAGCAAGAACCTTTTGTCAGTAGGTCAAATGACGGAACACAACTACAAAGTCATCTTCGACGGTGATGAATGCACTATCAGAGACAAATCCAAAAGAGGTCAGCTAGTAGCAAAAGGTGTCAAGGAAGGACGCTTATACAGGATGCTAGCTACAGTACCAGATAAGCATGCCATGTCAGCTCAAATGCAACAGATGCCACTATCTGCAAAATGGCACAAGAGATATGGTCATGTCAACTTCAAGTACTTGTTAGATCTCAGGAATCAAAATATGGCAATTGGGATTCCGAAGCTACAGTTTCTTGGAAAGGTTTGTGAAGCATGCTGCTTCGGCAAACAAAAGTGAACGAACTTTGTCAGAAGTACCTCTCGTGCACGAGGTATTCTTGATTTGATTCATACAGATGTATGGGGTTATGCCCAGACCCGCAGCATCAATGGTTCACTTTATTACTTGAACTTCATCGACGACTACAACAGATATTGTTGGGTCTACTTTCTGAAAGAGAAATCTGAAGTGTTTGACAAATTTCAAGAATTCAAAGCCATGGTGGAAAACCAGACAGGCAGAAAGATCAAGGTTATGAGATCAGACAGAGGAGGTGAATACATGTCTTCAGCATTCATGAACTTTTGCAAAAATCATGGCATTCGAAGACAATTCACATGTGCAGATACTCCTCAACAAAATGCAAGAGCTGAAAGGAATAATGGGACTCTAGCAAACAGTGCTAGAGCAATGCTTAGTGAAAAGCATCTTCCGAATCAGTATTGGGCAGAAGCAATAGCTACAGCTAACTACTTGCTTAATCGGCTTCCTACCGAACCGATACAAGGTATGACTCCTTATGAAGCATTCACTGGACACAAGCCACGCATTGGGCATCTCTGCATATTTGGTTGCATAGCATATGCCCACATACATGATGATCATCACAGGAAATTGGATGCGAAGTCACGCAAATGCATCATGGTTGGCTACAGTGAAGAAAGCAAAGCATACAAATTGTATGATCCCATCAACCGCAAAGTCATTATCTCCAGAGATGTAATCTTTGATGAGGAATCAGAATGGAAAACCTCACCTACAGAGGAGATAGAAGCATCGACTTCACAGTCATCTACAGAACAGGTTGATGAAGAAGAGCAAGAATTGCCAGCAACACCCCAAGCAGTGCCATAGTAGCTCAGACGGTCTACTAGGGAAAGCAGACCACCAGCAAGATTGACATATGCTCAGAAAGGCAAAGCAATTCAGGTGGAAACCACCAACTATGCTCTTATGACCACCATCATGGCTACAGAAGAGCCAGTGTACTTCGAAGATGCAGTAGATAAGCCAGAATGGCAAACTGCTATGAATGAAGAAATGGATGCTTTGTATAAAAATAACACTTGGGAATTATGTGACCTTCCACCAGGAAAGAAGGCCATAGCCAACAAATGGGTATACAAAGTGAAGTACAATCCAGATGGCAGTATTCAAAGATACAAAGCCAGATTAGTTGCAAAAGGATTTGCACAACAATATGGCCAAGATTATGATGAGACTTATGCTCCAGTAGCAAAGATGGATTCCATACGGTTCTTGATATCACTAGCGACACTCAATAAATGGAATGTGTATCAGCTCAATGTCAAGAATGCATTTCTCAATGGTTATCTAGACGAGGAAGTCTACATGCAACAACCCGCAGGTTATGTTGAACCAGGAAAGGAGAACAAGGTTTGCCATCTCAAGAAAAGTCTCTATCGCTTAAAGCAAGCACCCAGAAGTTGGTACAGTAGAATTGACAAGTATTTTGCTGATCTTGGATACATGAAGTCCAATGCAGATCATACTCTCTACTACAAAGTTCAAGGTGACGACATTACTATTGCACTTTTGTACGTAGATGATCTAATTCTGACAGGAAGCAAGGAAAGCTTCATCAGAAATCTAAAACAAGACTCATCTGCAGAGTTCGACATGAAAGATCTTGGACTTATGCACTATTGTCTTGGAATTGAGTTCTGGAGAGATTCAGATAGCACATTCATGAGTCAGCTCAAGTATGTTGACAGTCTTCTGAAGAAGTTTCATATGGCAGATTGCAAGATTGCAGCCACTCCCATGGAACAGAGTTTGAAACTTACTAAAAATTCAAAAAAGCCTACAGTCAATGACAGATACTACAGGCAACTCATTGGATCTCTTATATATCTGACAATCACACGGCCAGATATTTGTTATGCAGTAAGCTCACTAGCACAGTTTATGGCAAATCCAAAACAGTTTCATTGGAATGCAGCCAAAAGAGTCTTGAGATACATCAAAGGTACAAGACAGTTTGGGATAGAATACAGAGGAAGTCATCCATGGTTGCATGGATACTGTGACAGTGACTATGCTGGAGATCATGAGACCAGGAGATCGACACAGGGATATGCATTTTTCCTTGGTCAAGGTGCTATATCATGGTTGTCAAACAAACAGCCAACTGTTTCTTTGTCTTTGACTGAAGCAGAATAAAGAGCACTCAGTACAGGTGCATGTGAGGCTATATGGCTCAGAAGACTATTGTCAGAAACAGATTACTTTGATGAGTCAAAGCCAACAACAATATACTATGATAATCAATTGGCTCAAGCATTGGCTATCACGTGATCATATGTGCATAGCACTAACCTTATAGAGTGCTATAAAGGAAAGGGTTAGATCCCCTAACCCTAACCCTAAAAGGGTTTGTATATATTCTATTTTTTCAACTAAATCTAGTGTACAGTTAGTCATTTGTGGTGTGCTCTCTAGCTGTGCCCTATCTCCTCATCTCCACTCTTCTCCTCTCCCCTCTTCATATTTTGTCAAATTCTGGATGTGTTCTTGGACTTGTAAAGAGCTGCGAACATATCCCATGCTTCTTTTGATGTCTTGACTGTGTTGAGCTATCCTAGCATGACATCTTGCGCATTCTGCTTGATCAGGTGATAGGCATACTTGTCTTTCTTATCCCATTCTGCTTGAGCTCGGGCAATGGCAGGATCTACTTCTGGTGCGGAAACTGTTTGTGTAGATGTAGATCCCATTGTAGATTCCATTACTAGTGCTATGACACCAGATGGAGTAGAGCTACTGGTGGCTGGATTGTCCAATGATCTAGGTATAGACCCATCGACATACTCCCATTTGTCCTGAAGCACAAGAATGGTCTCCATTCGGTATTTCTATGTACCGTAATTGGAGTTGTCTAACTCAGCAGATGCCTCCACATTGAGATTGCTAGTCGACATGGTGCAAGAAATGTACTCAAGTGTCATGAAAATCTCGGTATGAATCAACTACAAATACACTGACTATGCCAAGTGAAATCTCTGTACCGTCGGTGAAGATAGAACTACAGTATATAAAATTTGATCTGTATTACAAGGCTTGTGGCAATGATGCCAGGAATAGCCAAGAGGCTTTACAAGGCTGAAATGATGTGCACGATGTCGTGAGATAGCCGAATAGGCTTTACAATGGTGGCATGTGTGTGTGAAATCAAATGATATCTGCACACTGAAACAATCTACAATGCCTTTGAACTCCAAAGTCTGCTAACTGAACTGATGAACATAAGGTTTCAGGTAATGTAATGATGTGAAACCGTATGTGAGCATATGGACTGTAGGTACCAGTCAAGAATTTCGGGCATGGCTTAGATTGGCAACTTGGGGAAATCCAAAGCGTCCCCTCCATGGCAATCTAGTCTACTCTGATCTAGATCTAAACCAACCGTCAATCGATGAAAGAACAGCAAATAATTTCTATTATTTTGTTCTTTTTAAGTGCTGGGTCAGATGCCTCGATGTAGAGGCAAATGTGCATGAAGGAAGTGGTTTTGTTGGCGAGGCCCAAATGTGAGTGTAACTTCCACCAAAATGTGCACATGATGTGATGAGCGCGCAGAGCACAAAAAAATGAGCGACTTTCCTTTTTGGAGCACCCTCAAATTCTTCCTAGATCAAGAGATACGACTTGATCTAGGTGGAGGGGCAAAAGGAGTGCAAATGGTGCTCAATGATGATGTGTCACTATGAGTCACATGCAATGGTGATGTGGCACTATGCTTAGCAAGAAGTGTGCCTGTGAAGCTCTATGCTGAGGTGGCAGGAGTGGTCACATGAAGTGATTGTGAAGCACTATGTGTGCCTGTAGAGTCAGTGCTGACTGGACAGCTGAGGTGGCACAGATGATGATGTCCGCAGATGATGTGGCAATGTTGATGTGGTAGGATGACATGTCTTGATGATGTGGCAGGATGAACGTCCTGATGATGTGGTAATGGTGACATGGCAGATGATGTTTGTATGCTGACGTGGCTACCTATGTGGCACTGATGACATGGCAGCTAAGCTAGCTTGCTGACATGAAAGGATGACGTGGTTGATAAGGATTACTAATGTGGCAGTCGGCTGCCATGTGTTAGTTGGATGATGTGGCACAGCGATAGGGGAGATGACATGGCACACGGGCTGCCAAGTGCTGACATGGCACGATAAGATAAGGTTGCCACATGGCAAAAGTCTGACCACTGACCAAACCAGGTTCCAATGACCTAACTTGGGCAAGACCTATCTACCACGTGTTGGAACGCAAGGCACTGGAATCTATCAAAGATTCTGATGGAATCTTTGGGATTCTATCGTCTTCTCTGTTACTGGTTGATGAAAATCGACGGAGGTGGATGTTGGCGCAGAAGTTCGTGCAGGAGTTGCGGTTGGAGCTCATGTTGGAGTAGCTGGTGTAGTTACTGGTGACACAGGAGTGCGAGGTATTCGTTGCAGATTTTTTGTTGATGTCGTGGGTGCCGCTATGGAGGTGGTTGTTATGGTTGCAGGTCATAGGTCGTAGTTGATGATGTTGAAGGCAGTCACTACTTCAAAGGTCATCGGGAGCCTGGTCGTAGCTGGAGAGGCTAAGGAGACCTCAGACTAGAGGTGAGTTGCGGCTGTGCTGGAGGCTATGGCTTTGCTAAAGAAGGACATCGCCATCTCGCTGGCAGCCAAAGGAAGCTATGCAGAGCAGTTGAGCAGCCCGTGGGCATAGAAGCCTTGTAGCGCAGTCCGATCGTGGATGTGGAAGGCCATAGGCAATGGAGAGGTGTCGCGTGGGTGACTTACAGAGTCACTTTGAACTCTGGGCTCGTGTG
Source organism: Dipteris shenzhenensis (assembly GCF_047967505.1). Classification (NCBI taxonomy): domain Eukaryota; kingdom Viridiplantae; phylum Streptophyta; class Polypodiopsida; order Gleicheniales; family Dipteridaceae; genus Dipteris; species Dipteris shenzhenensis. The sequence goes on along the minus strand of NC_141610.1, from coordinate 50,082,457 downwards.
ATAGGAGTGCTAGGTCGTCATTGGAGCAGCAATGGGCGCTGGGCACTGGAGTGCTTGTTGGGGTTGTTTCAATCTGTTCGGCCGATGTAAGACCTTAGAGTAGTCGTCGAAGCATGCTGGAGAGGTTGCGGGGCTATCGATAGAATGGGGGAGCTGCTGTCAGAGAGCCTATGCTTATGCATGGGCATTTGTTGGAGGCTACAGGCTCTTGGAGCATAGATGGTGATGGAGGAAGCCGCTATGTGAGCTTGTTGTTGAGGCAGTTGTTGGATCCTTAGTCCAACCGAGGCACAATGAAGCTATTGCTTTGAACCTTTGGAAGTACAGGCTTTGTTGTAGGATTTGGAGCGTAGCTACTATGGCTCAGCTTACCTCCAGCATTGTTGCAGAAGTCATTTCGCAGAGAGCAAGGAGTTGCTTGTAGGTGACTAATCGAGGCGGCCCTTAGCTTTTCTCTTTTCTCTTAAAACCAGTCGAGCTTTGGGTTCTTTATCTCAAACAATAGGATGTATCACAAAATGCATTGAAATCCTCACAAGGAAATCTCAAGAAATGAACGGAAATCTCTTAAGGAATGATATAAATTTTCTCTCAAATGGACGGATGAAGATCTCTCAGTGGAAGTGGACTCTCACAGAGAACACTCAAGAGAACTCTCAATCTCACAATCTCTCTCATACTCTCAAGGATTGCAATGCCTCAGCGAAAGGCCAGGAAGCTCTGATACCATGACAAAATATGAAGAGGGGAGAGGAGAAGAGTGGAGATGAGGAGAGAGGGCACAGCTAGAGAGCACACCACAAATGACTAACTATACACTAGATTTAGTTGAAAAAATAGAATATATGCAAACCCTTTTAGGGTTATGGTTAGGGGATCTAACCCTTTCCTTTATAGCACTCTATAAGGTTAGTGCTATGCACATATGATCACGTGATGGTGCTATGCACACATGATCACATGATGTTGAGCGTGAACTCTCAACACTTCCCGCCTTTTTACAACTCTTGGCATTATCCATGACAACCTGAACAACCTTTTTAGGGCTTGACTCTCTTATAACCTTGGATAACACACCAACCATATATGTCCCCGACTTCTTTACATGTGAGGCATCAATAGATATGTGGAAGGCCTCCCCACATGGTGATATAACCATCACATTCAATAAAGCATGGTGTTTTGTGCTTATCCACCCATCTGAGACAATTGTGCATGCAATGTTATGCAGTTGCTCGAAAATGTTACGATTTATGTACTCTTCTACATATGCCTTATCTAACAATGACGTACGCAATGTGTGGTAAGAAGGGGGCTTTGAAGTCCGGCCCATAGTTAGCAATGCAATTCCATGCATCTCTCATATCACCGTTATCGACCATACTCAGTGGATATCCTGATCGCAAAATTGATCTACCAAGTACATACTGTGCATTCTCCAAGTCTTAAAACCGGATGCTCTCAACTATCATGGGTTGCCTCAATTTAGGAGAAGCAGTTGCTAATCTAGCTTCATGAGCCATAGGTGGCAATCTATCTTGCATGCTAGTGTCCACACAAGGAGTTCTGGCATGGGAGCCTGCAACGCTAGTACTTCCATTGCCGTGTATGCTTACAGACTCTACTCCACTTATACGTTGACTTTCCCAAATTGATCTGAATCTTCATATTTTTCCAAAAGCTTGCATCTTCTCTATCAAGGTGCGAGTTGCCTGCAGTAGTTTTTGGGGCCACACAATGCTGAATGCTCTTTATTGAGTCACCAAGCAAGTGGCCCCTTATGTGAGGTGCTCCCCCAAATTTTTGTATTCCACAATACTTCCATTTCCACTGAACGTAGTCATGAATATTAATAACAAAGTCCCACTCTACACCATGTGGCTTACATTTTCCCCCCTTTGCACGTGGAAAAACTCTTTGAGAGGATTGTGACACCCACATAAATCCTCTCCCCGTATCTTGGTTAACAACCTCATAAGGTGGATCAAGCATTGGGTGTTGACTTTGTGCCAAAATGGACTTAGGTAGGATAGAATGCATGTGTAGAGTAGCGGAAAAGCTCCGCTTGTACTTGCATAAGGCTAGAAATAATCCCTCTTAGAAATCCAATTTGCATGTTCTACATGCAAGTTCTACATACAACTCTACATGCAACTTCTACATACGACTTGTATATGCGAGTCCTACATGCAAGTTCTACATATGACTTCTACATGCAACTTCTATATGCGAGTTCTACATGTAGAAAGAGAATGTGTTACAACTTCTACATATGACTTCTACATGTAGAAAGAGAATGTGTTACAACTTCTACATGTAGAGAGAGAAGCTCTCCAACTTGTATAAATACCCCATTATGGAATGAAGCCCACACTCTTTGGGGCATTGTGTTGAGTTCTACTTTGGTATTCCAAGCAATTGTCTCAAGTGTCCATGGTTCCTTGCACTCCACGTCCAAAAGCATGTCCTAACCTTGCAACTCCTCCTCCCCTCTCCTCCAAGCTTGCAACCTATCCTCTCCCTCTCCTCCTCCCTCCTCCTCTCCTTCTCCTCCTCCCTCCTCCTCCTCCCTTCTCCTCCTCCCTCTTCCTCCTCCTCCTCCCTTCTCCTCCTCCTCCTCTCTCCTCCTCCCTCCTCCTCCTCCTCCCTCCTCTCTCCTCTTTCCCCCATGCTCTTACTATTGAGATATCGAGCTCCACTCGTGATATGCCACGTTGACGTTGTGCATTTGTCACCAACTTGTTAGCTGCAGATGCGGTTGGTACACCGCCCATGAGTAATAGCTGGATGATAGCTATCTTTATGTACTCTAGTTAGTGGCTCAGTTAGTATGCCACCTAGGTTAGCTGAGTTTGGTTTGAGACCCACATATAGGGTTCACATATTCCTTTTGTACTAAGAGAGAGTTCTTTTGGCTTTCACAACTAAGAAGAGGAAAATTGTTTTCAGCCTCCATCTTTGTGTGTATTCCCCCATTGTGTATGTGAGAAAGCTACAAGTGAGACTCCTTACTTCTCTCCCACTCTCTTCACATGGTATCAAAGCTCAGTTCATGGTAAGGAGCTCAAGAAAGCAAACCAAGTTCATGGTGTCTTGGTAAGAGGATCAATGTTGCTTTCCTTTTTCGAGTTTGGGAGCAAATCTCTGTAGGTAGCACAGCCAAAAAGTGCAAGAGTGCACTGTCTCAGATTGGGACACCATTCACAGTGTGGCAAGAGGGTAGTATATGCTGCGAGACAAGCCATTTTGGGGCCTGTTTTCGTGGCAAAATTTTTTCGTAGGCATCAGAAAAGTGCCCTGTTTTTGCTGTGCGACCACTATTCCGCAGGTCGGTGAAAAGTTACCATAGAAATTGCATCGTATGCTTGTGCGTAGAGATATTGGGAGTGAGAGAATCATTCTTATTGCCTGTTGATGCAAAATTGTCACTAGGAAGTGACTGTGTGGTCATATACCACTTTCGTCAGTTTTGCTGATTTGCCCTTCTAAGGCAGAAGTTGTGTTTTTTGCAGTGACAAAATATTTTTGCAATATTCTGTAATGTCGTCCGATGCTCTTTCATGGATAGTCACTAGAAAGCTTGACAAGAACAACTTCCAAGCATGGAAGTTTAGAATGACGAATTTCCTTAAGCGGAAAGGCTATTAAGAGCTCATTACTAGAGCTGAACAAGAACCAGTTATTCCTAATGTACCCAATCAATAGGAGTTGCAAGCATTTAAAGCCTAGCATGAGAGAGCCAGAAAAGTTATGTACTGGTTGTCTATCAGTATTTTAGATTCTATGATTGTGCATATTCAGGATGCAAGCATGCCAAAGGAGGCATGGGATACTTTGACAAAAATGTATAGCACAAATACACAAGCCAAGAAAATGCAACTCAAGCAAGAGTTGCATAATGTGTAGAGAGAAAATATGAGCATCAATGACTACCACATGAAGGTGAAGAAGATTCCAGATGCACTTGCTTTTATTGGGTTGCCAGTGGAAGATGATGATTTAGTCTCTGTGACCTTGAAAGGTCTAGGAAAGGTTTATGCAAAATTCCATACATCCATTGTCGTTTGTGAGAATTTTCCTAATTTTGAGGAGTTGATTGCTCTTCTAATTTCTGAAGAGTAGAGAAATGGTGGTGCATCTTCTTCAGGAGGAACTTCAAAAGAAACTGTCTTCTACTCAAATGCTGGAAGAGATAGAGGCAGAGGTAGATCATGCCGATCTGGAGGCCGTGGCAGAAATCAAAATATGCAACAAATTCAAGAAAACCAGTCCTATGGAGGATGTGGTAACTTTAGAGGCAGGGGGAGCCAAAGAGGTCGTCATGGATGGCAGAGCGGCCAAAATGTAAACAGCAATGTTGAATGCTACTACTGTGGTAAAATGGGTCATATGGTTAAAGACTGCTATAAAAGGTAGAATGACATCATGACTAGAAAATTGCAGCGAGGCAATTATGCATCCTCTAGTAGATAGGTGAGCATTTGTTTATGGTGCATAAGAAAGCAATGATGTTTACTATGTTGACTCAAGTGCATCAAACCACATGATAGGTCATGCAGAATGGATGCAGGATGCAAGAAAAATGGAAAGACTAGGATTTGTGGAGACTGGTGATGATATTGCACATCCTATTGTGCAGATTGGTAAAATTCCTTTGTCTATGTAGGATGGGAAAAAGAAATACCTGTCTGATGTATTTCATGTCCTGAATATCACCAAGAACCTGGTTTCTATTGGTCAAATGGTTGAGCAGGGCTTGCAGGTCAGATTTAATCCTAATGGATGCTTTGTGGAGGATATGAAAAATAAAGGTCGCTTGATAGCAAAAGGGAAGAAGAAGGGCAGGATGTTGTACGTTGGATGCGGACATGCCTGAATTGAGTGCAACAATGTTTGCACATGGGACAGGTGTAGTTGTAGATATTGATATCTGGCATAAACGCATTGGTCATGTTAATGTACAGCGACTTAAATTAATGCAACCCAGAATATTGTTGCAGGATTGCCTAAGTTCAAGGTTGCATAAATGCATAATGTATGTGAAGCCTGTCAATTTGGAAAACAGGCAAGGAAACCATTTCCTAGACATGTTCAAGAGAGTAAGAGGCCATTGGAACCTATCCACTCTAATGTGTGGACTACTGTAAGAAAACAATACAACATCTGTGCTCAACAGATAACAAGATCTCGTATGCAAGAGAGAAAATAAGATAGTATGGAAAATCAAAAATTTAATTACTATAAAACTGATACAATAGATGGCACTATCTCCCAACCGTATGCTCCTATGTGAGAAGCTTCAATGGCATGCTGGAAATAGTAGAGGACATAGGCTGGATGCTAAAGAATCAGGGTTTCTATAGCTAGTGATGAATATGGGCTTCACGGGCTTGCTCTTATATATCCACCAGTCGTAGTCAGTTAGATCCAATTGGGTGACCAACTCAGTCTGCCCAAAATGGCCGACTAGAGGTCGGTCCCAAAATAGGCCACCGACCACATGATAGAACCGTAGCACAGAATAGAGCAACTTACCTACGCTCTTCTTCGGCCCAAAGCCATCTGGGATCATCATCTAGGGCTCCAAACAGGCCCTGCAACCCGAGAGTGGGCTGCCTCGAGAAATGCTCCATCTACCTCAGTGCGGTCAGTCATAAGATGCCTTCCCACACTTGCATGTAGCCTAGTTGGTAGTATGCCAACTCTATCTGAAGCCGTCTAGCCATCAGGCCACACATGGCCCCCATCTGGTGTCCAAACCAGGACCTACCGGATAACCTAGCTACTCAAATGCCTTCTCCTCATATGGGGGGCTTATAAGTAGAGTTAGCTGGTTCCTGCATAGTTACATGAGAGTGGAGCATTGATATCTAACACCCCCCCCTCAATGTCCACCTGCAAGTGAACTTAATTTTTTGGCCCAATGCTAAGTCAATGAAGATGCCTCTCCAGCAAGTCTCATCCAAGAGCCTTCATGAAGATGTTCGTAGCATTCTCTATAGTCGGACAGTACACCAAGTCGACCTCTCCATCCATGATGAGCTTGCATATAAAGTGATATTGAATCTCAATGTGTTTTGTGTGAGCATGGAACACAGGGTTCTTTGCAATTGCCATGTAACTTTGATTGTCACATGATAACTGCGTAGGCTTGTTCTGCACTGCACCCATGTCCCCTAAAATCCTCCTCAACCACATTGCCTCACAAGAGGCAAAACATGCTGATTTGTACTTAGCCTCGGTAGAAGAAAGAGCAACCATTGGTTGCTTCTTATTGACCCATGACAGAGCTCCAAATCCTAGTGAGAAATAGTAACCTGTCACTGATCTCCTGCTGTCCACATCTCCTGCCCAATCCTAGTCACAGAATCCAGTCAAGATGTTGCCCTTGGTATAGGTGATGCCATAATCAAGTGTGCCTTTGATGTATTTTAGCACCCACATCCCTGCCCTCCAATGGTTCTCCCGGGGCTTATTGGGAAACCTGCTTAGTACACCAGTCACAAAACCGATGTCCGACCGTGTGTTGCACAAGTAAATTAAACTGCCCACAAGCCTTTTGTACTTCGCTTCGTCCACCAGTGGTGATGAATCCTCGTTTGAGAGCTTCATGTCAACCTCCATAGGAGTGCCAACTGTCTTGCACTCAACCATGCCAAATGCCTTCAGTATCTCCACTATGAAATGAAGATCTATTTTGACTCTTGCCAAACTTCAATCCCCAAATAAAAATGCATCAGTCCGAGGCCTCTGTCATTTCAAACTCTCTTCCTAGCAAATGCTTTTTCTACGAGATCTTTCCTTCATGATTCCCTATTATGACAAGGTCATCCACATAAAGGACCACGATCATACACCTGCCTCCTTCTCTGTAGAAATACAAATTTGCATCAGATGGACTCCTCCTGAACCCATTTTCTAGAGAGTAGGCATCAATCCACTGGTATCATGCTCGTGGGGCCTGTTTCAACCTATAAAGTGCCTTCTTCAGTTTACAAACTTTACCTTCTAAACCGGGGATCACAAAACCTGGTGGTTGTTCCACATATACCTCCTCCTTGAGATCATTCAGAAAGGAAGATTTTACATCCATCTGAAATACGGGCCAACTTTTCTATGCTACTAAAGCCAAAACACTGCGAAATGTGGTTAGTCAAGTTGTGGGAGCAAAGGTATCCTGATAATCAAAACCATGTACCTGTGTGAATCCTTTTGCCACAAGCCGAGCCTTGTACTTATCCAATGTGCCATCGGACTTGTACTTGGTTTTGTACACCCACTTGGTGCCGATTACCTTGCATTTTGGTGGTTGATCCACAACGTCCCAAGTGTTGTTCTTCATTATGGAGCCATACTCCGACTGCATAGCCTCCATCCACCTATCAGCACCTTGTGCTTCTTCAAGGCACTTGGGTTCTTCAGCATGAATCACCTCTATCATCAAAGCATAGTTGACCAAGTATTCCTACGCCCTTCTTTCTCGTCTAATCTCTTAGGCTGGTGGTGTTCGGATGGTTCCTCCTCAATGGCTGGAGGTTCTCTGCCGTCCAAAAGCTACTGTGCCCACTTCGGAAATGGCCGTTGCCATTGTGGTTCTGCAGGCTCTTCTTCCTCTTCTTTATCTTCAATCCTCCCAAGCACCATTGGGGGAGTTCGGTCTACTGTTGGTGGTTGTACTGGATGGATATCCTAGTCCTGGTTGTCTGGAAGGAAGCATCCTCCTCCAACTGATGCGGCTATTCTGAGAAGACCACATCGCGACTTACTATTACCTTCTTGGTAATAGGATTATAGAGACGGTAACCCTTCGCCTTTTCACTATAGCCCAAGAAAATACACTTTCGGCTCTTCGGTTCCCATTTGGTCCTGTTAGCATCACGGACATGCACAAAACAGTCACATCCAAAAACTCTAAAATGTGCAGCTGAAGGTTTCTTACCAGAAAAGGCCTGCAGTGGAGCCATCCCGTTCACAGCCTTCGTGTAGCTACAATTCAGAATGTAAACTGCCATGTTACATGCTTCAGCCCAAAAAATCTTTGGCAAATCTTTCTGAGATCTTTCCCTTTCATCATGTTCCTGCCCATTTCGTAGAGCATCATTGCCGACTGCTACTAGGATGTCATTCCCTACCAGATGTAGAGAGGTATATACCAATCCTTCTGACTGGTCATGTGGCGCGATGCACCACTGTCAATAATCCAAGGTTCATCTGCAGGTACATGAAGTGCCTCCGTGCAAATCTCCTCAATTGCAATACTCCATTCTTCTCATCTTGCAATCTTCTTCCGACACTCATTTTGCTTGTGCCTTGCCTTGTTGCAATAGAAGCATTTAATCTTCTTCTTCCTCTTTTTATCATCAGAAGAAGATGGGTTACTAGAGTCCTTACCCTTACCTTTATTTGATCCAGCTGAGAAAGCCGAATCTTCTCCAGTTCTCATCTTTTGACACATCTCCGCCTCCAGAATCATCGCACTGAAATCCTCAAAGTTGAGGGGCGGATTTTTGTTCTGCCATCGTACTTTGATGGGAGAATCCGTATGCACCTTCATGCTAGATTCTTGTTGGTGATGGTGATGCCAATCGCAATCATCTGATTGCGCAGATTCTTCACCCTGGTGATGAACTTGTCTACTGTTTCAAACTCAGACAGTTTCTCGTTTGCGAGTTGAGTCTCGAGATCCTGAATCCGTGTCTGATTCGTGGTCTCGTACTGATTTTTTAAGACCGTCCATGCCTCCTCCGCTGTGGTGACATATTGAATTTATTCCATGACAGAATCACTTACACTGTAGACAATAGAACATAGCGCATCTGCATTTCTGCTTGTCCACGCGAGAATCTCATCTGCAGTTGGTACTATCTGTTGTCTTGCATTGGGTGGATTTAGTCTCGCAATCAGCTTCACATCCACCCCAGTAGTAGTATCCCAAAGCTCGTATGTGCTTAGGATGGTCTTCATCTTGAACTTCTAGAGTGGATAGTTAGTGCCATCCAACTTTCTGCTTTCGCAGAACGGTGGGATTCGCAGTCTTGCGGGCTGGGCCATCTCTCAAATCTGCTCACAAATAGAAACACACTACCAAATCTTCTTGCTAGAGCCCAAGCTCTGATACCATGTAAGAAAACAATAGAACGTCTGTGCTCAACAGATAATAGGATCTTGTATGTAAGAGAGAAAAGCAGATAGTATGGAGAATCAAAAATTTGATTACTATAAAACTGATACAATAGATGGCGTTGCCTCCCAGCCATGCGCTCTTGTGTGAGAAGCTTCGATGGCATGCTGGAAATAGTAGAGGACAAAGGCTGGATGCTAAGGAATCAGGGTTGTTGTAGCCAGTGATGAATATGGGCTTCACGGGCTGGCTCTTATACAGCCACCAGTCATAGTTGGTTAGACCCAATTGGGTGACCGACCTAGTTCGCCCAAAACGGTCGACTGGAGGTCGGTCTCAAAATAGGCCACCGACCACATGATAGAACCGTGGTGTAGAATAGAGCAACTGACCTACGCTCTCCATTCATGGCCCAGAGCCATCCGGGATCATCTAGGGCTCCAAACGGACCGGATAACTTGAGAGTGGTGGGTTGCCCTGACAAATGCTCCATCTACCCCGATAACCCGAGAGTGGTGGGTTGCCTTGGCAAATGCTCCATCTACCCTCAGTGTGATCAGTCATGGGATGCCTTCCCGCACTTGCATGTAGCCTAGTTGGCAGTGTGCCAACACTATCTGAAGCTGTCCAGCCATCAGGCCACACATGGCCCCCATCTGGTGTCCAAACCAGGACCTACCAGATAATCTAGCTACTCAAATTCCTTCTCCTCATATGGGGGTCTTACAAGTAGAGTTAGCTAGTTTCTGTGTAGTTACACGAGAGTGGAGCATTGATATCTAAAAACTACTAAAGCTGCATCTATTGGAGGCTGTCATTATTTTGTCACTTTTATTGATGACTACAACAGAAAAGTTTGGGTGTATTTGATGAAAAAGAAAAGTGAAGTGTTTGGGCATTTCAAAGCTTTTAAAGCTATGGTTGAGAAAGAAACAGGCCTGGAAATAAAATGCCTAAGGTCAGATGGAGGGGGAGAGTATGTCTCAAATGAGTTTGCAAGGTTCCTGCAGGAGCATGGCATAGAGCAACAATATTCATGAAATCATACCCCATAGCAAAATGGACTTGCAGAAATGAAAAACAGGCATATTGGAGAGGTATCTCGTGCCATGCTCAACGAAAAAGTCCTGCCAGATTATTATTGGGCTGAAGCAGTTCCTACAGTAGTCTACATAATGAATAGGACTCCCACTGTAGCAATACATGGCATGACGCCAGAGGAGAGGTATACTGGTAGGAAACCAGATATTTCTCATTTGAAAGTTTTTGGTTGCATTGCCTATGTTCATGTGCCAGATGAGTTGAGATCCAAGTTGGATCCAAAAGTTGAGAAATGCATCTTTATTGGTTATTCTCTGCAGCAGAAAGGGTATAGATGCTATAACCCTTCTACTCTTAAGTTTATAGTAAGTAGAGATGTTGTTTTTGATGAGATGAGTAGCTGGTATAAACCAATAAATGTGATTGATGATGTAGATGCACAAAATGGTAATTCTGCACAGAATTCACAGCAGCAATCACAAAATATTAGTGGACCTGTAGTGTCCTCTAGCAGTGGTTCACATACTTCACCATGGACAAGCATATTGAGATCAGGAGGATCTCCTCAAAGCAATGCAAATAGTGGTATGCAAGTATCACAAAAAGGAAAAGAGAAAGTAGATCAGCCCATGTTTGATGTGAATGCAGGTCACTCTTATGTGAATGGTGAATCTAGTGGCTTAGAACAGAGCCTTGATGATGAGTTGGGTATTCCTTCTGTTGTTACTTCTGGAGTAAGGAAGACAAGGGATGTTTTGAGAGAACCTGGTAGTGAGCCTATTTTGCATAGGTCTACTAGAGCTAGGTATCAGCCATTCACTATGTCTATATGGTCAAAGTGATACATGAACCAGAACCCACTTCTTTTGAGCAAGCCATGGGAAAAGAAAAATGGGAGAAAGCCATGGATGAAGAAATGGATGCCTTGGAAGCAAATGCTACATGGGAATTGGTGCCTTTGCCTAAAGACAAGAATGCAATTGGCTACAAGTAGGTTTATAAGGTGAAGCACAATGCAGATGGTTCTATGAATAGATACAAGGCAAGATAAGTTGTCAAGGGGTATGCATAGACATATGGCCTTGATTATGAAGAAACAATCAATCTAGTTGCAAGGATGGCAACCGTAAGAGAATTCATTGCTATGGCTGCATCAAAGGGATGGTATTTACATCAGATGGATTTAAAGAATGCCTTCTTGCATGGTGATTTGCAAGAAGAGATCTATATGGAGCAGCCACCAGGTTATGTGCATGTTGTTCATCTTGAGTTTATTTGCAGGTTGAAGAAAGCCTTGTATGGCTTGAAACAAGCACCCGGAGCATGGTCTGACAAGATAGGATAGTATCTTGTCACTATTGGCTTTCAAATTTCCAAGGAAGATTTCTCACTTTGTGTGAGAAAAACAAAGAAAGGCATTATGCTGCTTGTCATTTATGTTGATGATTTGATCATCACAGGTGATAGCGATGAAGATATCCTTCATGTGAAAATGCTGTTGAAGCAGAAGTTTGAGATGAAGGATTTGGGAGTGCTGCGTTACTTCTTGGGCATTGAGGTGATTGGATCCACAAGTGGGGTATGGCTCTTGCAGAGGTAGTATGGATTGGACATGCTGTCCAAATATGGGATGATAGGCTATAAGCCTATTTCAGTTCCTTTGGAGCAGAATGTGAAGCTGAGCATAGATGCAGGTGAGCTTCTGAAAGACCCTACTATGTACAGATGCATAGTAGGAAGTTTGATTTATATGACTATTACTAGGCGAGATTTGTGCTATGTTGTTGGGTTGGTAAGTCAGTTTATGCAGGCTCCAAGGAAACTGCATTTGGATGTGGCTAGATGCATACTGAGGTACGTGAAGTCAACATTGCAATATGGACTATTTTATGAGACTAGGGTTCAGATACAGTTGCATGGATACACTGATGCTGATTGGGCTGGTAGTATTTTTGATAGACGATCTACCAGTGGATATGTGTTCTCTTTTGGGAGTGCTGCAATCACTTGGAGCAGTAAGAAACAACCTACAGTTGCATTGTCAAGCATAGAGGCTGAGTACAGGGGTGCAGTAATGGCTGCATGTGAGGCAGCTTGGTTGCATAAGCTACTTTATGATATGCATCTGTCTACAGATGGGCTACTTGTCAATTATTATGACAACATGTGCAATATACACTTGGCAAATAACCCAGTCTATCATGCTAGAACAAAGCACATTGAGGTGCATTATCACTATGTGTGGGAGAAGGCTCTAGTAGGTCTTATTGATCTAGTTTTATGTCATCAGAGAGGATCAAGTAGCTGACATATTCACGAAGGCATTGGGTACAGAGAAGCTGCACAAGTTTAGAGACCTGCTTAGTGTGAAGGAATTAGGACTCAGCTCAAGGGGGAGTGTTGAGATATCGAGCTCCACTCGTGATATGCCAGGGTGACTGTTGTGCATTTATGTCACTGACTTGTTAGCTACAGATGCGGTTGGTACACCACCCATGAATAATAGCTGGATGACAACTATCTTTATGTACTCTAGTTAGTGGCTCAGTTAGTATGTTACCTAGGTTAGCTGAGTTTGGTTTGAGACCATCATGACACCGCAGTCAGGGTCAATGTGGAGACAGGAGCTATTAAACCAATTGTTCCTAGAGGGTTGGATTGCACATCTTCAACAACAATCTCAAGCAAATCAGCTCCCTTGCAACAACATGCCATAGCAGGTGACTCACAAAGCAATGTCAATAACTGGATACAAACATTGGCAACCATCGACAACGACCCCATCTTCTCATAGATAGATGCTAAGGCACTACAGGTAGATCCTCCACTCCCACATGCAGAACCAATCGATCTAGAGATGCTATTCTTTATGGCTGACCTCGAGTGGGAGAATGAACCTGAAGAAGGTACCCATACCAATGATGACTCAGATTTTCCTTGGGACCTTGAAATAGAGGCTGCGAATGCTGAAATTGAAGATCAAATCTTTGATAATGACTTAGCCATTCTGCATGCCCTAATGGCAGTCGAGCTCCCAAAAGTTGAACCTCCAAAGTTGAATAATAGTAGAAGATACTGCAAGAAAGCTGGAGGAAATCACTAAAAAGCAAATGTCGAGCACTTCAATGAATTCGAATGAGTCCAATCAAGGATCTTTGAATTGTACCTTGCAAAATTATCTCCCTCAAAATCAAAACCACCGCCTCTTGAATGGTCCCCTGAGGGACTAGAAGGAGTATGTACAGCAAATGAACCCTTACTTGGAAACACCTTACCAGTGGAAAAGTTACCCCATAGTTCCCAACGTAAGAAGTTTTGGAAATATAAGCCACATGTGCGGATGAATCTTCATCAAGAGACTTCAGAAAAAGAAATTCAAGAAGAGCCTAACAAATTAATAAGTGCAACTATGCCACCCAATACACATGACACATGTCAGGCTACTTCAACCCCATCAGAGGCCGATCTTTGAGAAGTGCCAGAATACTTCAAGAATTATACAAGTGGCAGTGCGCTAATAGCAATGCCAAGACCCACTCACGGAATCTGAAGTTCAAGAAACCGATAGCATTGGAGAAACCCCAATCTATGAGGGACCGGCAAAAACACACACAATAAACCTTGTCCTTGAAGGAGAGGAATAAAATTTGGTTTTCATTGGGAAACAGCTTTGTCAAGAAGATGAAACCAAACTCAAAGCACTCCTAAGTGACTACCTAGCATGGTCATATAAAGAGATGAAAGGAATTTCACTAGAAGTGGCAGTACACACGATACCTATAAGGGAAGGTGCTCACCCTAAGGTATGTGGACCTTATCACACAAATCCTAAATATGGCACCATGGCTTATGATGAGCTAGAAAAACTCCTAGATGCCAGATTCATCTACAAGATAGAGCACACTGATTGGGTTTCACCCATTTTCATTGTACCTAAACGCAACAAGAAGCTTAGAATATGCGTAAACTTAAAAAATGTGAATGCCACCACAATTAGGGATCACTATCCCCTACCCTTAATAGAAAGAATGTTGGAAAAGGTGGCAGGATCTGAAATATATAGCTTCTTGGATGGCTTCAGTGGCTATAACCAAGTGCAAATTGCTCCTCAAGACCAATCAAAAATAGCATTTGCTACACAATGGGATATTTTTGCATGTAGTCATGCCATTCGGCCTTTGTAATGCCCCAGCCACATTCTAATGCATCATGTTCATAGCTTTTAAGTCATTTTTGAATAAGTTTTTACAGGTGTTCTTGGATGATTTATGCATCTATTCAAACAAACAAGATCACTTCAAATGTCTTGAAGCAGTACTAATCCAATGTAGGGAGTATGGCATCTCCCTAAATACAACAAAATGCCAGTTCATGGTCACCCATGGAGTTATTTTGGGACACATCATCTCTCAGCATGGGATTGCAACTGACATGGACAAAATCAAAATCATCATGGAATTGCCTCCTCATACAAATTCCAAAGGTGTATAGGTCTTTCTGGGACATGTCAGCTATTATAGAAGATTTATATTGCGGTATGCCATGATAGCTAGGCCACTTTACAAATTATTAGTGGAATTCTTATGGACCGAAGAGTGCGACCAAGCTTTTGAGCTTTTAAAGTGGCGCCTAATCATAGCACCCATCCTTATATCTCCCAATCGTGATATTGATTTTCATGTTCATACTGATGGATCCAAGTATGCAATTGGGAGTGTGCTTTGTCAACTTGGTGAACATAAGAAAGACTACCCATTCTACTTTGCCATTTGACAACTCTTGAAATGATGCAGAGATCAACTATACCACCACCAAAAGAGAAGCCCTAGCAATGGTGTATAGTGTAAAGAAATTTTGGCACTATCTGCTGGCAAATGATTTTGTCTTCTACACTGACCATCAAGCATTGCTTTATCTTGTGAACCACCATCCATGTACCAAAGGAAGAATAGCCAGATGGCTCCTTGTTGGCACAGAGTCAACATAAAGTTGTATCACAAAGTTGTGATACAAATTTGTAACACAAATTTGTAACACATTCTCTTTCTACATGTAGAAGTTGTAACACAAAGTTGTAACACAAAGTTGTATCACAAAGTTGTATCACAAAGTTGTAACACAAAGTTGTAACATAAAGTTGTATCACATCTCTTTCTACATAAGTTCATGTTGGCACAGAGTCAACACTCCTCTTGCTTCAAGAATTCAACTTCAAAATAGTGGTCTGCAAAGGTGCCCCACACTACATTGCCGATCACATGTCTCGAGTCAAGTCAGGAGAAGAAGCCACTGGAGTAGAAGATGACTTACTAGATGCCACATTATTTTAAATAGATGCTGTTCTAGAGTGGTGTGGAGATATCATTGGGTACTTGATAGAAGGAAGACCACCCCCTGAAATGAAATCAGTAGATGCCAGAAAATTGATTCTAAAGGTTGCACCCTATCAACTCATTACATGACAATTATATAAGATGGGCAAGGACTAGATATTAAGAAGATGTGTAATGCCTCATGAGATCATGCCAATCCTGAGTGAAGTCTATAAAGGCATTGCAGGAGGACACTTCCAAGGGGAAGCCACAGCAAGAAAAGTTCTCCTCGTAGGCTACTAGTGGCCAACACAAAGGGCAGATGCCTATGAATATGTAAAAGGTTGTGATGTATGCCATCGGACTACTAAACCACAACACAAAGTCTTCAATCCCCTAACAATAGTTGTTGCACAAAAACCGTTTGAAAAATGGGGGATTGACTATGTGGGTCCCATACATCCAGCAGCAAAAGGAACACAGGCATGCTACATCATTGTGGCCACCAATTACTTTACAAAATGGGCTGAAGCTAAAGCAATCAGAAAGGTAGATGCTAGAAGCACAGCAAGATTCTTATACGAAAATGTGATCACCCGGCGATTCGGATGCCCCATTGAAATTGTGTCGGATAGAGGTACACATTTTGTCAATGAGGTAATCCAAGAACTCTTGTCTGGCTTCATGTAATCCATAGAAAAAGCACACCCTACCACCCCCAAGGGAATGGAAAAGCAGAATCCACCAACAAAATAATATGCATTATCCTCACCAAGGTAGTAGAACCATAGTGTTTTGATTGGGCAGAGAAACTGAATGCAGCCTTATGGGCATACAGAACCACATTCAAGGTCAGTACAGGGAACACACCTTTTCAATTGGTGTATGGCCTTGAAGCTGTGGTCCCACTCTAATTTGTAATACCAAGTCTATGCATAGCAGTACAGGAATGCATGGGCAACCATGAATCCTTGAAAGAAAGGCTCTATCAGGTGGAGAAGCATATAGAGACAAGACTAGTTGCCTACCATGCCATGAAAATAGAAAAACATAGAAGAAAGGCATGGTTTGACAAAAATCTGAAAGCTAAAGACATCAAGGAAGGCGACTTAGTCCTATTATACAATGCCAAAGTACACAAGGGAAAACTAAAGTATCTAGGTCAAGGACCCTACCGAGTATGAAAGATGAATCCCATTGGAGTTGTGCTACTAGAAACATTGGATGGAATGTCTCCACCAACAGCAACAACCAGAGCTCGAGACAAGATCGGCACCTAAACCTGAGGAAAGATCGGCACCAAAGTTTGAGGCTACATTAGCACTCGAACCGCCCATCGATGCCATGCCAATCAATGCAGTATGACTATTGTACACAAGGGATTGAAATGCCATTGGAACAACCTCGCCCAAGTACTAAAGAATCATTGGGATGGCTACATGGGCACCACTTGTATCAGCAATATCATCAGACCTCATCAGTGTCTATCATTCTCCAACATCAAGCTAGCCAAATGATCCAAATGTCAGAACTATTCACTAGCTTGGCCAAGGAAGAATATGCAAGAGAATTGGAAAGGCAGACTGCATCAGAAATCAAAGACCAATTCTAGGCAATCACCATAGAGGTCAAGTCACTTCGGGCACAGATAGATGAGAAGGAGGTAGAAGAAGTGCACATGAACAAAGCTCTCCAAGCTTGAGAGAAGGCAGTAAGGGATGTGACCTCCAACCTCCACCAAAGTCAAACACAGCTGACAGAAGTAGTACAAGCAACGACAATCCTACAGACCTACTATAACTCCTTGACATCTGCACATGCTCAACAAACGGAGGTAGTGGCACAAGCTTGACTCACTCTAATTCACAAAGAAGAAGAGCTTTAGGATTACAAAGACAAGCTTAAAGACATGCAATAATCTTTGGTAGTACGTGCCTTCAGCATTGACGAGCTTACACGGGAATGCAGAATCTTAAAGGACCAACTTGCTACTACTCAAGAAGCCAGCACTTCACAAGCACTAGTCTTGGACCAATGGTCCAATACCACTGAAGACATTCCTCAATAGGCAAAGGTCACCTTGCAAATGAGAAAGCTTAAGGAGGCCTATACAAGCATCTACCATCAATACAAAGAAAAAATGAATTAGATGCACTCCCAAAAGATAATCATCTCCAAGCTCGAACTCCAATTGCTAGTGCACAACAATGAGGCATTAGAAGACAACACCAATGAAGCCCCACTTCAATGCACAACAGTGGTGTACCAAGAGCTTGTGGCTGCTCTATAAGTGGAAGATCACCTCCACACATGTGTGCTTATCCAATGGAAGCAACTCCAAATTAGGATCATATTTGCTCATCCAACAATCAATTGGCAATGTTCCATCGGGACTAAAACCTTGCGCATAATTTGTGAAGACTTGTCTGAAGATGAGAAAAATATCTTCTGCTTATCTATACATGCTGGGTTTATAATATTCAGGACAGATGCGTTCATTGCATATATCTGCCTCATGGGTAGTCCTCCCCTTAGGGTTATTGCAAGTTTGTTGACATTGCTACAAAGGCCATCCCTATTATTTGCAAGGCACGACATAACCAACATCCCACCCATGCAGCTGATCATCTCATCGCACCAGCAAAAAGAAGTGTCGGAAGATGACAAGGCCTATCTCACATCCAACTTCCCATATCTAACCACTCTTTCTGCCAACATCATAACCTCACTTACCCTTGCTGCTAGCACCCTCTTAACCTTCCCTGAGCTCCATCCTAACATCTATTCCCTCCATCATCTCTTTGCTCATGCCTCACCATTTTCAACTAACCCAATAGTCACAAACTTACAAGCCCCTCACACCTAGCTTTTTCCCCTCCCTTGCTAATCCTACCCTTGAGGATTACCAAGCTACTCAAACCATCTACCCAGTTCTTCCCCCCCTCCCCTCTACTCCCCCTTTCGTAACTATCACTCTGCTATATTTCTCCCCAATGTCCCTCGATTCTCTCCCTGCCTCGTCATCACCTCTGACACTTCTGGTGCTTCCATCAGCAGAAAATGACACAGTATTTGATTTTGAATATCAGGATCCGGATAATCCAATTCATACGCCCATGCCAAGTTCCAATGATGGGTATGATTTTTATGAGATACCACTTCCCAGTAACACCATCAAGGAATTTCGGAGCAAATATCCTGATATGAAAACTCGAGGTGGATGGACCCTGGACAACTTTCCTACCAACCTTCGTCAGCATCAAATTAGTGAAGGCTGGATTAGCAAGTTGGATCCACAACCTGATTAGCATCATCCCAAGCTCTTTGATGTAATCTTCTTAAAGGAGTACTTACGGGCACCTCCATGTCTCAGAACCCATCCCAAGTTCTATGCAGTTCCATGGCATAAAAAATGGGAAGCCAACATACACACTTTGGCTGAAGATTCGAACCATTAATTGGCCAATGATCGAAACATACTCTGGTGTAGAATGGAATATCCAAGGCACAATGGTCCGAGCACTTCAGTAGCATGAGAAAATAATGCACAGCAACATTGATCGCTTCCTTTGCCAAAGTGCTATATTCTGTAAAACATTGGAATTCATTCTGGAGGTCCCATGTTACCTTGATTCCCATTTGCCTCCACTCAGCTTTAATCCCAATGAAAGGGTCGATGCTCAGATTACAAGCCGACTTTATCAAAGAGTGATCTTCTTAGAAGCATGCCACATATCTCTATTCGAGTAAATGGTGGATACAGGCTACCTAGAAATTGTGCAAAAACTGTATGGTGCTAAGGCTTTACAGCAGGATCGACTGGCACGACACAAGATCCATAGCCTTTGGACTAAAAGCATGGAAACCCAGGTACATGCTCGTAATCAGCCAAAACCCGAGGACGGGTAATAAAATGGATTCGAGAGTATGTTGACTCTGTGCTGACATGGACTTAGGTAGAATAGAATGTGTGTGTAGAGTAGCGGCAAAGCCCCGCTTGTACTTGCATAAGGCTAGAAATAATCCCTCTTAGAAATCCAATTTGCATGTTCTACATGCAAGTTTTACATACAACTTCTACATGCAAGTTCTACATACAATTTGTACATGCGAGTTCTACATGCAAGTTCTACTACGACATCTACATGCAACTTCTATATGCGAGTTCTACATGTAGAAAGGGAATCATGTGTTACAACTTCTACATACAACTTCTACATGTAGAAAGAGAATCTGTTACAACTTCTACATACGACTTCTACATGTAGAAAGAGAATGTGTTACAACTTCTACATATAACTTCTACATGTAGAAAGAGAATGTGTTACAACTTCTACATACAGAGAGAGAAGCTCTCCAACTTGTATAAATACCCCATAATGGAATGAAGCCCACACTCTTTGGGGCATTGTGTTGAGTTCTACTTTGGTATTCCAAGCAATTGTCTCAAGTGTCCATGGTTCCTTGCACTCCACGTCCAAAAGCATGTCCTAACCTTGCAACTCCTCCTCCCCTCTCCTCCAACCTTGCAACCTATCCTCTCCCTCTCCTCCTCCCTCCTCCTCTCCTCCTCCTCCCTTCTCCTCCTCCCTCTTCCTTCTCCTCCTCCCTTCTCCTCCTCCTCCTCTCTCCTCCTCCCTCCTCCTCCTCCTCCTCCTCCTCCCTCCTCTCTCCTCTTTCCCCCATGCTCTTACACCTTCTTCCTCTCCCACTCCTATGCTCCCCCTAAACCCTTTGTTCCTCAACCCTTAAACTCCATGATCTACGAGGGAGACGAGTTCTCCACCATGTACTCTACCCTGAACCTTGGATCCTCCTTCTAACCCTGGACTCCTTCTAAACCTTGGAACCTCCTTCTAACCCTAAAACCTCTTCTAAACTCTGGAACCTCTCTCTAAACCCTGGAACCTCCTTCTAAACCCTAGAACCTCCTTCTAACCCTTAAACCTCCTTTTAACCCTTAAGCTCCTCCTAAACCCTACAACCCCCAATGAAGGTGAAAGCCTTCATTACCTCAATCATGATGATACACGTTCCTTTTACACATGCATTCACTTTGTTTGCTTACCACATTTAAGCCTACGTCTCTCACCGGAACACGACTCGAGCCCCCTCCCACAAAATATAAGGTATATACCTTGAAAAATATGCAAAATTTTAAGATTTGTACGTATTTTTCATAATATGTGAGGCCCCAGAGGGGGGGTCTTTTGGATGGGTGGGGTAAAACAAAAAATACACTAAAATATGAAAACCCATCTCCTTTCAAATCAATGTAACTTTTTCATGTGTTACACAAATTTCAAGGTGTAAAGACATATTTGAATCTCTTTTAGTGTAGAACATAACCATGTTAATTTGAATAATTTCTACTCATGGCATATTGTTAAATTCATCTGATACTCAAGATTTTGATAGGTTTTCTTACTAAAGGGAGTTGGTGCCCTAGGAAGAGATTGCTAATCAGAATATGACAATTATAACTAGCATATGACATCGATGAAAGGTGAGAGGAAACCATCCCATGATTTTGGATAATAGCATATGACAGTGGAAATAAACATATCATACTGTAACTATCATGTCAGAGGTAAGTTGCAGAGTAGGCACTATCAATCATGCACTTTAGTAGGGAAGTACCTAAGGCTCCTCGAGAAGGTGCACTAGGTGCTTGATGTAAATATTTTTGCCAACTCTTTCTCGGCACACGTCCTTTTTGTTGGGAGGAAAATGCATCTCGACCTCCCAAAATGATTGTACAAGTTCCTTTATTTCATCACTGATTGGGCTAATGCGGTGTTGCTTCCAACATGCAGCCACCAATGAGAATAGTCCATTACCATCATCAGCCTTTGTGTAGGCTCTGGATCTTCCCTCATACAAGCTATGCCTAGGAAAGTGGAAGTACTCTTGAGACCTTTTCCAGGGGAATGCATTGATTAGAGTTCATCAGCATAGTCAATGCACTTTTGTTCAAAACAGACTATCTTTGAAAGTTGGTTGCTTTACAATGGCCAATGTACTGTGAACATTGTCAATGAGGCATGCTTGAACGTCACCTTTCTCTCTTGATGAAAGTTCAAAAAGGCATTGGTACCGAAAATAATCCAATATTGAATTGAAAAATTCAGTCTTGAGTTGTGCACCCAAGCCAGCAGACATCATGCTATCAAAAATTTTCATAGTTTTGTTAACAATCCTTCGCTTTTACAAGTAATCAATTCCATGTATAGTAACCTCCCTCTTGTGTTTGTCTCTTGCATGCTATTCTCTTTTCTTTCCAGCTTCATAATCCCTTATGACACTGTCCCATACTATTGGTTCAATGGATCTTCCCATGTTGCCTTGCATTGGCTCACCTTGTTGGTAGCTCAAATGTAAACCCAAAACCTGCAATTTAGTGCAGGCTAGAACTAAGCAATGCTCTCAACAGCTAATGTGCATATGTTATGTACCACACTATAGCAACATAGCATACAATTTCATTACAAAGAGATGAAGAACAACATGTATGCTCTATACAACATTGGAACCAGCATCTATTGAAGAAGATTGGCACAAGCATCCATACAACTTTTTGCATGAGCTTATAGAGATTCTGGACATAGACATCAAGGTTGCAAAATGTAAGAGAGCCCAAGAGTTTCACAAAGAAGTTGGATTCAAGTTACGATCTGGTGACTACATATCGTGAGCATACTTACCAAAGCTTCAAGAAATCTTAATTGTTTACAAGGAGATCCTGACAAGATTGTGGTAGCCCCTTCAATGTAGTCTGAAATTATTCGTGTCATTGGAGAGAGAGCGAATCCACATGAGAGAATAGGATTCTTGGTAATGGAGTAGGCATGAGGAAGCTTGTGGCTTTGTGTTAGTGTGTATGAGAGAGAGTTAGTCCAAGCACTGCAATGTCGTTCTGCAGCAATAGCAGAGTGAGTGAGAGGGAGGACAAAAGTTTCAGGCGATGAAACAAGTAGGAGGAAGATTGCACCTCTGTTAGAGAGAGAGCTAGTGATGGAGCAGGTAGGATGAAGACTGCACCTATGTGCATGAGAGAGAGAGAGAGAGAGAGAACTTGTAACTGAATTTTAAATTCAAAAGATAGATACACTCCAAGTATGGGCTAAGTGTAGCTGCCAGTTAACATTATGCTCACTTACAAACAAAGACAAAACATGCTATTCAATTGTGCTTCTTAGCATTGTCCATGGACATGCTTTTTTGAGCAGGTTAACATGCTTCCACCTATTAGAAAGCATTTTGGATCATTTGAAGCTTCCTTTTTATGTTTTTTGGTGTTTTGAGTTGGTAGGAAGATAGTTTGGAAGATTGCTAAGGAGTGTATGGTGTCAAATCTCACAAAAACAACCAAGAATGATGAATCATGATGAAAATTGAAGTGGTTTTGAGTGTTGACAGTCACTCTTCAAGAAATCTCTCATGTTGCAATCAAATGTTGTTTTTGCTTCTTCTTTTGTGCATTGGGTAGGTAGATTAGGTAGTTTAGCATCCCCCCATCACAAAAAAACATGAACAGAAACTTCCAAATCATCAAGAATCATCAAAAACTAGTCGACAAAACTGTGCACTCCTATCCCCATGGGTCGTCGCCTTAGCACTATCCCACCAGTCAAACTTGTGTTGACCTGTCATTTAAGCGCTATCCCACTAGTGAAACTTGCATTGACCCGTTGGCTTAGCCCTATCCCCATGACTTGACACATGTTAGTGCTATCCCGCTGGTCATTTCCTTAGCTCTATTCCCATGAGTCGTCACCATAGCTCTATCGTGCCAGTCAAATAGGCATTAACTCATTGCTTTAGCTCTATCTTGCTGGTTGTTGCCTTAATTCTATCCCATTAACTTGCTATCCCCACGGGTCATTGCCATAGCCCTATCCCCATGGGTCATCACCATAACTCTATCCCATCAGTCAAATAGGTGTTGACTTGCTACTTTAGCTCTCTCCCACCGATCGTCACCTTAACTCTATCCCTCTGACTTGCTATCCCCATGGGTTGTCGCTGTAGCTCTATCTCACCAATAGAACAAGTGTTGACTTGTTGCTTTAACTCTATCCCACCGGCCGTTGCCTTAACTCTATCCTACCGATTTGCTATCCCCACGGATTGTTGCCATAAATTTTGCATGCAATTGATGAAATTTGCATGCAAATTGCATTCAAATAAACCCCATTTCGCCAAAAAATTTCTAGGAAGCCACAAGGGGCTGTAGCCCCTTGACCCTACGTCGAGACTCAACCTAGAATTGGGACCTCTGCTGTGCCAATGAACACGTGATCTTGAGATCAGGAAGAGTCCTAAAAGCTCACCTTGATCCCAAAGACAGTGCATCAAGTACCATCTTGTTGACCTCTATACTCAGGATGGAGACATGGGTGAACCCTCTAATGTTAGAGCCTCAGTGGCTCCGAACTCCATCCCCACTGATCTCCACTGTCCTACACCATCTACAGTAGCAACTACATTAAGGGACACCTTTTCCAATATCATGGAAGGTTTGGATTAACAGACCTAGTAGAGTGGCTAAACCCATTTGATGGACTGCTGACTAGGGCAATGTCAGAGGCTCAAATGCTGGCCCAACCACCAATGTTAGAAGCAATACTCAAAGATCCAAGTCCCACAATACCTAATGGCAATCAACCCCTGTCATACCAATTCTTTGATGATAGAAAATCCTATGGGGATGGAGTTGGATGCACATTATCATAAGGGTCCCAAATGCTAGAGCAAAGGGGGCAGAGGAGTAACCTTCAAGGCCCACAATTAAGACCCTCCACCACATAATCCCCTATTATGATGCCTCCTTGGCAACAAAGCATGGGAGATATTCTCTATCCAACAAGTGCCCCTTATAGGCCTATGCCTGCAAGGAACATACCACTACCTAGAGGACCTTCAATCCAACCTATTAGGCCCCAAGTCACAATGCAAATGCCTAGTGGTCCTGGATCCTCCTATCCAAACCTTGTGCCATCAAATTCATGGAACCCTTCATCAGAACCACTAATGTACAAGATAGGGCCCACCATTCCACAACCCCCTCTTGTATCACAGACGGTCCTTACGAATGAAGCTATGAGAATCCTAGTGCAAGCACTAGGAAGGGGGGCTGTTGCTCCACCATTAATGTTTCCAGGAAGGGATACCAACCACTCAAGGAGCAAGCCTATCACAATATCCAAGCTAATCACCAAGTTTGTAGGAGAAGGAGGCCCAGTCTCCGATGTTGAGAGATTTGAACAAATCTGTGAGACCCTTGGTGATATCGAGAATCTAGATAAGGTCAATGATTTAAGCTTGCATCTTGATGGCAAGGATGGACAATGGTTTAGAGACTTAAACCTTGAGGAGAAAATAAATTGGGACACATTGTGTAAATCTTTCATTGTGGGATTTGCCCCTAGTGGTCCCAAGTGGAGCTCGCTTAACCAGCTTTATGAGTGTAGTAGAGGAACACTGAGTCCTTAAGAGACTATATCACAACTGGAAAGAGCAAGCAAGAACAACTTCAAAAGGACTTACTTGGAAAAAGGTATGGAAGGATCTTTCTTTTCCAAACTTGTTTCTTCTCCTTGTTCGTACTCCTCCTCTTCTTTAGGCTTGGAAGCAAGTGTAGGTACGGTCCCTTTCTCTTCAGTGAAAGCTTGGAACTGTGTATGGGAGGCTCTCTCTTAAGCTTCGAATCTATAGAACTGCTAATAAAGAAGGAAGAAAGCTGCTCGCAAAGTTTAAGTAATGAAAAGAAAAGAAAAGCGAGCGGTGCACCGAAAAGCAGGTTTAAAAGCCGCGTCTATAGTCGTGTCTATTAGCACGTCTATAGTCGCATCTGAATACACAGAGTAGATGCGTCTATAGTCACGTCTATTAGCGTGTCTACGGGCACGTTTAAATACACAGAGTAGACACGCGTTTAGACGCACAGTTAGACGCGACATTAGACGCGACGATAGACGCGGCGATAGACGCAACACAGAGTTTAAGTTAAGCATTTGAAGAAGAGCAAATTTGGTGGGTTGTTTGTTTGTAGGATGTCTCCATCTTCAACAAGCAGCTCCAGTGAGGATGAATCCCTCCGTATCCACCATCGCGAAATGTGGTTGGAGCAAAAAATCAAATGTCTGTGTGATCGATGTCGAGGAAACATGTATCGTGCACGCAGGATTATGCTCAATCATATCTCAAAGTATGGAGAATGGGATGTGACCGTAAACAGGGTAAGGGTTTGTAAGTTAAGGTTGATTGAGATACCTATGGGTGTTCATATTTTTAAGTTATGATCCCATTTTAATTTGATACAGGATGCAGTGCCACACCCGCACATGTTACCCTATGCCCGTCGTGAGGAGGCGAAGCGTCGGCGATATGAGGTGGGATCTTCAGGAGGAACCGTTACGGATGCATGGAGTGATGGTGATAGTAGCCCTCCACCATTACCTCATGAAGCCGTGGAGGAGGAGGTGTTTGATGATATGGTGTGGGATTTATATGTCCATCAAGGGAGGGATAATAGCATGGAGCAGGATGATCTTTTTACCGCAGCATCGACTCCACTATTTGAGGGGTGCATATTCTCTGTTCTACGTGCCTCCCTTGAGTTACTAAACTTGCAAACCATCTATGGATAGAGCAATGCAAGTTTGAAT
The DNA here is from genome assembly GCF_047967505.1 of Dipteris shenzhenensis. NCBI lineage: Eukaryota > Viridiplantae > Streptophyta > Polypodiopsida > Gleicheniales > Dipteridaceae > Dipteris > Dipteris shenzhenensis. Next base: position 50,056,313 of record NC_141610.1, on the reverse strand, counting down.
GCATTACTCAAGTAAGCTTTAAAGTCGATTTTGCAAACATGGTGAATTATGCTAGTGGATCAATTACTCGAATGCTTTTCCTCATTTATGGTCTTCACGTGCAGGCTATTGTGTAAAATGCTTCCAAGGGAGAATAAATTACCGACCTCAAGAGATCACAACAAGACAAAGCACGCATAGACGCGCGCACAGACGCGTTTCATGAACTAAATAAAAAACTTACAGGCGCGTCTATTTGCGCGTCAGGAGACCCGCGTCTATTAGCACGTCTATATATCAGACTTACGCGCGTATAGACGCGCTCATACACATGTAAATAGATGCGCAAATAAATGCTTTGATAGATGCACGTATAGACGCATATCGAACAGACAGACGCGAATATAAACGCGTTTGTAAATGCACTGATAGATGCGCCTTTTTTTTTTTTTTTTTTTTACAGAATATTGTGTATGTTGTGTATGCTATATAGTTACAAGAATCCCATATCCACATTCTGTAATTCAATGTTTACAGCCAACCTCATTTTAATTACAATTCCAAATAAAATATTACAACTCCAAAATGCAATAAAATTGAAAGCTCAAAAAGTGCTTGTATATACATATAGCACGAAGCTAAGCCACGTCATGTGGCTCCAAGTACAAAAAATAAGGAAGCTAAGGCATGTCATGTGGCTTCAAGTACAAAAAATAAGAGGAGTCTATATACAAGAGGCACGAAGCCAAGCCAATGGCTTTAAGTACAAAAAAGAATAGTAGCACTACTTCTACGACTAATCCTCGCTGCCTTCCATGCTCCTTGATACGCTGCCTTCTGCGCTCCCTTCTGCACCTCCTTCCTCGTCTTCCTCGTCGTCTTGTGCAGGGGCGCCCTGTAAACAAGGGACAACATATATCAATGTATGAAAAATCAAATCTTTACTTATAATTTTGGCATTATTTAATTACTTTCAAATACCTGGGGGGCATGTCCAGTCGCTCGGGTATACTGCTCCTCAGTAATCAACCCATCATCATAGAAGTGCCTCCATGTATCTCATTTGTGATGGTGGCAGTGGTAGGCTGTCTCCACTGGAGGAGGGTATCTGCCCACGATCTCAAGCTGCATGACCGTGATACACTTTGTGGAGGGATTAGTACAAAGAAACAACCAACCTCCTAATAAACTACATAAGCAATATAATTTGAGATCGATACTTACAAATTGGGCCTCCCATGATTCAACACCCCCTGCTCCAAAATGCGCGCTCCCATACTCCTCCATCTGGATCCTCCGTGCCTCCACGTGCTGCAGACTGGGCTCCTCCCTCGCTGACTTCATTGCCTTCTTCCACTCACGCTTCTGAGCGGTGTGGGGCGGGCCCCTTGGAGGTTCACCTGCCTCAATTCTGGCAAGCTCCGCTAGTGCCTGCCTTGCACACCGGTTCTATCGTGTGGTCGGTGGCCTATTTCGGGACCGACCCCCAATCGACTGTTTTGGGTGGACTGGGTCAGTCACCCAATTGAGCCTAACCGACTACAACTGGTGACTAGCCCATTTCATCATTGGCTACAGCAACCCTGATTCCTTAGCATCCAGCCTTCGTCTTCTACTATTTCAGCTTGCCATCGAAGCTTCTTTCACAGGAGCACACGATTGGGAGGCAGCGCCATCTATTGTATCAGTTCTATAGTAATCAAATTTTTGATTCTCCATACTATCTGGTTTTCTCTCTTGTGTACGAGATCTTGTTATCTGTTGAGCACATACGTATTATTTTCTTACAAAAAATTGAGCACATTAATCTTGAGACACATGCTTATGAGGCCATATGGATGAGATGTCTCCTATTGGATCATGGTATTCTCACTTACTTTCTCTTTCATGTATTGAGGTTTGTTTCACTTTCAACAGTGTTCTATTAGCTTAGGGTAGTAGATATGTTTTGTACGTAACATGGGGCCATGGGTTGTATTTCATTGAGAGGAGTTGTGAAGTGTAAATAAGTAACAGTAAGGGAAGATCTTTTATTGCTAAGTATCGTAACAATCTTTGACTTCCCCCATTTATCTGTGAACTGGCGATTGGGGGGGTTAGGATACCTAGAGCGAACAGTAGCGAGGGTCTCATCAGCCAACCTCTTTGGGTGGTCTTTATAGTGGATAAAGCAACCTCTGTAATTGTTAGCAATTACAGAGCGCATGAAGGCCATTACATCCTTCCCCCGCGCATCCATCAAGATGCCTCCTGTCTGGGTGATGTCATAATAAATCGTACCATCACCCAGAGGCATGTCTAAATCATCGGAATCATCATCCTCGGCCTCACCGCCACATGGCCCAAAGCACTGTGCCATGCATCCGCCACCGCTCTCCCTGCTACTACGCCTGCCACCCTGTCGTGTCGAGCTCGTACGCTGGCCACTCGTAGCTGGGGACTGCGCGGGACTACGCTGACCACTCGTAGCTGGAGAACCGAGTCTCGACGGCTGGGGAGTACGTCGATGGCTCGCTGAGGCAGAAGGACCTCCTGAGGGCATGGGGGAAGGGGCATAAGACGGGATGGCAGAAGGGACAGAAGACGGCATGGGGGAAGGGGCATAATACGGTACGGGGGAAGGGGCATAAGACGGGGCATAAGACGGCTGTGCGGACTCTGCTGGGGTGATCTCAGGCGGTGTGGGGTGGCTCGGAGTCTGTACTGCCGACTCCTGGGGAGTGTTAAGGGTACCCGTCATGTACCCGTATAACTCCGCAGGACTAGGAGGGTGCCCTAAAATATTATATAAATCCTTCCATATCGATTCACACGGATCAGGTGAGCTAGAAGCACTTCCTCCCCACATGTTAAACTGGAAAAAAATAAACAAATCTATTACTTTGGGAGCTGAGAAGAAAGGGGGAAAAAAAAAAAAGAGGCTCTGTCAGAGCACGTCTATAGACCCGTCTAATCTTCGCGTCTATAAACGCGTCTAACAGAGCGTTTAATAGTTCAAGTAAAAGCGCGTCTATCACCGCGTCTAATAGACCGTCAAAACACCCATCTAACAGTGCGTTAAAAAGCGCGTTTAACAGCCCATCCAAACATCCATCTAACAGCACGTCTAAAAGCGCGTCTAACAATTCGTTTAAACTTCTGTTTAACAGATCATCTGTTTGAGCGTCTATATCCACGTCTGTGCATGTTTGTAGCAAGCCAGACGTGCAAATAGACGTGCCTGTAGACGCACGTTTAGACGCGCCCTCAGACGCCTGCATACACGTGCTCCGACAGTCGAGAATACTCAAAAGTGGAAAAGGACGTTTCGCCCGACAAAAGAACGTGTCGCTCATACCTAGATGCTGCATTTCGTGGATGTGAAAAAGTACAAAACTAGAAAGAGCAAGCAAGAACAACTTCAAAGGACTTACTTGGAAAAAGGTATGGAAGGATCTTTCTTTTCCAAACTTGTTTCTTCTCCTTGTTCGTACTCCTCCTCTTCTTTAGGCTTGGAAGCAAGCTGTGTAGGTACGGTCCCTTTGTCTTGAGTGAAAGCTTGGAACTGTGTGTGTATGGGAGGCTCTCTCTTAAGCTTCGAATCTATAGAACTGCTAATAAAGAAGGAAGAAAGCCGCTCGCGAAGTTTAAGTAGTTAAAAGAAAAGCAAAGCGAGCGGCGCGCCGAAAAGCAGGTTTAAAAGTCGCGGGTATAGTCGCGTCTATTAGCGCGTCTATAGTCGCGTCTGAATACACAGAGTAAGCGCATCTATAGTCGCGTCTATTAGCACATCTACAGGCGCGTTTAAATACACAGAGTAGACGGGCCTTTAGACGCGACATTAGACGCGACGATAGACGGGCATTTAGACGTGACACAGAGTTTTTAAGCTAAGCATTTGAAGAAGAGAAAATTTGGTGGGTTGTTTGTTTGTAGGATGTCTCCATCTTCAACAAGCAGCTCCAGTGAGGATGAATCCCTCTGTATCCACCATCGCGAAATGTGGTTGGAGCAAAAAATCAAATGTCTGTGTGATCGATGTCGAGGAAACATGTATCGTGCACGCAGGATTACACTCAATCATATCTTAAAGTATGGAGAATGGGATGTGACCGTAAACAGGGTAAGGATTTGTAAGTTAAGGTTGATTGAGATACCTATGGGTGTTCATATGTTTGAGTTATAATGATCCCGTTTTAATTTGATACAGGATGCAGTGCCACACCCACACATGTTACCCTATGCCCGTCGTGAGGAGGCGAAGCGTCGGCGATATGAGGTGGGATCTTCAGGAGGGACCGTTACGGATGCATGGAGTGATGGCGATAGTAGCCCTCCACCATTACCTCATGGAGCCGTGGAGGAGGAGGTGTTTGATGATATGGTGCGGGATTTATATGTCCATCAAGGGAGGGATAATAGCATGGAGCAGGATGATCTTTTTACCGCAGCATCGACTCCACTGTTTGAGGGGTGCACATTCTCTGTTCTACGTGCCTCCCTTGAGTTACTAAACTTGCAAGCCATCTATGGATGGAGCAATGCAAGTTTGAATGCATTACTCAACTAAGCTTTAATTTAAAGTCGATTTTGCAAACATGATGAATTATGTGCGTGGGTCAATTACTCGAATGCTTTTCCTCATTTATAGTCTTCACGTGCAGGCTATTGTGTAAAATGCTTCCAAGGGAGAATAAATTACCGACCTCAAGAGATATGGCAAGGCAACATGTGACCTCTCTTGGAGGATTAGATTACAAGCGCATCCATGCATGTGTCAATGATTGCGTTTTGTTTCGTGTGTGGGGGTTAAAGGTCACTGTGCCTTAACCCCAGTTATGTACAATACTCAAACACATATATAAATAAATGAAAAAGAAGATTAGGGTGGTTCTGCACCCACCAAACTTGTGTGGCTCTCTGTCTCTCTCTCGCTCTCTCTCCCTCTTCCGTTCTTGCTTCCGTTGAGAGCACTCTCAACTGGTATCAGAGCCCGGGTGATCTAGCTGAGCGTGCGTGAATGCTTGAAGCTCAGCAGCTCTGTGGGAGGAAGGAGAAGCTTTGTGGGAAGCTTTGTGGGTGACTTTACTTGCATCCGAGTGTGCAGAGACCTTGGAGGAACCTTTGGAAAAGTCACTTTGGCTTTGCGAAGTGGTTTTGAGAGCCTGTTAAGAGCTTTCAAAGAAAAAGTCGTTTTTTGAGCTTTTCCCTGTTCCGTTCGATGACAGAGACTCCGTATTGACTTGTAGAGGCAACTATTGCTTGCTTTTGGTGTCCACATTACTTCAAGAGCTTGGAAACACCTTTATTCTTGAATCTGAGATCATTTCAGTGGATTTCTGACTCACTGTGTCAATTCCTGCGTTTTTTGCCCGGGTGTTGGAACTCAAGTTTGGAGCAACCATTTGCAGATCTGTCAGTTCCGGTGGACTCAGGAGGTTCTAAAACTTCTATGTTGCTCATCATTCGCACTCCGGTGGAGTTTACAGATAGCTCTGTTTCCAAAAACGTTTTTCAGTCTGTGTGTTGGACCCAGTGATTGAGGCCACGGTTTCCAAAACCGTCTGTCCCATTGCGTTCCGGACGCCCAAAAACCCCTACCTATCAGTTCTTGCGTGATTCGGTGGAGGATTTTCAGAGTTATAAATCTCTGTGTATTCGATTTCGTCTCTCTGTTATGCATTTTTCATACTAAGGTTTTGAAACCTTAGATTTATGCCACATGGCAGTGGATAAGTATTGACTCCCATTTCTCACTCATCGGTTGGGATTTTGGAGTTCTGGCAGAAGAGAGATATTTGCAGATTTTCTTGCTGAGTCCAATTATGCAATGGCGCCCATGTTTTGAAGCATCTCAAGTCCTATTTTCAGTAGCGCTCATTACCGTGGGACTATGATTTCTTGAGCATACCTTATGCAGATCACTCTGGTTGCAGTTTGAGCAGTGTGCGCTCATTCGTGGTGTGCATTGGGTTGCAGTGGATGATTTATAGGCCATTTGGATGCATTGCGGTCCTTGTTGGATGCGCTGATAGGCCCAAATTGCCTTGTGGGATGCTATTTTTTATGGACGCTTTGCACATGGATGCTATTTTAAGCTGAGGGACAACTTTGACACATTGCAGGTGATGCACTGATAGTGCTATGCTCTCTTGGATGAGACATTATTGATGCATATGCCAGTGGACAGTGTTTATGCTTGAGTCATTTGGCACTTATTGGCATTTTCTTTTGGGCCAGATTTGCTCATATGGATGCATAGTATATGCACATGAGTCAGATGCTTTGAGTTTTGAGCTTTGGTGATATTTCAGTCTATTGTGGCATACACATTTAGGTGCACCTAGTATTTGGTGTGATTCTCTCTTGCAGGCACTAGCATTTGGGATTTTGTTTCATTTGCATCATGGCATCCTCTTCCACGTCTGAAAAGGAGTTTTTCAGCATTAAAAAGTTTGATGGGACAAACTTTTCTTTGTGGAAAGAACAAATAAGGGATGTGCTTATTCAAAAGAAGCAGATTAAACCCTTGGCAGGGATTGAAGCTAAGCCTGCAAATATGTCTGAGGATGATTGGAATGAGTTGGATGCATTAGCAAAGTCTACTATTAGACTTCATCTTGCAGAGTCAGTTTATTTCACAGTAGTAAATGAGCAGACTATGGAAGATTTGTGGAAGAAATTGTGTGCCACTTATGAAAAGGAAACTGCCTCTAATAAAGTTTACCTCATGAAGAGGTTTTTTGAGCTGCAGATGAAGGAAGGGGTCTCCATTGCTTCTCACTTGAATGAATTCAATATTATTTTCAGCCAGCTTCAGGCTCAGAAAATGAATTTTGATGCGGAGACTAAGGCAATATTTCTCTTGTGATCATTGCCATCCTCATGGGATACCTTCCGTACAGCTGTCAGTAACTCTGCACCTGGTGGAGTACTGAAATTTGATGATGTTGTGGGTAGCTTGTTGGCCGAGGAGATTAGACGGAAGTCTATGGATGGCAACAAGCAGGATGCAGCCTTAAATGTGCAAAGGGGCAGATCACAGTTCAGGGGGAAGTCCCAAGAAAGAGGGAAGTCTCGTAGCAAATCCAGGGCACGGAACATTGAGTGTTACCATTGTGGCAAGAAGGGCCATATGAAAAAGGATTGCTACAAGCTGAAAAGAGAGCAAAAGAATAAGAAAAAGAATGCAAATTGGGGTGCAAATCAAAAGGAAGAGAGTCCAAGGGAGGACAAAGGAAAAGTGAAGATCGAGGAGATCAATGCAGTCACACGTGATAGTGACAATGATGTTCTCTTCATGTCTAGTTTATCTACAGAGTTGCTTACCACTTCAGATGATGCATATTCCCAGGATTGGATTTTGGATTCTGGTGCTTCATTCCATGTTACTCCCCATAGGGAATGGTTCTCCACTTATGATAGTGGAAAGACAGGTTGTGTGCATCTTGGAAATGACTATGCATGTGACATAGTGGGAGCAGGTGACATAAAGTTTTCTTTTGCAAATGGGTCTGCATTTGTTTTGAAACATGTGAGACATATGCCTAAGCTGACCAAGAGTCTTATTTCAGTGGGTCAGCTAGATGATGCTGGTTTTCACACCACTTTTGGCTTTCAAAGTTGGAAAATTCAAAAGGGCTCTATGCTTTTGGCCAGGGGTGCCAAGTGTGGGACTTTGTATCCCTTACATGTATCAGGGGTATTTGATCATGTTGTTGCAATAACCGAGCAGCCAAGCACTTCTTTGTGGCATTGCAGGTTGGGGCACATGAGCCAGAATGGAATGAAACTCTTATGCCGTTTGGGTTATGTACCGCATTTGAGTTTCTCTGATTTTGAATTTTGTGAGCATTGTCTCTATGGGAAGCAGACTAAATCAGCCCATAAAAGAAGGGGAAAGAAAGAGTTTGAAATGCTTCATTTGGTGCATTCAGATGTATGTGGTCCCATGCCTACATGGTCATTAGGCAGGGCCGAATACTATGTGACATTCATTGATGATGCAACTAGGAAAGTGTGGGCTTATGCTATAGCTCGGAAGAGTGATGTATTCCAAGTATTTCAGAAATGGTTGGCCTTGGTTGAGAATCAGTCAGGTAGAATGCTTAAATGCCTACGGACTGACAATGGTGGAGAGTATCTCTCTCATGACTTTCAGCATTTCTGTGATACTCGTGGGATTAAGAGGGAGCTCACATCCCCTCGTACTCCAGAGCAAAATCCAATTGCAGAAAAGATGAATCGTACCATTCAAGAAAGGTTGCAATGCATGCTTTCCAATGCAAGTCTTTCTGGTGGTTTTTGGGCTGAGGCAATGAAGACTGCAGTGCATGTGATCAATAGATCACCTAGTAAGAGTTTGGATGGTGGTATTCCTGAAGAGGCATGGAGTGGCAAGAAGCCCTCTTACTCTCATTTGCGTATATTTGGGTGTGAGGCATATGCACATGTGCCAAAAGAGCTTCGAAAGAAGCTAGATCCTAAGTCTAGGAAATGCATCTTTCTAGGTTATGGTGAAAGTGGAGAGATGGGCTATCATCTCTGGGATCCAGAAGCAAAGAAGATCATACGCAGCCATGATGTGGTCTTCAATGAGAAGAAGATGCATAAGGCACCCATGAGGGATGTGGAAATGAGGAGAATCACTTTCCAGGATGTGAATCCACCTGCATATGTTGATAGACAGCAAGCTGTCCATGCACCAAATGTGCAAGAAATGGTACAACCAAGTACTCCCACAGGTATACAATCAAGGGTAGATGATGGATCATCTATTGGTGGAAATGATGAGCCAAATGTGGCTGATATGCAAGTGGGACAGCAAGCTGAAATGCCCTTGAGAAGATCATCTAGAGTGTCTAGACCGCCTGATAGGTTTGTTCCAGGGGTAGACTATGTGATGCTTACTGATTGCGGGGAGCCTTCTTGCTATAGAGAGGCTATGATGCGTGAGGATCAACGCAAGTGGGAGTATGCTATGCAATCAGAGATGAGTTCACTTATGAAGAATAAGACTTGGGACTTGGTTTCTTTGCCACATGGAAAGAAAGCATTGCCATGTAAATGGGTCTACAAAATGAAGGTCACAGGTGATGATGTGCCTAGGTACAAGGCCCGTTTGGTTGCTAAAGGGTTCAAGCAAGAGAAGGGTGTGGACTTTGATGAGATATTCTCTCCGGTTGTGAAGATGACCACACTTAGATGCATGCTTGGACTAGTGGCATTAGAGGATATGGAGCTTATGCAGATGGATGTCAAGACAGCTTTCTTGCATGGGGATTTGCGTGAGGAAATTTACATGGTGCAGCCGGAAGGCTTTGAAGAAAAGGGCAAAGAGCATTTAGTTTGCAAGCTGAAGAAGAGTCTCTATGGTCTTAAGCAAGCGCCTAGAGAATGGTATCAGAAGTTTGATGCTTTCATTCGGTCCCACGGTTTCAGAAGGAGTGAAATTGATCACTGCCTCTACACTAAAAGGGCTAAGGATAATAGCCTAATAATCCTGGCACTATATGTGGATGATATGCTATTGGCTAGAAAGAATACTTATGAGCTAGATGCATTAAAGGCCAAGTTGCATGAGGCCTTTGATATGAAGGATTTGGGACTTGCAGGTCATATTTTTGGTATGCGCATCACGCGTGATCGGAGTAGGAAACTCCTTTGGCTTTCACAAAAAGAGTATGTTACAAAAGTATTACAGCGTTTCAATATGGAGGGGGGGAAGGCAGTGAGTACTCCATTGCCTCCATATGTGAAACTGAGTCATACAGATAGTCCCAAATCAGATGAGGAGAGGGCCATGATGGCCAAGGTTCCTTATGCATCAGCAGTTGGGAGTCTTATGTATGCTATGATAGCTACTAGACCAGACATTGCATTTGCAGTGGGAGTTGTTAGCCGGTATATGGCTAATCCAGGAAAGAGGCATTGGGAGGCAGTTAAGTGCATCATGAGGTACATGAAGGGTACCAAGGAGATGTGCATTTGCTTTGGTAAAGGAGACATGCGTGTACTTGGGTACACAGATTCAGACTATGCAGGGCATGTGGATAGTAGGAGATCCACTTCCGGTTATGTGTTCACCATTGCAGGTGGTGTAGTGTCGTGGATGTCTCGTGCACAGAAGTGCATTGCTTTGTCTACCACAGAGGCTGAGTATGTTGCAGCCACAGAGGGTTGCAAGGAGGCTATATGGCTTGATCGGCTAGTGGGAGATTTGGGGATTCATATTGGTGTACCAACATTGCATAGTGATTCCATGAGTGCTATTCAGCTAGCACGGAATCCGGTCTTTCATGCAAAGACCAAACACATTGAGGTCAGGTATCATTTCATCAGGGAGGTACTTGAGGACAAGCGCATAGAGCTTGTCAAGGTTCATACAGATGATAACCCTGCAGATGTGCTGAGGAAGAGTCTACCTAGTCAGCGGTTTGAGTATTGTCGTGTATTGATGGGCATTGGATAGTATGCTCACTGGTTGTTCTCCCTTAAAGGCACATTGTCCTTTAAGTGGGAGGTTGTGGGGGTTAAAGGTCACTGTGCCTTAACCCCAGTTATGTACAATACTCAAACACATATATAAATAAATGAAAAAGAAGATTAGGGTGGTTCTGCACCCACCAAACTTGTGTGGCTCTCTGTCTCTCTCTCGCTCTCTCTCCCTCTTCCGTTCTTGCTTCCGTTGAGAGCACTCTCATCATGGACTACATAAGGATGCAAGAGAGTGTCCTACTTGTGGAGAGGCAAGATATAGAGCAGATCTCAAAACCTTGGACGTGCCTCGTAAGGTATTGCGACATTTTCCCATAATCCCTCGCATCCAACATATATTCAAGTGCAAATCTATTGCAGAGCTCATGTCATGGCATTCCTCCCATCGATCAACTGATGGCAAGTGGATAACTCCCGCGGACTCTCCTGCATGGAAGCATATTGAAGACACATGGCCAAGCTTCAAGGAAGAACCTAGGAGCTTGAGACTTGGATTGGGTATGGATGGTGTGAACCCATTTGGTCTCAAAAGCACGTCTTACAGTGTATGGCCAGTGGTATTGGTGAATTACAATCTTCCACCCTCTATGGCTATTAAGAAAGGACATGTCATGCTGTCCCTTCTAATTCCAGGGAAACATAAAGTCAAAAACCCTGATGTTTATTTGGAGCCTTTGATTGATGAGCTAGAGATACTTGGAGAGGTATCGAGGTGCATGATGTGAGCAGGCCTCCCTCATCACGAGACTTCAATTGCAAAGCAGTCTTGATGTGGATGATGCATGACTTCCCAGGCTATGGCGAGTGTTCAGGTAAGCATTGCATTTTTTAATTATGAATAGGCAAAGGACGTGGCACCCTACCCACCTTCCACTCTTAATTGCATCTATTGTTTCAGGTCTCACTACATGGGGTTACCATGCATGTCCTGTTTGTGGTCCTTCACTAGTTGCCTCACGGGCAGATGCATTGAATAAGGTCATCTATGAGAATCACCATCGATTTCTCCCACCTGATCATCCTAGATATGTTGCCCCTTGGAATGAAGTCCTCCCACAATCACTCACCGCGGGAGATTGGATGAGAATTTGGGACGGTTCCACGACTCCTCCACCACTTGGCATGAGCCGGTAAGGATTTGTAACTATTGGCTGGAAGTAAAGATTGGCTATATTGGTTGAAAGTGAAGATTGCACGCTAACACTTTATTTTGTTTAGATACTCCATCTTTTATCGTTTACCATATTGGTCCCACCTCAAGATCAATCACCTGCTCGATCCCATGCATATCTTCAAGAATGTGGCATCTACCATTTGGGAGCATTTGAATGGGACACGAGATTCGGCAGGCATAAGGGAGGATCTACGTACCACAGGGAGGATGCGTGAAGCTTGGCCTCAAGAGAGACCAAATGGGCGTGTTTTTTTACCTTGTGCACCGTGGATGTTATCAAAGCTAGAGATGGCGACGGTGAAGCGCGCTATTACTACAATTCGTACTCCCACTGGATGCATGAGGTGTTTGAAGGGAGCCTTTACAAAGAGCAAGAAAATAGGTGTAGAGCAATTATATGGCTTGAAATCTTATGATTGGCACAAGATGCTCCAAGTAAGTATTTTATATGCATAATATCTTTTTCCTTTCAAATTTGTGAGTGAATAGCTATAAGCAACTAATCAACCACCTCCTCGTGAGTTCAGTTCATACTACCTACTAGCATTTCACATAGTGCATCAAAGGACGTGAAAGATTGTATTTACAAGATGGGCGAGCTTGTGAGGTATGTGAGCTCAAAGGAAATAGATCCCACCACGCTTGAGAATGCTCGAGTTATGTCAGTGGAGGCAGTTTGTTTAGTGGAGGAGACATTTCCACGTTCTATTCTCACAAGCCAACTACATCTCATAGTACATTTGGTGGATGAGATTGCTATATGTGGTACTATACATGCACGATGGTTGTTCTTCCTCGAGCGCTTCATGAAGACGTTGAAGGGCTTCGTGAGACAAAATGCAAGACCCAAAGGTAGCATGGCCGAGGGTTGGTTGGTACAAGAGTCACTTGTATATATTTCTGAGTTTCTTGTTGATGTGGATAGCTCTCTCCCACGACTATGGAGAGATGATGAAGACCTAAGGATGACCTCTATTGTGCCTCAAGGAAAAGGACGCAACAAAGTAATAGACACGGAGTTGCGTAATAGTATCAACCTCTTTTGTGTGCTTAATAGTGATGTGATGAAAAGATGGGTGACACGAGGATGCAAAGGCAAGAAGACAAGAAGAAAGGGCCCTCTTTCGTACACACCACGGATCTCGTGTGCCATACCCTCAGTGTCTAAGAGCACTTCCAAAGGATATTCATGTGGATTGTCTACTTGATGAAATGGAGAAAGCAGAGAAAGACGAGGGGATGCATATCACAATGGAAGAATGGGAGTATGCTAGGGGATGCATGAGCAAGGTCGGTATATAGAATGTTATGCATAAGTTAGGAGCTTTTTATAATTTAGATTGCTTATTTAATTGATTTTTTCTTGGTGTAGTGCACTATGTTCAATGCTATATGGTGTGAGGGCAAGCATTTTCGAACACAACGGATTGATGATAAGAGAAACACACAAGATTGCGGCATCATTGCTAGCTTTGAGGGAGCCAATGGAGCCATGGATGATTATTGTGGCATAATCCAAGATATCATTATGCTTGACTTTCGACGCTTCTTTGTGTATGTTTTGGATGTAAAGTGGTTTAAGGACGTGGTGGAAAGAGGCCCTAATGCAACAATCAAACGCCATGCAAGTGGCTTTGTAACTATTGACTCCACAAAGTTTTGGCAAAGTAGGAAGGACACACTAGTACTACCGCAACAATGTGAACAAGTACTCTGCACACACATAAAAATACTCGCTTTTAAATATTTGATGCAAGAAAAGTAACATGATTATATTTGTGTTTGAATTAGGTTGTCTATCAACCAATGGTGGATAATAATAGGTGGTGGCATGTCATACCTATTATGCCACGTTCCAAAGTGATGTATAGTACATTTACTAATATGGAGCATATGGAGGATGATCATGGCCATGGACATGATGATGACCATGATACAAGAGAGGAGGATGATCATGAGATAGGAGATATAGATATTGAGGCCAGAATTACCTGTGAGGACGAGCCTACCATTGGAGATCTTGATTTCGATGAGCACATGAGTGGCACAAGTAGTAGTGGGTTGAATGTATTTGTAGATCTAAACACTTGTTTGGATTTTGAAGTAGATAGTTTGGCAAGGGTTGATCTCATTGAGGATGAGATTGAACCGTAGCCCCACAATTGATATTGGCAAAACTATTTTACATATTGTCTCATTCTCCTCATTTCACTTAATTCTTGTATATGTGGGCTTGCAAAAAATTATGTGCTTTGGTAATCATGCGCAATGTTTGGAAAGCAATGATGTACACCAAAATCTCACTTTCTGTATTCTCTAGAGTGCATCTATTTATGCGTCTAAATGCACGTCTGAGTCTCAGTGTAAACACCCAAATAAATGTGCAAATACACACGCGAATAGACGCGCTAATAAACGGGATGTTAGACGGGCCCGTATTTTCTCAGGTCAAACGCGCAAATAGACGCGGTGATTTACGTGCAAATAGACGAGCGTTTAGCCGCGCCTATAGACGCGCCCGTAATTTCTCTACTAGAGCAACGCCTATAGACGCGCCCGCTATTTTGCGCATCTACCAAGCACGTCTATAGTTGCTTTGTGTTGTTGTGAGCTCCAATGGGATACATCTTTCATACTCGGTACGATCCTTGACCTAGATACTTCAGTTTCCCCTTGTGTACTTTGGCATTGTATAACAGGACTAAGTCGCCTTCCTTGATGTCTTTAGCTTTAAGGTTTACGTCAAACCATACCTGTCTTCTGCATTTTTCTGTTGTCATGGCATGGTAGGTGACTAGTCTTGTCTCTGTATGCTTTTCCAACTAATAGAGCCTTTCTTTCAAGGATTCATGGTCACCCATGCATTCCTGTACTGCGATGCATAGACTTGGTATTACAAATTCGAGTGGGACCATAGCTTCAAGGCCATACACCAATTGAAAAGGTGTGTTCCCTGTACTGACCTCGAATGTGGTTCTGTATGCCCATAAGGCTGCATTCAGTTTCTCTGCCCAATCAGAACACTGTGGTTCTGCTACCTTGGTGAGGATAATGCATATGAATTTGTTGGTGGATTCTGCGAGTCCATTCCCTTGGGGGTAGTAGGGTGTGCTTTTTCTATGGATTACCATGAACCCATACAAGATTCCTTGGATTACCTCATTGACAAAATGTGTGCTTCAGCCCATTTTGTAAAGTAATCAGTGGCCACAATGATGTAGCATGCATGTGTTCCTTTTGCTGCTGGATGTATGGGACCCACATAGTCAATCCCCCATTTTTCAAATGGTTTTTGTGCAACAATTGGTGTTAGGGGATTGAAGTCTTTGTGTTGTGGTTTAATAGTCCGTTAGCATACATCACAGCCTTTTACATATTCATAGGCATATTTGCCCACAGGGTTGGCCACTAGTAGCCTGCGAGGAAAACTTTTCTTGCTGTGGCTTCCCCTTGGAAGTGTCCTCCTGCAATGCCTTCATGGACTTCACAAATCATCCAAGAGCACCTGTAAAAACTTATTCAAAAATGACTTGAAAGCTGTGAACATGAATCGCTAGAATGTGGTCGGGGCATTACAAAGGCCGAATGGCATGACTCTATATGCAAAAATACCCCATTCTGTAGCAAATGCTATTTTTAATTCATCTTGAGGAGCAATTTGCACTTGGTTATAGCCACTAAAGCCATCCAAGAAGCTATATATTTCAGATCGTGCCACCTTTTCCAACACTGTTTCTGTTAAGGGTAGGGGATAGTGATCTCTAATTGTGGCGACATTCACATTTTTTAAGTTTACGCATATTCTGAGATTCTTGTTGCATTTAGGTACAATGACAATGGGTGAAACCCAATTAGTGTGCTCTATCTCGTAGATGAATCCGGCATCTAGGAGTTTTTCCAGCTCGTCATAAGCCATGGTGCCATATTTAGGATTTGTGCGATAAGGTCCACATACCTTAGGGTGAGCACCTTCCCTTATAGGTATCCTGTGTACTGCCACTTCTGGTGAAATTCCTTTCATCTCTTTGTATGACCATCTAGGTAGTCACAATATTCCATTAGGAGTTATTTGAGTTTGGTTTCATCTTCTTGACGGAGTTGTTTCCCAATGAAAACCAATTTTTCTTCCTCCCCTTCAAGGGCGAGGTTTATTGTGCATGTTTTTGCCGGTCCCTCATAAATTGGAGTTTCTCCAATGCTATCAGTTTCTTGAACTTCAAATTCTCTGAATGGTCTTGGCATTGTTATTGGCGCACTACCACTTGTATGATTCTTGAAGTATTCTGGCACTTCTCGAAGATCGACCTCTGATGGGGTTGAACTAGCCTGACATGTGTCATGTGTACTGGGTGGCATGGTTGCATTTATTCATTTGTTAGGCTCTTCTTTTCTTTCTTTTTCTAAAGTCGCTTGATCGAGCTTCATCCTCACATGTGGCTAATATTTTCGAAACTTCTTACGTTGGGAACTGTGGGGTAACTTTTTCTGGGAAGGTGTTTCCAAGTAAGTGCTCATGTGCTGCACATACTCCTTCCAGTCCCTCAGGGGACCATTCAAGAGGCAGTGGTTCTAATTTTGAGGGAGCTGACTTTGCAAGGTATAATTTGACGATCCTTGATTGGACTCATTCGAATTCATTGAACTTACATTAATATATTAGTTTAATTTATTTCCTTTTAGGGAGAATTAATATTTTCTTCTAAGAGATTTTGAATTTTTTATTTTAAGCCTTATTTTCTAAATTTTATGTTTAAATTTTTATATTTTTCCATAAAGTTAAATTTAATTTATTTAAATTTCAAATTTTATGATTCAAACTAATAAGAATTTACTTTGTCATTCTTATTAATGTGAATTTTAAATTCTTATTAGTTTTAAGTGAAATTAATTTGAATTAAAAAAGGGTTTGGGGGTTTCGGTTTAAGATTTGGGGATTGGGGGTTTAGGGTTTAGGGTTTGGGAGTTAGGGTTTAGGTTTTAGGTAGGAGGGTTTGGGGTTAGGGTTAAGGTTTAGGGTTAATAGGGTTTGGGGGTTAGGGCTTAGGGTTTAGGGTTTAGGTGGGGGTTAGGGTCTAGGGTTTAGGGTTTGGGGGGTTCAAGGTTTAGGGTTTGGGGTTTGGGGTTAGGGTTTAGGGATTAGGGTTTGGGAGTTAGGGTTTAGGGTTTAGTTTTTAGGGTTTAGGGGTTTAGGCTTTAGGGTTAGAGTTTAGGGTTTGCAGGATAGGGTTTAGGGTTTTGGGGTTAGGGTTTAGGGATTTGGGGGGTTTGATTTAGGGTTTATGTTTTAGGGTTTAGGGTTTGGGGGTTAGGGTTTAGGTTTGTGGTTTAGGGTTCAAGGTATGGGGGTTTAGGGTTTAGGGTATGGGGGTTTAGGGTTTAGTGTATGGGGGTTTAGGGCTTAGGGTTTGGGAGTTTGGGTATAGGGTTTAGGGTTTGGGGGTTAGGGTTTAGGGTTTGAGGGTTTGGGTTTAGTGTTAGGTAGTTAGGATTTAGGGTTTAGAATTTGGGTTTTGGGATAAGAGTTTAGGGTTTAGGGTTTAGGGTTTATTGTTTGTTGGTTAGGTTTTAGGATTTGGGGGTTTGTATGGTTTGGGTTTCGAAGGCCAAGACTAGGGTTTAGGGGTTAGGGCTTATGGTTTAGGGTTTGAGGTTAGGATTTAGGGTTTGGAGTCAATTTTAATTTTTAGTTATTATTATTTTTCATAATGTCAAATTTAAATTTATTGAGATTTTAACTTCTTATTAATGTGAACGTTAAATTCTTATGAGTTGTAAGTAAATTAGTTTTTGTAATAATTGTTTGTCTCAATAGTAATTGTCTTTTTTAAACTCGCAACTAAAGTATATTAAAAAGAACAATGGAAAAGAAATTATTTCTTGCTTTTAACTGGCAAGCTAAGCATATTAAAAAGAGTAATGGAAAAGAAATTATTTCTTACTTTTGTTCGCTTCAATAGTTGGTGTATTCTAGATTGGCATGGATTAGTTTATCCTTAGAGGAGAGAAATCCAAAAAAACCAATCAAAGCCATGCTCAAAATTTCCCGACTAGTTCCTACTTGGAGTCAGTCCATTTGTTCACATGCAGTTTCACACTCACAACAACCCTACCATTTAAGCAATGATCAAGGTTTTAAAAATTTCAAGATGATTGGAAATTGTATCAGTGGACAGGACAGATTACAGTTGTATCAGTTGTGGGAGTGGACAAAGCAGATTATATGTGTACCAGTTGTGGGAGTTCATAGAGCATATTGCACTTGTATCAGACAGACTTCAGATTTGTATCCGATTCTACTTTATTTCATTTTACACTATCCACGAGTCCATTGTAAATCCTTATTTTTTTTCCACATTCATGCATGTATCTAAGCCTTGTAAAGCCTTTTAGGTTATTCCCAATGCATGAAATTGACACTTATACCATTGGGGAGAATGAAAACTTGAGGTATATCAATGGGACTCATTGTACTTTTGATTCATCAAAGTAATTGTAGTTTTCATGCAAAATTATTATATTATTTGTACCTAAAATTTTTGTTATGCTTTAATATAGGATGGATCTTGAGGTTGTAGCATTTGTCAATGGTATGACACTGAAATACAATGGAAGAATTTATGCCTCGAAGGACTTCACAAACTAGACCGTGTTGACACCACAAAGAAAGCATGGTTCTTGGTACTGAGCAAAGGAAATCTCATTCTAGTGATGACAAAGAGAGAGTTTGAGAAAGATGAGCAGGCATGAGATGTATCTTTCTCAAAGAGCAATTTGATTCAAGGGGGCACCTTACTAGGAAGAAAAATTGAAAAAGATAGCAATACAATGATGATTTACACAAAGTGAAGAATGAGCAACATATTGTTTCAGCTTTCAAAGAAAGATGCAATGCACTTTGTGATGCCGCCTCCAAAAGCACCTAGATTTCCTAAATTGGTTCCTACATTGGAGATCCTCCAACATGTGTGGGAGGAATTTCCCATTGAGGAAGCAAGAAAAATGCAATCAAAGATAATCCTTGAATACTTTTAGGGTGTCATTGAGCAAGGTTCAACTTCATTGGAGGGACCTAAGGTACAAGAATCCACACATGAGAAAGGAAGGGATGAGACATGCTAGGTAGACCTAGTTCATGGTAATACAAATGAGAGAGGAACTAGAGTGGATGAGGCAGAACACATTGTAGCATTGGATGAGGGTCTTATACACGTGGATGCTTACAAGGGATCTACGTCTGAGATAGGAATTGAATTGACTGAGACATGCATCAAATGAGATGGGACATGCACATGCATCTCTCGTTCATGGTATTACTCACTTAGATGGTGTAATGCATGAAGTTGATGGGATAACAGAACAAGTGCATCCCTTGAGTATACTTGAAGTGGAGGCAATAGAAGAAGAAGTAGGGTGATCTAGAGTGGTTCACATAGAGCCCCTAAAAAATAAACCTCGATGTCAAATGCAAAAGGCGAGTACTTCATGAGCTACAGTTCCAAGTCCTATGATAGCTACAAGTATGCAAAAAAGAGGTCGTTCATCTACAAAGAAAGGATGAAGAGGAGAAGAGGAAGAACATGAAGAGGATGCGGAGGGTCTTGAAATGGAGTCAGATTCAAAAGTAGAAATGTTATCAATGAAGAACCTAAATCTTCACTTGAATGAGATAGTAACAGATGAGGATCCAGGATATATATGGTGCTAGAAGACTCAAGTTGTACATGCTTCAATGATGGTCAAAGTAGGCATCTTCACCAACAGCAGGACCTTAGATACAGACTATGCTTAAAAAAATTTCAGGCTTTGCTTGATGGGAAAAAACCAATTGTTTCTAATTTGGTAATCTGTCCAAGGGCATATTGGCCAGTCAAAGGAGATTCTAGTCAATCCATCAATTTCTTTTCGCCTCGAGAAACAAGTTCCCTCACTTCAGGAAGGACAGAGTTCAGTGAATGATCCACAACAACATATAAAGGATGCCAAGTGAAATTTCTTAGCTCATTGCATATTTGAGGCAATAGATGGTCAGCACTATGCCTATGCTTGTAATGAGCATTCTAGAGAGGCATACAACAAATAAGAAACAAAGATTTGACACAAACTTTCTCTTATTTCCATTGGATCAAATGAACTAATATTCTTAGAGATGTGCATAAATGAACTAGTATGGTTTTAGAACAGCTTCCCCTATATATATAGAGATGTGCATATATGGTCCATCCTCTTGTTTCTAATGTACTTAGCAACAAGCAGAAGACCATGGATGATGTTTTCAAGTAATTGCAAACTGTTGATTTGACTGAGGCATGAGTTATCTTTACTTCATATCATGAGGAGTGAGTATCAATCCTTACTTAGCTTATCTCTTACATTGTGGAGGATTATGTCAAATAATAATTATTCTTAATTGATATTGCAGCTCACATTGGAGCTTGGTGAATGTGGACATCTTAGCCAAGCAATGTTTTTTTGTTAATTCAATAGCATCTATCCATGGCAGTGTGTCAGAGTAAGTATAACCTACCTGTGTCATAATTACTTCAATGAGATGCATCCTATGCAATGCGCACATTCATTTATGTTATCTATTTTATGTGTAGATCGGCTCGAAAGTTGGTAGGTGCTATAGATGCACTTATGCAATTGGAAGGTGACTTAGAAGATCAACTAGAGTATGTAACATGCCTGGTAGTGAAGCAAAATGATGGCCACAGTTGTGGGTGGTGAGTCGAATGTAACTGCTTTTTGCTCCTTGCTCAAATTTAATTTGAGCAGCGGTGAAACCTCATTGTCGACATATACAGACTTGCATCTACAACATTTATGTCATCTACCATTAAGGCTTTTATTGGTAACATGGAAGAGCATCCAGAGGAAACATTGGTTGCTACACCCATACATTGTCCTAATGTAACCACTGTATTGGGCGAAATGGGGAGCTCTTTTGAGGTTAGGGTTATCATTAGCAAGCGACCTCATGTTTTGACATTTGGTAGCGGGGAAGTTACAATCCTCTCCGACCCTTTGAAAGAGGCTATTGACAAAGTCCATCCTCAAGTTTGATCTGAACTTCTATTGGCTTGAAACCATTTGATTCAATTTGCTTCTAACATTTGTTTATTTATTGCTATAATACGGTTATATCTCACTTTCCTAGATCAGTATAGAATCGTGTGTGTATGCTTGATTCTCTTCTTTCAGCTATACTTAGTGATACCAAGAAGATGGTAGATGATGTTTGTTCAATGCTACAACCTTTAGACTTGGATGGCATGCTAGTCGTCTTCATATTAAACACCTATTTCATTAATTTTGGACTTTTTGTGTTGTTTTTGGACGAAGCCCAAAAATCCTTCCCAAATGAAAACTTTACTTTATGAAAATATCCTTTCCAAATCAAAATTTTACTTTCTAAAAAGTTTCTTCCCAAATCAAAAGTTCACTTTGTGGCACTGTCATATTCACATAAAAATATTGTTTTTTCAATCTATACTTTTGCACCAACATGCAAGAATTTGAAATAATCCTATATTAGAAATTCTAGCTATATCTAAGTTATTTGTTAATTTAATTATTTTTAATATTTTTCCTTGACGTTTTTCCTTCCTAAATCAAAAGTTCACTTTGTGGCTCTATCATATTCACATACAAATATTGTTTTTTCAATCTATACTTTTGCACCAATATGCAAGAATTTGAAATAATCCTATATTAGAAATTCTAGCTATATCTAAGTTATTTGTTAATTTAATTATTTTAAATATTTTTCCTTGACGTTTTTCGTTGACGTGATAAATTTATAAATCCATGAAAGGAGACTTAAATATTTCATGAAAATAACATTGTCACTCGGCAATATGCACAAAATTTAACAAAACTTTTAATAAATAGAAAGAAGACATGATGCCATAAGAACAAAGAGGGATAATAGCAATTGTAGCTTTATGTATATGATTACATTGAGAGACGTTGCTCTTAGCTAGAGTCTTTATATCCAAAATGATATAGATTGAACATATGTTTACAATTTAAATTGTTGCTCTTAAAGAGCCTCAATTTGTGCCATCTGCATAATTTGACACCCCATTGTCTTATTGCTCAATGTCACGACAGTCCCTTGCCAGTTGCCATCTGCATAATTTGACCTAGGCTTGTCTTGCCAAGCCTTGCCCCTTGGGTGCATTGACTCCCCATTGTCTTATTGCTCAATGCGATAGTCCCTTGCCAGGTGCCATCTGCATTAACTCCCTGTTGTCTTGCCAAGCCTTGACCCTTGGGTGACATCCAGTGCAAAATACAGGTGCCATCTGCATTAACTCCCACAAGTTATCTTGCCAAGCCTTGCCCCTTGGGTGCATTGACTCCCCATTGTCTTATTGCTCAATGTGATAGTCCCTTGCCAGGTGCCATCTGCATTAACTCCCTATTGTCTTGGCAAGCCTTGACCCTTGGGTGACATCCACCAGTGCATATTTTGACTCTCATTTGACATACGAGGTGATGACTCTGATTATAATTGTCTTGGATTGGCTCCTTGCCTAGTACCCAAATAAAATCCTTCTGAATCAATGGACTTCAATACAAAGCTTTAATCATGGACATTCTTCATTTGCGCTGTCTCCTTCTACTTCCTCCATGGCGAGCATCCTTAAAAATTCATGTATATGCAAAATAGTTTGTTGTGGTATTTTTATTTTTCCTTCTACCTCATATCCCATGTGCTTCTTTGATTTCTTTGCCCTTGAATGCCAAGACACTATGATTGTCTCCGTCAAAACTTGAGAGATTGCTTCATCATGTGGGACCCACTCCTTCATTATACAATTAGTATATAATGTGTTGTTATCCATATTCTCCTTCCTGCCCTTTGGCTGATACCATACCGCTGTAAATGTTGTAGCTCTCCCTTGGTCATCTCTTTGCACATCAACTACTTTTGCAACCCAAAACTTCACATTCTCATATTCATCATCCGATGGCCGAACCACAACAAAACAATCGACCTCTATATCTACTTGTGGCATAAACTCTCTCTTCTTCGGTCCACAATATGGATGTGGGAGTAATGATACAAAATCATTTTCAAAGACTGGAGCTGGGCGCAAATCGTTATGAACATTTGGCCAAAACATATTGCATTCTTCCTTGACATCCTTTGAGCCTCGCATTCTCTCAAGGTCCTTTATTAAATTTCGTGTCTTGTTAATTACAGTGGTAGTGTGTTCTCTCCAAGTAGGCTTCGAATCAGGATATCTTCGGAGCATTTCCTCTTTGTATGTAATAAATGCTTTTAATCCATATATTTCACAATTAGACCTCTCATTAAATTCTTGTATAGGAGCCCATGTTGGATACCTTTCCTTGCTGGGAATTGAAGTTAAGAGACTGTAAGGTTCTTCAGGTTCCCATTTTGTATCATGAGAATACTGTTGCCATTGCATTACGGGTTTTTCATCTTTTAAAAAAAAACGAAAGTAGTGTGGATTGGTATGACCTGTCAATGCATCACCACCCGTTTGTATGAAAGGTAGAATGAAGCTCTTCCAATCATACATTCTTTCGAGCCTCTCACATACTGTACTTTCCTTACGACCACCAACTTGCCTGCCACATCTTCTTACCAAGTCATCTATTGTCTCCACATCCTTGCATTTAAGCTCCCTTGAGACTGTGCTAAAAACCTGATCGATATCCTCATGTGTATGCCCAACGTGTATGCCCAACATACAAAAATCCACATTCGACCTCATTGAAGATTCGATGAGCAACTAGCATGGAGCAGAAGGCAAACATGAGTACATTCTTATTTTCTCGCCAGCTTGTATTCTCAAAGTCGGTGGCAAGCGACCTTTTTCTGCATGTACATTGCGAATTGCCTTCATAATAGATGTTATAACTTGATTGCTATCATGTAGATGCAAGGAATCAATCCATATATCTGCAAAGAACTTAATTCCATGCACTAACACTCCACATAGATGTGTCTTTAGAAAGTGCTTTCCTTGTAATTTAGGTGGAGTGGCAACAAAACGAGGCAATGTTGTTGTATTCTGATCCATGCCATCTACAATAAGGCACATGTAGTCATCAGGATGCGAAATAGCTTGCTCCTTCCAAAATGCATATTTTTGTCTGGAATGTCGAATAAGGTCATGATGAGATTTTTGGTTTTTTTTGTATAATTCCCTTTGATTTGGACATGTTGCACTCTCAATCACTCGCTTTAAATCATCACAGACATTGCACTTTGACATTTTTTGCCTCCTTGGGATTTTAACATATCCAAAGTTCTTCTTCCAAAGAGTATACAAAGTATGAGAAGAAGCTACTGCATCCCCTCTTTGCCTTTGCTTTTCTGCAATAGAGTCAAATACTTCGAGCTTTGTCAAGCCCATTGGAAGGTGCATTTCAGTGATCGCGTCACCGTTACGGAGTTTGGTAGATATATGGGGTTGAGGCAAAGCATTTTCATGTATGAAGTCTTGCAAAATTGCTGCTGCCCTGACAGTTGAGATTCTTGATTTGGACCTTCCTCTATTACCGTGAATGCTAAATTTGTTGCCGCCCTTTGCCTTGGTGACTAAATCCCAATATGTACCATGGGATAATCCAGTAATATTGCGATATGCCTTATTGCAAATCCTTTTTCCATTTACGAGAGGTTTTACCTTTTGTCTTGAACTTAGCCTTTTATTGCCATTCTAAAGAAAGAAAGAGAGACTTGTGAGAAGGTATTCATTTCTTTCGCTTCCCCTTCTTTGCCACACGTGTCCTCTACATTCCCTGATGTCTGCAAGATCAATGAAGCGCATACATCTTCTCTTGCAACATAGATATCCCAATGCATTTAACATGTTCTCCTCCTTCATTACTCTCTTCCTCTTTGGTTGCTTTTGTGGATCTGCCTGGATTCTCTTTCTCTTCATGCATATGTATGACCGTTTTCGTTCCTCGTGCACATTGTTATCTGTATTTATGCACTTCTTCTCCTCACATTTGTTTGTAACCAAGCATCCATGATTGGTCGTTGCATCCTTGTTCATATCACAATCAAAGTTAAATACTGAATAATCCTCTGTTGATCTCATCCTCGTTTTTAACATACTCTTAGGACCATTCAATGAATTCAATATTCTACGAGAGTATTGAGAACCTTGAAACTCTTCCACTCCTGAGAGAACATCACTCATTGGGACATCTTGCATGGCTTTCACAAATCCACAACCTTGATTGACACCAGGTTTGTTAATATGCATGAACTCATCCACACTTGACAAGACATCGCTATTGAAACCTTTGCCCTTCTCACTGTGCAAGAATTCATCCACCCCAGATAAGGCTTCGCTTCTAAAATCATTTTGTTTCTTGGAACCAATGAACTCATCCACTCCAGATAAGATGTCACTTCTATAATTGAGTATATTGAAATCATCCACATTTGAAGTGATAGAGCCTGGCACATGGGCACGCTCTTTAGGTCCTTTGATATTGTAGTATGCGTTGTCTTTATCATTGAAAACCACGTGCCTCTTTCTCATGTTTAAAAATTGCATGCTCCATCTCATATTCTTGCCTACCTCATAGTAGGGATCACATAAGGATGTTATGTTATCAACCATACCATCATCAGTGACTTTTAGAATCCTCATCTGCGCAAATGACCATTGCTCCACTTGTTCAAATCCCAATACTTCACCTTCTGCTACAATCTTATTTGCAAATGATCTCATTTGTAAAATGTCCCCTATAGTAAAATCCAAGGTGGTGCACTTTGTATTCTTGATAATGTCTGTTGCATAAGTCTCATCTTTGTCCCATGCTATAAATGATTTGTTGGATGTATTGTAGGGCATAACATCTCCAAGTGTTTCCATATCTCCACATTTATACTTTAGCTCAACATGTGCGCTAAGAATCTTTGATACAGTAACTGCTACCTTATCTTCGCCAAGTCTTCGAAAGTGGCAAAGTGAATTGGGATCACTATCATGGATTGTAGCAAATGCAACTACTTCTCTTTTGCTACATAAAATCACATCCATCCCTGGAACAAAATCTATAGCCATCTCCTTTGTGAGAGTCCTTCGCAAGCAAGCTGCAGTGGCAACAATTACATAAATATTAGTCTCTTTTTAATAATCTACTTATTTATTATAATTTTTAATTAGTACTTAATTTATTAGTGGGAGAAGTTATCCGATCAAGTACTCATCAGATGGACATGCCAAGTTATCCTTTTCATGGTCAATCAAGCATTAAATACTATTTTTGCTCTAGTGTCATGCACATCCGTAAAAAAACATGAGCCTACTAGGTACGTTATCCAATCAAGCACTAATGGGATGCGGGTGCCACTTTGCATGTAAGTCAATTCCACCTAGTTGAGGTGTACAAAAAGTGTTGTGCCCATCGGATATGCTTTGCATGGTCCATCGAGCATTAAATACTATTTTTGCTCCTGTCATGCACATCCATAAAAAAAACACGCTGCTAGGTGTGTTATCCGATCAAGTACTTATGAGATGGGAATGCCACTTTGCATGTAAGTCAATTCCACCTAGTTGAAGGTGTGTGCAAAGTATTGTGCCCATCCAATATGCTTTGCATTGTTGATCAAGCATAACACACTATTTCTGCCTTACTGTCATGCACAACCATATAAAAACACGGCCATATGTGTGTTATTCAAATAAGTACTTATCAGATGGGGGCTCCACTTTGCACGCAAGTCCATTTTAACTACATTGAGGTGCGTGCAGAGTATTGTCACCATCGGATATGATTTGCATGGTCGATCACGCATTATACACCATTTTTTCCCTAATGATATGCACATTCGCACAAAAACACGCCATTAGGTGTGTTATCTGACCAAGTACTTATCGGATGGGTGTGCCTCATTGAGAACATTTCAATACCACTTAGGTTGAGGCATAAAAGAAGTTTTGTGCCCATTGGATATCCTTTGCATGGTCAATCGAGCATCAAATACTATTTTTACTCTAGTGTCATGCACATCCGTCAAAAAACACGCTGCTAGGTATGTTATATGATCAAGCACTTATGGGATGGGCGTGCCACTTTGCATGTAAGTTGATTCTACCTAGTTGAAGGTGTGTGCAAAGTATTGTGCCCATCGGATATGCTTTGCATTGTCGATCAAGCATAAAACACCGTTTTTGTCTTAGTGTCATGCACATTCGTCAAAAAACACAGTCCTAGAAGTGTTATTCAGACTAGTACTTATCGGATGGGGGCTCCACTTTGCACGCAAGTCTGTTTCAACTAGGTTGAGGTGTGTGCAAAGTATTGTCACCATCGGATATGATTTGCATGGTCGATCACGCATTATACACCGTTTTTTCCCTAGTGGTATGCACATCCGCAAAAAAACATGCCCTTAGGTATGTTATCTGCCCAAGTACTTATCGGATGGGTGTACCTCTTTGACAACATTTTAATACCACCTAGGTTGAGGTATAAGAAAAGTATTATGCCCATCGGATATGCTTTGCATGGTCGATCGAGCATTCAATACCATTTTTGCCTTAGTGCCATGCACATCCGTAAAAAAACACGCTGCTAGGTGTGTTATCCGATCAAGAACTTATGCGATGGGAATGCCACTTTGCATGTGAGTCAATTACACCTAGTTGAAGATGTGTGCAAAGTATCATGCCCATCCGATATGCTTTGCATGGTTGATCGAGCATTAAATACCATTTTTGCCTTAGTGCCATGCACATCCGTAAAAAAACACGCTGCTAGGTGTGTTATCTGATAAAGCACTTATGCGATGGGCATGCCAGTTTGCATATAAGTCAATTACACCTATTTGAAGGTGTTTGCAAAGTATTGTGTTCATTGGATATGCTTTGTATTGTCGATCAAGCATAACACACCGTTTTTGCCTTAGTGTCATGCACAACCATATAAAAATACGGCCATAGGTGTGATATTCAAATAAGTACTTATCAGATGGGGGATCCACTTTGCACGCAAGTTTGTTTCAACTATGTTGAGGTGCATGCAACGTATTGTCACCATCGGATATGATTTGCATGGTCGATCACGCATTATACACCATTTTTTTCCTAATGATATGCACATCCGCAAAAAAATACGCCATTAGGTGTGTTATTTGACCAAGTACTTATCGGATGGGTGTGCCTCATTGAGAACATTTCAATACCACCTAGGTTGAGGCATACAAAAAGTTTTGTGCCCATCGGATATCATTTGCATGGTCGATCGAGCATTAAATACTTTTTTTACTCTAGTGTCATGCACATCCGTCAAAAAACAGGCTGCTAGGTATGTTATCTGATCAAGCACTTATGGGATCGGTGTGCCACTTTGCATGTAAGTCTATTCCACAAGTTTGAAGGTGTGTGCAAAGTATCGTGCCCATCGGATATGCTTTGCATGGTCGATCGAGCATTAAATACCATTTTTGCCTTAGTGCCATGCACATCCGTAAAAAAACACGCTGCTAGGTGTGTTATCTGATCAAGCACTTATGCGATGGGCATGCCAGTTTGCATGTAAGTCAATTACACCTAGTTGAAAGTGTGTGCAAAGTATTGTGTTCATCGGATATGCTTTGCATTGTCGATCAAGCATAACACACCGTTTTTGCCTTAGTGTCATGCACAACCATATAAAAACACGGCCATAGGTGTGATATTCAAATAAGTACTTATCAGATGGGGGATCCACTTTGCACGCAAGTTCGTTTCAACTACGTTGAGGTGCATGCAACGTATTGTCACCATCGGATATGATTTGCATGGTCGATCACGCATTATACACCATTTTTTTCCTAATGATATGCACATCCGCAAAAAAACACGCCATTAGGTGTGTTATTTGACCAAGTACTTATCAGATGGGTGTGCCTCATTGAGAACATTTCAATACCATCTAGGTTGAGGCGTACAAAAAGTTTTGTGCCCATCGGATATCATTTGCATGGTCGATCGAGCATTAAATACTTTTTTTACTCTAGTGTCATGCACATCCGTCAAAAAACACGCTGCTAGGTATGTTATCCGATCAAGAACTTATGGGATGGGCGTGCCACTTTGCATGTAAGTCTATTCCACAAGTTTGAAGGTGTGTGCAAAGTATCGTGCCCATCGGATATGCTTTGCATTGTCGATCAAGCATAAAACACCGTTTTTGTCTTAGTGTCATGCACATTCGTCAAAAAACGCAGTCCTAGATGTGTTATTCAGACTAGTACTTATTGGATGGGCGCTCCAGGGCATTATACAGCGTTTTTTCCCTAGTGGTATGCACATCCGCAAAAAAACACGCCCTTAGGTATGTTATCTGACCAAGTACTTATCGGATGGGTGTACCTCTTTGACAACATTTTAATACCACCTAGGTTGAGGTATAAGAAAAGTATTATGCCCATTGGATATGCTTTGCATGGTCGATCGAGCATTCAATACCATTTTTGCCTTAGTGCCATGCACATCCGTAAAAAAACACGCTGCTAGGTGTGTTATCCGATCAAGAACTTATGCGATGGGAATGCCACTTTGCATGTGAGTCAATTACACCTAGTTGAAGATGTGTGCAAAGTATCGTGCCCATCCGATATGCTTTGCATGGTTGATCGAGCATTAAATACCATTTTTGCCTTAGTGCCATGCACATCCGTAAAAAAACACGCTGCTAGGTGTGTTATCTGATCAAGCACTTATGCGATGGGCGTGCCACTTTGCATGTAAGTCAATTACACCTAGTTGAAGGTGTGTGCAAAGTATTGTGTTCATCGGATATGCTTTGTATTGTCGATCAAGCATAACACACCGTTTCTGCCTTAGTGTCATGCACAACCATATAAAAATACAGCCATAGGTGTGATATTCAAATAAGTACTTATCAGATGGGGGATCCACTTTGCACGCAAGTTCGTTTCAACTACGTTGAGGTGCATGCAACGTATTGTCACCATCGGATATGATTTGCATGGTCGATCACGCATTATACACCATTTTTTTCCTAATGATATGC
The DNA here is from genome assembly GCF_047967505.1 of Dipteris shenzhenensis. NCBI lineage: Eukaryota > Viridiplantae > Streptophyta > Polypodiopsida > Gleicheniales > Dipteridaceae > Dipteris > Dipteris shenzhenensis. The sequence goes on along the minus strand of NC_141610.1, from coordinate 50,026,657 downwards.
ACATCCGCAAAAAAACACGCCATTAGGTGTGTTATTTGACCAAGTACTTATCGGATGGGTGTGCCTCATTGAGAACATTTCAATACCACCTAGGTTGAGGCGTACAAAAAGTTTTGTGCCCATCGGATATCATTTGCATGGTTGATCGAGCATTAAATACTTTTTTTACTCTAGTGTCATGCACATCCGTCAAAAAACACGCTGCTAGGTATGTTATCCGATCAAGGACTTATGGGATGGGCGTGCCACTTTGCATGTAAGTCTATTCCACAAGTTTAAAGGTGTGTGCAAAGTATCGTGCCCATCGGATATGCTTTGCATGGTCGATCGAGCATTAAATACCATTTTTGCCTTAGTGCCATGCACATCCGTAAAAAAACACGCTGCTAGGTGTGTTATCTGATCAAGCACCTATGCGATGGGCGTGCCACTTTGCATGTAAGTCAATTACACCTAGTTTAAGGTGTGTGCAAAGTATTGTGTTCATCGGATATGCTTTGCATTGTCGATCAAGCATAACACACCGTTTTTGCCTTAGTGTCATGCACAACCATATAAAAACACGGCCATAGGTGTGTTATTCAAATAAGTACTTATCAGATGGGGGCTCCACCTTGCACGCAAGTCCATTTTAACTACATTGAGGTGCGTGCAAAGTATTGTCACCATCGGATATGATTTGCATGGTCAATCACGCATTATACACCATTTTTTTCCTAATGATATGCACATCCGTAAAAAAACACGCCATTAGGTGTGTTATCTGACCAAGTACTTATCGAATGGGTGTGACTCATTGAGAACATTTCAATACCACCTAGGTTAAGGTGTACAAAAAGTTTTGTGCCCATCGGATATGCTTTGCATGGTCGATCGAGCATTAAATACTATTTTTGCTCTAGTGTCATGCACATCCGTCAAAAAACACGTTGCTAGGTATGTAATCCAATCAAGCACTTATGGGATGCACGTGCCGCTTTGCATATAAGTCTATTCCACCTAGTTGAAGGTGTGTGCAAAGTATCGTGCCCATCAGATATGCTTTGCATGGTGGATCGAGCATTAAATACCATTTTTGCCTTAGTGCCATGCACATCCGTAAAAAAACACGCTGCTAGGTGTGTTATCTGATCAAGCACTTATGCGATGGGCATGCCAGTTTGCATGTAAGTCAATTACACCTAGTTGAAAGTGTGTGTAAAGTATTGTGTTCATCGGATATGCTTTGCATTGTCGATCAAGCATAACACACCGTTTTTGCCTTAGTGTCATGCACAACCATATAAAAACACGGCCATAGGTGTGATATTCAAATAAGTACTTATCAGATGGGGGATCCACTTTGCACGCAAGTTCGTTTCAACTACGTTGAGGTGCATGCAACGTATTGTCACCATCGGATATGATTTGCATGGTCGATCACGCATTATACACCATTTTTTTCCTAATGATATGCACATCCGCAAAAAAACACGCCATTAGGTGTGTTATTTGACCAAGTACTTATCAGATGGGTGTGCCTCATTGAGAACATTTCAATACCATCTAGGTTGAGGCGTACAAAAAGTTTTGTGCCCATCGGATATCATTTGCATGGTCGATCGAGCATTAAATACTTTTTTTACTCTAGTGTCATGCACATCCGTCAAAAAACACGCTGCTAGGTATGTTATCCGATCAAGAACTTATGGGATGGGCGTGCCACTTTGCATGTAAGTCTATTCCACAAGTTTGAAGGTGTGTGCAAAGTATCGTGCCCATCGGATATGCTTTGCATTGTCGATCAAGCATAAAACACCGTTTTTGTCTTAGTGTCATGCACATTCGTCAAAAAACGCAGTCCTAGATGTGTTATTCAGACTAGTACTTATTGGATGGGCGCTCCAGGGCATTATACAGCGTTTTTTCCCTAGTGGTATGCACATCCGCAAAAAAACACGCCCTTAGGTATGTTATCTGACCAAGTACTTATCGGATGGGTGTACCTCTTTGACAACATTTTAATACCACCTAGGTTGAGGTATAAGAAAAGTATTATGCCCATTGGATATGCTTTGCATGGTCGATCGAGCATTCAATACCATTTTTGCCTTAGTGCCATGCACATCCGTAAAAAAACACGCTGCTAGGTGTGTTATCCGATCAAGAACTTATGCGATGGGAATGCCACTTTGCATGTGAGTCAATTACACCTAGTTGAAGATGTGTGCAAAGTATCGTGCCCATCCGATATGCTTTGCATGGTTGATCGAGCATTAAATACCATTTTTGCCTTAGTGCCATGCACATCCGTAAAAAAACACGCTGCTAGGTGTGTTATCTGATCAAGCACTTATGCGATGGGCGTGCCACTTTGCATGTAAGTCAATTACACCTAGTTGAAGGTGTGTGCAAAGTATTGTGTTCATCGGATATGCTTTGTATTGTCGATCAAGCATAACACACCGTTTCTGCCTTAGTGTCATGCACAACCATATAAAAATACAGCCATAGGTGTGATATTCAAATAAGTACTTATCAGATGGGGGATCCACTTTGCACGCAAGTTCGTTTCAACTACGTTGAGGTGCATGCAACGTATTGTCACCATCGGATATGATTTGCATGGTCGATCACGCATTATACACCATTTTTTTCCTAATGATATGCACATCCGCAAAAAAACACGCCATTAGGTGTGTTATTTGACCAAGTACTTATCGGATGGGTGTGCCTCATTGAGAACATTTCAATACCACCTAGGTTGAGGCGTACAAAAAGTTTTGTGCCCATCGGATATCATTTGCATGGTTGATCGAGCATTAAATACTTTTTTTACTCTAGTGTCATGCACATCCGTCAAAAAACACGCTGCTAGGTATGTTATCCGATCAAGGACTTATGGGATGGGCGTGCCACTTTGCATGTAAGTCTATTCCACAAGTTTGAAGGTGTGTGCAAAGTATCGTGCCCATCGGATATGCTTTGCATGGTCGATCGAGCATTAAATACCATTTTTGCCTTAGTGCCATGCACATCCGTAAAAAAACACGCTGCTAGGTGTGTTATCTGATCAAGCACCTATGCGATGGGCGTGCCACTTTGCATGTAAGTCAATTACACCTAGTTTAAGGTGTGTGCAAAGTATTGTGTTCATCGGATATGCTTTGCATTGTCGATCAAGCATAACACACCGTTTTTGCCTTAGTGTCATGCACAACCATATAAAAACACGGCCATAGGTGTGTTATTCAAATAAGTACTTATCAGATGGGGGCTCCACCTTGCACGCAAGTCCATTTTAACTACATTGAGGTGCCTGCAAAGTATTGTCACCATCGGATATGATTTGCATGGTCAATCACGCATTATACACCATTTTTTTCCTAATGATATGCACATCCGTAAAAAAACACGCCATTAGGTGTGTTATCTGACCAAGTACTTATCGAATGGGTGTGACTCATTGAGAACATTTCAATACCACCTAGGTTAAGGTGTACAAAAAGTTTTGTGCCCATCGGATATGCTTTGCATGGTCGATCGAGCATTAAATACTATTTTTGCTCTAGTGTCATGCACATCCGTCAAAAAACACGTTGCTAGGTATGTAATCCAATCAAGCACTTATGGGATGCACGTGCCGCTTTGCATATAAGTCTATTCCACCTAGTTGAAGGTGTGTGCAAAGTATCGTGCCCATCAGATATGCTTTGCATGGTGGATCGAGCATTAAATACCATTTTTGCCTTAGTGCCATGCACATCCGTAAAAAAACACGCTGCTAGGTGTGTTATCTGACCAATTACTTATCGGATGGGTGTGCCTCATTGCAAAAATTTCAATACCACCTAGGTTGAGGCGTACAAAAAGTTTTGTGCCCATCGGACATGCTTTGCATGGTCGATCGAGCATTAAATACTATTTTTGATCTAGTGTCATGCACATCCGTCAAAAAACACTCTGCTAGGTATGTTATCTGATCAAGAACTTATGGGATGGGCGTGCCACTTTGCATGTAAGTCGATTCCACCTAGTTGAAGGTGTGTGCAAAGTATTGTGCCCATCGGATATGCTTTGCATTGTCGATCAAGCATAAAACACCATTTTTGCCTTGGTGTCATGCACAACCATGAAAAAACACGGTCCTAGGTGTATTATTCAAACTAGTACTTATCGGATAAGGGCTCCAATTTGCACGCAAGTCCGTTTCTACTAGGTTGAGGTGTGTGCAAAGTATTGTCACCATCGGATATGATTTGCATGGTTGATCACGCATTATACACCGTTTTTTCCCTAGTGGTATGCACATCCGCAAAAAAACACGCCCTTAGGTATGTTATCTGACCAAGTACTTATCGGATGGGTGTGCCTCTTTAACAAAATTTTAATACCACCTAGGTTGAGGTATGAGAAAAGTATTATGCCCATCGGATATGCTTTGCATGGTCGATCGAGCATTAAATACCATTTTTGCCTTAGTGCCATGCACATCCGTAAAAAAACACGCTCCTAGGTGTGTTATCCGATCAAGCACTTATGCGATGGGAATGCCACTTTGCATGTAAGTCAATTCCACCTAGTTGAAAGTGTGTGCAAAGTATTGTGCCCATCAGATATCCTTTGCATGGTCAATCGAGTATTAAATACTATTTTTACTCTAGTGTCATGCACATCCGTCAAAAAACACGCTGCTAGGTATGTTATCCAATCAAGCACTTATGGGATGGGCGTGCCACTTTGCATGTAAGTTGATTCTACCTAGTTGAAGGTGTGTGCAAAGTATTGTGCCCATTGGATATGCTTTGCATTGTCGATCAAGCATAAAACACCGTTTTTGCCTTGGTGTCATGCACAACCATGAAAAAACACGGTCCTAGGTGTATTATTCAAACTAGTACTTATCGGATGGGGGATCCAGTTTGCACGCAAGTCCGTTTCCACTAGGTTGAGGTGTGTGCAAAGTATTGTCACCATCGGATAGGATTTGCATGGTTGATCACGCATTATACACCATTTTTTCCCTAGTGGTATGCACATCCGCAAAAAAACACGCCCTTAGGTATGTTATCTGACCAAGTACTTATCGGATGGGTGTGCCTCTTTGACAACATCTTAATACAACCTAAGTTGAGGTATAGGAAAACTATTATACCCATTGGGATATGCCTTGCATGGTCGATCGAGCATTAAATACCATTTTTGCCTTAGTGCCATGCACATCCGTAAAAAAACACGCTGCTAGGTGTGTTATCCGATCAAGCACTTATGCGATGGGAATGCCACTTTGCATGTAAGTCAATTCCACCTAGTTGAAGGTGTTTGCAAAGTATCGTGCCAATCGGATATGCTTTGCATGGTCGATCGAGCATTAAATACCATTTTTGCCTTAGTGCCATGCACATCCGTAAAAAAACACACTTCTACGTGTGTTATTTGATCAAGCACTTATGCGATGGGCGTGCCACTTTTCATGTAAGTCAATTCCACCTAGTTGAAGGTGTGTGCAAAGTAATGTGCCCATCGGATATGCTTTGCATGGTCGATCGACCATTATATACTATTTTTGCTCTAGTGTCATGCACATCCGTAAAAAAACACGCTGATAGGTATGTTATCCAATCAAGCACTTATGGGATGGGCGTGCCACTTTGCATGTAAGTCAATTCCACCTAGTTAAAGGTGTGTGCAAAGTATTGTGCCCATCGGATATGCTTTGCATGGTTGATCGAGCATTAAATACCCTTTTTGCCTTAGTGCCATGCACATCCGTAAAAAAACACGCTGCTAGGTGTGTTATCTGATCAAGCACTTATGCGGTGGGCGTGCCACTTTGCATGTAAGTTAATTTCACCTAGTTGAAGGTGTGTGCAAAGTATTGTGCCCATCGGATATGCTTTGCATTGTCGATCAAGCATAAAACACCGTTTTTGCCTTGGTGTCATGCACAACCATGAAAAAACACGGTCCTAGGTATGTTATTCAAACTAGTACTTATCGGATGGGGGCTCCAGTTTGCACTCAAGTCTATTTCAACTAGGTTGAGGTGTGTGCAAAGTATTATCACCATCGGATATGATTTGCATGGTCGATCACACATTATACACCGTTTTTTCCCTAGTGGTATGCACATCCGTAAAAAAACACGCCCTTAGGTATGTTATCTGACCAAGTACTTATCAGATGGGTGTGCCTCTTTGACAACATCTTAATACAACCTAAGTTGAGGTATAGGTAAAGTATTATGCCCATCGGATATGCTTTGCATGGTCGATCGAGCATTAAATACCATTTTTGCCTTAGTGCCATGCACATCCATAAAAAAACACGCTGCTAGGTGTGTTATCCGATCAAGCACTTATGTGATGGGAATGCCACTTTGCATGTAAGTCAATTCCACTTAGTTGAAGGTGTGTGCAAAGTATCGTGCCCATCGGATATGCTTTGCATGGTCGATCGAGCATTAAATTCCATTTTTGCCTTAGTGCCATGCACATCCGTAAAAAAACACGCTGCTAGGTGTGTTATCTGATCAAGCACTTATGCGATGGGCGTGCCACTTTGCATGTAAGTCAATTCCACCTAGTTGAAGGTGTGTGCAAAGTATCGTGCCCATCGGATATGCTTTGCATTGTCGATCAAGCATAACACACTGTTTTTGCCTTAGTGTCATGCACAACCATATAAAAACACGGCCATAGGTGTGTTATTCAAATAAATACTTATCAGATGGGGCCTCCACTTTGCACACAAGTCCGTTTTAACTACGTTGAGGTGCGTGCAAAGTATTGTCACCATCGGATATGATTTACATGGTCGATCACGCATTATACATCATTTTTTCCCTAATGATATGCACATTCGCAAAAAAACACGCCGTTAGGTGTTATCTGACCAAGTACTTATCGGATGGGTGTGCCTCATTGAGAACATTTCAATACCACCTAGGTTGCGGCATACGAAAAGTTTTGTGCCCATCAGATATCCTTTGCATGGTCGATCAAGCATTAAATTCTATTTTTACTCTAGTGTCATGCACATCCGTCACAACATGCTGCTAGGTATGTTATCCGATCAAGCACTTATGGGATGGGCGTGCCACTTTGCATGTATGTCGATTCTACCTAGTTGAAGGTGTGTGCAAAGTATTGTGCCCATCAGATATGCTTTGCATTGTCGATCAAGCATAAAACACCGTTTTTGTCTTAGTGTCATGCACATTCGTAAAAAAACGCAGTCCTAGATGTGTTATTCAAACTAGTACTTATCGGATGGGGGCTCTAGTTTGCACGCAAGTCTGTTTCAACTAGGTTGAGGTGTGTGCAAAGTATTGTCACCTTCGGATATGATTTGCATGGTTGATCAAGCATAACACACCGTTTTTGCCTTAGTGTCATGCACAACCATATAAAAACACGGCCATAGGTGTGTTATTCAAATAAGTACTTATCAGATGGGAGCTCCACTTTGCACGCAAGTCCTTTTTAACTACATTGAGGTGCGTGAAAAGTATTGTCACCATTGGATATGATTTGCATGGTCGATCACGCATTATACACCGTTTTTTCCCTAGTGGTATGCACATCCGCAAAAAAATACGCCCTTGGGTATGTTATCTGACCAAGTACTTATCGAATGGGTGTGCCTCTTTGACAACATTTTAATAACAACTAGGTTGAGGTATAGGAAAAGTATTATGCCCATCGGATATGCTTTGCATGGTCGATCGAGCATTAAATACCATTTTTGCCTTAGTGCCATGCACATCCGTAAAAAAACACGCTGCTAGGTGTGTTATCTGAATAAGCACTTATGCGATGGGAATGCCTTGTTGCATGTAAGTCAATTCCATCTAGTTGAAGGTGTGTGCAAAGTATCGTGCCCATCGGATATGCTTTGCATGGTCGATCGAGCATTAAATTCCATTTTTGCCTTGGTGCCATGCACATTCGTAAAAAAACACGCTGCTAGGTGTGTTATCTGATCAAGCACTTATGCGATGGGCGTGCCACTTTGCATGTAAGTCAATTCCACCTAGTTGAAGGTGTGTGCAAAGTATCGTGCCCATCGGATATGCTTTGCATTGTCGATCAAGCATAACACACTGTTTTTGCCTTAGTGTCATGCACAACTATATAAAAACACGGCCATAGGTGTGTTATTCAAATAAATATTTATCATATGGGGGCTCCACTTTGCACGCAAGTCTGTTTTAACTACTTTGAGGTGCGTGCAAAGTATTGTCACCATCGGATATAATTTGCATGGTCGATCACGCATTATACATCATTTTTTTCCTAATGATATGCACATTCGCAAAAAAACACGCCATTAGGTGTGTTATCTGACCAAGTACTTATCGGATGGGTGTGCCTCATTGAGAACATTTCAATACCACCTAGGTTGAGGCGTACGAAAAGTTTTGTGCCCATCGGATATCCTTTGCATGGTCGATCGAGCATTAAATACTATTTTTACTCTAGTGTCATGCACATCCATAAAAAAACACATTTCTAGGTATGCTATAAGATCAAGCACTTATGGGATGGGCATGCCACTTTGCATGTAAGTCGATTCTACCTAGTTGAAGGTGTGTGCAAAGTATTGTGCCCATCGGATATGCTTTGCATTGTCGATCAAGCATAAAACACCATTGTTGCCTTAGTGTCATGCACAATCGTCAAAAAACATGATCGTAGGTGTATTTTTCAAACAAGTACTTATCGGATGGGGATGCCACTTTGCACACAAGTCAATACTGCCTAGGTTGAGGAATGTGTAAAGTCTTGTGTCCATTGGATATGCTTTGCATAGTCTGTCTCACATGATACACCATTTTGTTGCTAGTGTTATGCACAATCGTCATAAAATACATAGGAGGTGTGTTATCTGAACAAGTACTTATGAGATGGGTGCACCACTTTGTATGCAAGTCAATAAGACCTAGGTTGAGGAGTGTACAAATTTTTGTGCCCATTGGAGAAATGTAGATGCGATAATATTAGAAAATTCTCGGTATATGTATATGTGTGTGTGTGTGTGGCAAACAATTTTGGCACAAAGTAAACACCTAGTGCACAAATTATGCACTTCATACCTTGAGTAAATAAGCTTGTTGATGAGGATAAATATTCCCTTGAATAAAAGCATAGTTGTTGTATGACCACAATAGGATCGCTTTGACACCTGTGATTTTGCCCATATGTAAGTTTACAAATAGTATAAAAAATCATGTAATAATATATTAATAGTTTGCAAATGTGTATAGCAAGTGAGTAATGGGAAGTGGAAGTGGGAATGAGGAGGGAGGAGTGGAATAGGATAAGGAAGTAATAAGGGTGTATGATAATAAGTATAAAAAATAGTATAATAATATATTAATAGTTTTTAAATGGCAAGTGAGTAATGGGAAGTGGAAGTGAGAGTGGGGAGGGAAGAATGGAATGGGAGAGGGGAAGGTAATAGGGGAGTAGGCTAATAAGGGAGTGAAATGAGTGAGGAAGTTAATAGGGGATGAAAAAGAGGAGGGTGAGATGGGGAAATATGGGATTTTGGGAAATGGGAGGAGTATGGGACGTGGTGGAAATGTGGGATGGGAGTAGTGGCAATGGGGAGGAAGAAGAAATGGATGGATGGGAGGAGGGCTAATGGATGAGGGATGGGGGTTCAATAGGAGAGGGGGAGTAATGGGAGCCAATGGGAGAGGAGATAAATGAAAAGCCAATAGGAGAGAGGGGAGGAATGGAAAGCCAATAGGAGAGGAGGAGGAAAACCTAATTTTTCTTATATATAGTCTTCCTTCTTCATTCATTCTCCCCTCATTTCATTCACTGAAGCAAGAAAGCAAGGACGATCAAGAGAGCAAGGAAGGAAGAGCAAGAAAGCAAGAAAGAGCAAACTTACAAACTGTTTCCAGGTACTTGCAAACTTTTTTTTCTAGTTTCTTTTTTAAAATTTGAAGAGAGAGAAACTAGAGAGAGAAAGGTTCAGGGGAGGGGAGGGAGGGGAGGGAGGAGGAAGGGCGGGGAGGAAGAGGGTGGGAGGGGAGGGAGGAGGAAGGGAGGGGAGGAAGGGGCGAAGAGGGAGGTGGGTGGGAGGGAAGAAGGTGGGAGGGGAGGCTGGCGCGGCGGATGGGAGGGAAGAGGGTGGGAGGGGGGCTGGCGGCTGAGAGGGGGGTGGGGAGGGCGGCTGAGAGGAGGGGGGAGCGGCTGAGGGGGGGAGGAGGGGGGAGCGGCTAAGAGGGGGAGGGGGGGGGCGCGGCTGGGCACGGCTGAGGGGGGGAGGGGGGGCACGGCTAAGGGGGGGAGGGGGGGGAGGGTGAAGAGGGGGGGGGCTGGCGGCCCCAGGGAGGGGGAGGGGTTGCGAAGGGGGGCAAGGGTGAAGAGGGGCGGGGGCTGGCGGGTAGCGAAGGGGGGGGGAGGGTGGGGGCGTGGCTGAGGGTTGAAGAGGGGGGGGCTGGTGGCCACAGCCGCCAGCCCGGGAGGGTGGGGGAGCGACTGAGGGGGAGGAGGGGGGTGAGGGTGAAGAGGGGGGGCGCTGGCTATGGGGGCGCGGCTGGGGGGGGAGGGGGGGGTTGAAGAGGGGGGGCTCGCGGCTGCCAGCCCGGGAGGGTGGGGGAGTGGCTGAGGGGGGGGAGGGGGGGTGAGGGTGAAGAGGGGGGGGGCTGGCGGCCGCGGCCGCCAGCCCAGGGAGGGGGAGGGGTTGCGAAAGGGGGGGGGGAGGGTGAAGAGGGGGGAGGCTATGAGAGAGGAGGGGGGGGGCTGGCGGCCGCGGCCGCCAGCTCAGGGAGGGGGAGGGGTTGCGAAAGGGGGGGGGGAGGGTGAAGAGGGGGGAGGCTATGAGAGAGGAGGGGGGGGAGTTGGCGACCGCGGCCGCCAGCCCGGGAGGGTGGGGGAGCGGCTGGGGGGGGGGAGGGGGGGTGAGGGTGAAGAGGGGTTGGCTGGCGGCCGCGAGCCCAGGGAGGGGGAGGGGTTGCGAAAGGGGGGGGGAGGGTGAAGAGGGGGGAGGCTATGAGAGAGGAGGGGGGGGGCTGGCGGCCGTAGCCGCCAGCCCCGGGAGGGGGAGGGGTTGCGAAAGGGGGGGGGAGGGTGAAGAGGGGGGAGGCTATGAGAGAGGAGGGGGGGGGCTGGCCGCCGCGGCCGCCAGCCCAGGGAGGGTGAAGAGGGGGGGGGATGGGTGGGTTGCGAAGGGGGGGGGGGGAGGGTGAAGAGGGGGGGTTGGGGGGGAGGGTGAAGAGGGGGGGGGTTGGGTGAGAGGAGGGGGGGGTTGGCGGTCGCGGCCGCCAGCCCAGGGAGGGTGAAGAGGGGGGGGATGGGTGAGAGGAGGGGGGGGGCTGGCAGCAGGGAGGGGTTGCGAAGGGGTTGCCCCCCCCCCCTCCTCTCACCCAGCCCCCCCCCTCTTCACCCTCCCACCTAGCCCCCCCTTCGCAAGTCCGTTTTAACTACATTGAGGGAGGGGTTGCGGAGGGGGGGCTGGGTGAGAGGAGGGGGGGCTGGGTGAGAGGAGGGGGGGGGGCTGGCGGCCGCGGCCACCAGCCCAGGGAGGGGGAGGGGTTGCGAAGGGTGGGGGAGCGGCTGAGGGGGGGGGAGGGTGAAGAAGGGGGGGGCTGGCGGCCGCGGCCGCCAGCCCAGGGAGGGGGAGGGGTTGCGAAGGGGGGGTTGGGGGGGAGGGTGAAGAGGGCGGGGGCTGGTTGAGAGGAGGGGGGGGGCTGGCGACCGCGGCCGCCAGCCCAGGGAGGGTGAAGAGGGGGGGGATGGGTGAGAGGAGGGGGGGGGCTGGCGGCAGGGAGGGGTTGCGAAGGGGGGAGAGGGTAAAGAAGGGGGGGGCTGGGTGAGAGGAGGGGGGGGGGGCAAGCGGCTGCGGCCGCCAGCCCAGGGAGGGTGAAGAGGGGGGGGGATGGGTGAGAGGAGGGAGGGTGAAGAGGGGGGGGATGGGTGAGAGGAGGGGGGGTGGGAAAGAGTGAAGGAGGGGGGGGTTGAGAGAGGGGGGGCTGGCGGCCGCGGCCGCCAGCCCGGGTGAAGGGGGGGTGTCGCCAAGGAGGTAGGGAGGGTTGAGAGGGGGCCAAAGGGAGAGTGGGGAAGAGGGTGGAAGGGTTGGGGGGGTTGCCAAGGGGGGTGGGGAAAAGGGGGGAAGGTTAAAAGGGGGTAGGGGGAAAAAGGGGTAGGGGAGGAAGAGGTTAGGCGACGGGAGAGGGGGAAGGGTAGCGGGAGGGGAGGCGGAGGGGGAGGGGGATTTTGGGGAAGGAGGGGGGGCGAGGGGAAGGGAGAGGTCGAGGGAGGAGTTTTGGCGGCGGAGGGAGGGGAGGGAAGGAGGCTGGAGGAGAGGGTTGGGTCGAGGTATGGATGGAGAATGGGAGAGGAGAGGAAGGAGAGAGAGGAGAGAGAGAGAGGGAGAGGAGAGGAGGGAGCAGAAGGAGAGAGATGGGAGAGGAGGATTTGACTTACTATCACGAGCAAGAACAAAAAATAAGATTTGACTTACGAGAAGAATGAAAAGGACTTACGAGAATCGAGAAGAATGTTGAAGAAAGTATCAAGAAGAATGTTGAACATAAATTTGAATTCAAAAGGAACGTATGAGAAGAAAGTATAAGAAGAATGTTGAACACAAATTTGAATTCAAATTTATGCGTAGGAGTGGACTAGTTTTAACTCTCTCCTCATTTCATTGAAGCAACCAAGAGCGGAAGAGAAAGGATAAGCCGAGCCTTACTTTTTTCACTTTTTCCAGGTACTTGCATTCTTTTTTATTCGTCTTGTAATTCTATTTCTTTACTTACAATTCTTTTCAATTAGTTTCTTGTTAAGGTTTTTGAGTTCTATTTCTTAAAATTCGTATTGTAATTCTTTTTCTTTACTTATAATTCTTTTTCAATTAGTTTATTCTTAAAGTTTTTGAGGAGGGTGGTCTTTTGAGTTTTTGAGTTCTATTTTAATTAGTTTTTTATTTATATGAGTTTGTAAATTTGAGAAATGGGAGAATAGCGAGGGAGGAAAAGAGAGAAATTAAGAGAGAGAAGAGGGGCTCCTTAAATGAGAGAGGAGAGGGAGAGAGGGAGAGAGAGAGAGAGATTCACACAGAGAAGAGGGGCTCCTTAAATGAGAGAGAAGAGTAGGGAGGGAAAGAAAGAGAGAGGAGAGAGGCGGAGAGAGATTAAGAGAGAGAAGCGGGTAAAGAGAGAGGAGAGAGGGGGAGAGAGATTAAGAGAGAGAAGCGGGTCTCTTGGGGGCCGTGGCTACTTTGGGATGTGTACATCGCATAGCTTTTTTATATTTTTATGGCAGAAGGAGGATGTGGAGGACATAGCAAGTGAAGAAGAATATGATGTAGACTACTCCCTCAATAAGATGAGTCAGAAAAATATGAATCTATTGGAGCAGATTGGAAGTTCATTCACTACTATGTTGTTAATTCGACAACAACCTCATTTTTTGAATTTGGTGAAGAAGAGATTTCAATCCTCTTGAATCCTAAGAATGAGGTTAATGTCAAAGTCATTACAACCATCCTCAGGTTTGATGCAGCCTTTTCCTTGGCTTTATACTTTGCTTATTTTGATTAAACCCAAGAAGCTAATAATTTTTTTTTTAATATAGTAATGTTATAGCAAATTTTCCGCAAAATATACAAAGCGTTTCATATATGCTCGATCCTCGTATTTCAGAAGTGCTTAGCAACAAAGAAGAAACCATAGAGAATGTTTGCAAGTGGTTGAAGCACATTCCTATGAATGACGCACGAGTTATTTTTACAGCATATTATGAGAAGTAAGCATCAAACCCTACTTGTTTTTTCTATTGCATTGCTAGAATTGTCTCAAACACAGTAATTATTCTTTATTGATAATGCAGCTCACATTGGAGTTTGGTAGTCGTGGACATCCTTGCGAAGAAGTGCTTCTTTGCAAACTCAATGACATCCATCCATGGCAATGTGTTAGAGTAAGTATAGACTACACTTGTTGTCACTTCTTGACATGTAGATTGATATGCAATGCACATATTCACTATTGTTATATGTTTTGATATGCAGATCAGCTCGAAAATTAGTAGATGCTATCGACATAGTACTGCAACAATGTGACTTGGCACAACAAATAGAGTATATAACATGTCAGGAATCACATCAAGATAATAGCCACATCTATAATTGTGGATGGAGGGTGGGCTACAATTGCTTTTTGGTACTTGGTCAAATTTTTGAGATGCAAAATGACACCACACTATCAACATATACGGATTTGCATCTCTATGCATTTATAACATGTACCATTCGAGCAATCATTGATTGCAAAATGAATGCCATCAAAGAGTCAAAGAGGATAGATGACCTCAACTCTACAAACATGGCTTCATTAAAAGAATTGGGAAGCTCTTTTAATGTTAGGGTTATGATTCAACATAGACCTCAGTATCTTGAATTTGGGGGTTCTCTCTAGAGCTTCAAATGAGGTCAATAACAACGTTATGATGGCCATTCTCAGGTTTGATACAAACTTTTTCTCTACTTGATAATTCAATATTTTGATTTAATCTAATAAGCTAATATTCATTTATTTTGATTAAATCTAATAAGCTAATATTCATTTATTTGTTGGTGCAGTATAGTTATCTCACGATTTGGTAGAGTCGTACAAAATCGTGCGTATATGTTGGATTCCCTCCTTTCTCCTATACTTAGCGATAGCAAAAAGACAATAGCCGATGTTTGTAAATTATTACAGCCTTTACATTTACATGGCGTGCGAGTCCTATTTATGGCATATCATGAGATGTAAGTATCATGGCAACCTTTATTTTCATCTTATACTGGCAACATTGTGTTAAATAATAATGGTTCTTAATTATTCGTGTAGGGAACATTGGAGTCTGGTGGTTTGGAACCTTGAAGACAACTATTGTTGGTTTGTTAACTCGATTGCAGGCTTTCATGGCTCAGTGCGAACGTAAGTATTCTATTAATCTGTTGTTACTTCTATATTATGTACCTTATGTGATAGATACACTAAGTTTTTTTAATATGTCACGATGAGCAGGTCGATTGAGAAGTTGGTATCTGCTATCAGAGAAACAGGACAGTACAAAGACTCGGTAGACTTCTAATAGCATTTAGTAGTAGAGCAGGAAGATGGGCATAGTTGTGGGTGGAGAGTTGCCTACAACTGCATGTTGATTTTCAAAGAAATTTTCTCACTTAAGCCACAGATCTCATCGGAAAACTCTTTGGAGCTCAAATATTCAGAGGAGGATATACAATTGTTTAGGGCTGAAATCATTCGAGACCTAATTGCTGCCATTAGAATACAACGTGCAACTGAAGCAATACCAGAGCTTCCCTTTAAGGAAGAGGAGATTGAGTCTACTATGAAAGCACTGCATACTACAGAAGAAGTAGAGACCCAATGTACACCTACAGCACCACAGCCTCCACTGGAAGCATCAGAAGAGTTGCCACCGCCTCCGCTTGCATTTAAGGAAGAGGATACTGAGTCTACTCCAAAAGCACTACATATACTACAAAAGAAGTAGAGACCGAGTGTACATCTACAGCACCACAGCCTCCATTGGAAGCATCCAATTGGAAGCATCCAAAGAGTTGCCAGAGTCTCCACTAGAAGCATCACAAGAGTTGTGATGCATGTATGATGTTGTGTTTGTAGTTTTTGTTGATTATACACCAATTTGTGACTTATTACTTAAGTGGCATAATCATGATATTTATATAATTTCTTTATGCACACAATTTTATGATATGAATGTGTGATGATGTGATTATTTGGAAATAAATCCTTGTGTGATGAGAATTCTGATATGAATATGTGATGATGTAATATTTGTAATATATTTATTTCATGCACACAATTTTATGATATGAATGTGTGATGATGTGATTATTTGAAAATAAATCCTTGTGTGATGAGAATTTTGATATGAATATGTGATGATGTAATATTTGTAATATATTTCTTCATGCACACAATTTTATGATATGAATGTGTGATGATGTGATTATTTGGAAATAAATCCTTGTGTGATGAGAATTTTATTCAGTTGGACAGTCTCCACTCACTTAAAGTAGAGCATTCGCAATGCTTCTCTCACTTTATTCCAACCCTTATCCTTATCATCTCCACTCACTTAAAGTAGAGCATTCAATCTCCACTCGCTTTATTCCAACCCTTATCATAGTGAACACATCGTGCCACTCACTTTATTCCAACCCTTATCGTAGTGAACACATCGTGCCTTAGTGCACTTGTATTCTTCCATCCTAGTCCTTCCACAAACACTCTCTTATTTCTTACATCCTAGTCCTTCTGAGTAACTTGTATTCTTCTATCCTAGTCCTTCCGCAAACACTCTCAGAGTCTTCTTTCATCCATCCTGATAACCAAGTATTCTTCTATCCTAGTTCTTCCACAAACACTCTCTTCTTTCATCCATCCTAGTGCTTCTCATTAACTTGTATTCTTCTTTTATTCTTCTATCCTAGTCCTTCCGCAAACACTCTCAGAGTCTTCTTTCATCCATCCTGATAACCAAGTATTCTTCTATCCTAGTTCTTCCGCAGATACTCTCTTCTTTCTTGCATCCTAGTGCTTCTCATTAACTTGTATTCTTCTTGTATTCTTCTATCCTAGTCCTTCCGCAAACACTCTCAGAGTCTTCTTTCATCCATCTTGATAACCAAGTATTCTTCTATCCTAGTTCTTCCGCAGACACTCTCTTCTTTCTTGCATCATAGTCCATCTCCCTTTCTTTATCATCTCCCCACCCATGGATGTCCTTGGCATTGTCGAAGACGTGGAGTTCGGAATTAACAATCTCAAAGAATGGATTGCTGACCAAGGAGCACAGAGAGAGGCCAGAATTCGACAAGGTTCTCCTTTGACACACATGGAGAGAGAGGAATTTGCTACACAAAGGCACGCAGAGAGGGAGGAGACTCTCAAGATAGCAGACAGTGAAAGACTTCTAAGATGTATGATAAAAGCACGACAAGATCTATTAGACTTCTTAAGTAACCTGCGTTATCGCAGCTCTCGTCATGGGCGATTTGATGCGGATGCTGAGAGAACAATAAGAGCCTCTCAGAGAAATTATAAAGAAACAATTTGTGATTGCTTAAACTTTTTCTTCACATGTAATTATGTTGAGGATACAGCTGTGGAGGCAGTGAAGGATTGGGTTGTTGAGAAGATAAGAGAGACCAATGATGAGATCTTCTAGACTTAGATAAGAGAGACTATATTAAGGTGTTTTTTGACACCATATGGCTTTGTATTAAGGTGTATTAAGGTGTTTTTTGACACCATATGGCTTTGTATTAAGGTGTTTTTTGACACCATATGGCTTTGTATTAAGGTGTTTTTTGACACCATATGGCTTTGAGTAATATGATCTACTTCTTGTACAAATGTGATGTTAAGATGATGTTAAGAGAGACTGTATTAAGGTGTTTTTTGTCACCATATGGCTTTGATTAATATGATCTACTTCTTTACAAATGTGATGTGCTCTTTTTGAAATGTACTCTAGTTTTCATAACATGTCATGCCATTTTTTCTAATTTGATTTTTTTAAATCTTACTTTTTTGTCTCTTTTAACAATGTGATGTACTCTATTTTTAACATCTCACGTCATTTTTTCTAATTTGATTTTTTTAAATCTTCCTTTTTGACTCAATGTTTTGTTTTATAAGAGCCTCTTTTTTTGAAATGTTTTATCCAGAATTATCTCACAAAATGAATTTGGACAGTGCAAGAGTCCAAAATTAATGAAATAGGTGTTATTATGAGAAGTATCATCTCAACCTTTATTTTACTCTTTTATTTGTAATATTGTGTCAATAAATATTTTTTTCTTTATTGATGATGTAGCTCACATTGGAGCTTGATAGTATGGGATCTTGATGATAACCTTTGTTGGTTTGTCAATTTATTTAGAGGCTTTCGTGGGGTGTTCAAGTAAGTGTTCTTTTATCATATCATTATGAACATGCTTCTTACTATTTACTACAAAAATTCACTTTGTCATATGTCATGATGGGCAGGTATGCAAAGAAGTTAGTATTTGCGATTATAAAAATCAGGGAGCATCAAGACCAACCTCAAGACGATTCTTCAGACTCTATTCTGTTGAGAAGCATGTAGAAAGAAACATGAGTCCTTGAATATTTTTACCTTGTTTGTGTTGACTAATGATAGTGTTTTTTTTACTTATGTGAAATGTTACAATACATTAGGATATTTACTTATGATGTTTATTCAATTTGTATTATTATTTGATTATATGTGAATACATAAGGGGAAGTCTCTCATGGATACATAAGGGACATTTATCATGGATACAATTGATGAGAATTTGTGACTCAAAACATTGAAGATTACTCAAATCATGCTATAGGGTCAAAGTTTATAACATGATAGAGTCATAAGAGCCACACTGTATGAGAATTTGCTACTCAAAAATAAATTGTATTAGCAATTTTAATATGATCTACTCAGCCCTACCAGGCTTGTTGCAGAGAAATAAGATTAACGACTATTATAGGCCACATAGGCCAAGACCACACTAGAAGGTCTCATCATTAGTATCTCTTATCTTCTCAACAACCCAATCTTCCACGGTCCAAGTTGTTCATATATCCCATTTTTTGAGGAATCTGTGCCGTTTGGTAGACCAGGATGTATTGGTCATCTTGTATAATGTAGTGACTTATAATTGTTGACTCTGTGCCAACATGAACTTATGTAGAAAGAGAATGTGATACAAATTTGTGTTACAACTTTGTGTTACAACTTTGTGATACAACTTTGTGATACAACTTTGTGATACAACTTTGTGTTACAACTTTGTATTACAACTTCTACATGTAGAGAGAGAATGTGTTACAACTTTGTATTACAACTTTGTGATACAACTTTGTGTTACAACTTCTACATGTAGAAAGAGAATGTGATACAATTTTGTGTTACAACTTTGTGATACAACTTTGTGTTACAACTTTGTGTTACATGCAGAGAGAGAAGCTCTCCAACTTGTATAAATACCCATAATGGAATGAAGCCCACACTCTTTGGGGCATTGTGTCGAGTTTACTTTGGTATTCCAAGCATTTGTCTCAAGTGTCCATGCTTCCTTGCACTGCATGTCCAAAAGCATGTCCTAACCTTGCAACTCCTCCTCCCCTCTCCTCCAACCTTGCAACCCATCCTCTCCCTCTCCTCTTCCCTCCTCCTCCTCCTCCTCCTCCTCCCTCCTCCTCCTCCTCTCTCCTCCTCCTCCCTCCTCTCTCTTCTTTCCCCCATGCTCTTATAGCTTCTTTCTCTCCCACTCCTATGCTCCCCCTAAACCCTTTGTTCCTCAACCCTTAAACTCCATGATCTATGAGGGAGACGAGTTCTCCACCATGTACTCTACTCTGAACCCTGGAACCTCCTTCTGAACCCTAGAACCTCCTTCTGAAGCTTGGAACCTCCTTCTAACCCTGGAACCTCCTTTTAAACCCTGGAACACCTTCTAAACCTTGGACTCCTTCTAAACCTTGGAACCTCCTTCTGAACCCTGGAACCTCCTTCTAACCCTGGAACCTCCTTCTAACCCTTAAACTCCTCCTAAACCCTACAACCCCTAATGAAGGTGAAAGCCTTCATTACCTCAATCATGATGATACACGTTCCTTTTACACATGCATGCACTTTGTTTGCTTACCACACTTAAGCCTACGTCTCTCACCGGAACATGACTCAAGGTCCTAAGCTACACATATACTACAACCGACAATCCCAACATATCTGTAGGTGACAAAAAGCCTTGGAACCCTGCAAACATATAATACCCAGCTCTTCCTATGAAAGCAGTAGGAAAGAGCCAGCATTTGGTGCCACTGCCAGGGAGACTAGCATCTCAAGTAGTGAGTAAACATATGTAGGTATGTGTAAAACAAAAAACTACTTCGAACTTTCACGAACAAATTTTCTTTATTTCTTAAATAGAAGCCGCATGATAAACAATCAGGCTAGGTAGTGGACACGAATGCCTAGAGCTTGCAATTTCAATCATTTCACCTTTTTGCAAAAAAGCAAACTGAGCTATCCATAAAGAGGTATGGCTCGGGAATTGTTTAGGGTTAAACCCTAAACCTAAAATCAAATCCTATAAAAACCAACTCCATGCCCTCATTCTTCATCTTTCACTTTTTGCCTCCATTCTCTTCTTTATTCCGAGGCCCACGCAAGACACTCCTCCCTCTCCATCGACAACCACCTTACTCCCATCCTCACATTGTAAGTGACTTCGAGCCCATCTCGCAGCGATAACCTAGCAATCCACCCACCGTCCATTCTTCTGCAACAATCCTGTTACATCGAGAAAGACTTGGAGAGCGTTCAGGTGACCACTTCTCCCTCCTTTTCAATTTTCGTATGTCAAGTTTTTTATTTGCTCTTTTTTTTTTCCCCCTCCCATTTCCACCACTCCCCCCTCCCCCCTCCCCCTTCCCCCTCCATTTCTACCACCCCCTCCCCCCTCCCCTGCCATCTCCACCACCCCCTCCCCCCTCCCCCTCCATCTCCACCTTCCCCTTCCCCCTCCCCCTCCATCTCCATCTCCCCCTTCCCCATCCCCCTCCATCTCCACCTCCCCCCTCCGCCTCCATCTCCACCTCCCCCTCCCCCCTCCCCCTCCATCTCCACCTCCCCCTCCCCCCTCCATCTCCCCTTCCCCCCTCCGCCTCCATCTCCACCTCCCCTCCCCCCTCCCCCTCCATCCCCACCACCCCCTCCCCCTCCCCCCTCCATCTCCACCTCCCCTCCCCCCCTCCCCCCTCCATCTCCACCACCCCCTCCCCCTCCCCCCTCCATCTCCACCTCCCCCTCCCCCTGCCCCCTCCATCTCCACCACCCCCTCCCCCTCCCCCCTCCAACTCCCCCTCCCCCTCCATCTCCACCTCCCCCTCCCCCCTCCCCCTCCCCCTCCCCTCTCCATCTCCACCACCCCCTCCCCCTCCCCCTCCCCCCTCCCCCTCCATCTCCACCTCCCCCTCCCCCTCCCCCTCCATTTCCACCACCCCCTCCCCCCTCCATCTCCATTTCCACCTCCCCCTCCCCCCTCCCCCTCCATCTCCACCTCCCCCCTCCCCCTCCATCTCCCCCCCCTTCCCCCTCCCTCTTTCCCTCCCCCTTTCTCTCTCTCTCTCTCTTTTCCTCCCCCTTTCTCTCTCTCTCTCTCTCTTTTCCTCCCCCTTTCTCTCCCTTCCCCTCCCCCCTCCATCTCCACCTCCCCCTCCCCCTCCCCCCTCCATCTCCCCCTCCCCCTCCCTCTTTCCCTCCCCCTTTCTCTCTCTCTCTCTTCCCCTCCCCCCTCCATCTCCACCCCCCCCTCCCCCTCCCCCCTCCATCTCCCCCTCCCCCCTCCCCCTCCATCTCCCCCTCCCCCTTCCCCCTCCCCCTCCCATTTCCACCACCCCCACCACCTCCCCCTTTCTCTCTCTATCCCTCCCCCTTTCTCTCTCTATCTCTCTCTTTCCCTTCCCCCCTCTCTCTCTTTCTCTCTCTCTCTCTCTCTTTCCCATACTCCCCTCTCTCTACCACCCTCCCCCCCTCTCTCTCTCTCTTCCCCATACCCCTCCTCTCTCTACCACCCTCCCCCTCTCTCTCTCTCCCCCTTACCCCCCCTCTCTCTATTTCCCCCCCCCTCTCTCTCTCTCTCTCTCTCCCCCTTAACCCCCCTCTCTCTCTCTTCCCCCTCTCTCTCTCTTCCTTTCCCTCTCTATAACCCTCCCCCCCACCCCGCGGCGGCGCATGTAGCGTCGGCCCACCCCGCCCTGCCCCCGCTCTCTGCCCCCCTATCTGCCCCTCGCCTGCCCCGCAATGCTGCCTCGCAGTGCCACCCCGCCCCGCTTGGCCCCCCTGGCCACACCCCCTCTCTGCCTCCTCGCCCGCCCCGCCAGTGGAGGAGCCACTAGCGGTGGTGCCCGCCCGCCCCACCCCCTCCATGCAGCCACCTCCCCTGCCCTGCACCCCCTCTCCCTCGCCCCCACACCCCCTCGCACCCCCTCTCCGCCCCCACCCGCCCCGCGGTGCTGCCCCGCAGTGCTGCCTTGCCTTGCCCCCTCTCCTCGCACCCCCTCTCCCCCGCCTCCCACCTCTTACCCCCTGCCCCCCCACCCCCCCGCACCCCTCTCCGCCCCCGCCTGCCCCGCGGCGCTGCCCCGTAGCGCCACCCTACCCTGCCCCCCTCTCCTCGCACCCCCTCTCCCCCGCCCCCCACCTCTTACCCCCGCCCCCCTCTCGTCTCACCCTCCTCTCCATCCCCCTCCCCCTCTCCCATCACCCCCCGCCCCCCCTTTCCTCTCCCCCCTCGCCCTCCCCCCCTGTGCAAAACCCCCCGACCCCCCCGCGCCGCCGCGAGCGACACCCCCCCCCACAGTCCCCCAAAAAAGAAAAAAAAGAAAAACTAACCTAAAGCTAACCCTAGGGTTAAGTTAACCTTAGGTTAGCATTAACTACAGTTAGGTTAGGTTAGTTAGGTTAGGATAACTAGGTTAGGTTAGTATTAACTTACAGTAGGTTAGTTTTAACCTTGGTATAACTGTTAGTTAGTTAACCTAACTAGGTTAGTTGATATAACTATGGTCAGTTTAACCCTAACTAATTAAGCATCTAACTAGGCTAGTAGGTTAGTGAATCTAACTAGATCAACTTGGTTTCAACCCCTCGGTTGGACTTAAAGTCCATTCACACCACCATTAGGACCCCCCAACACAAAATTTACACCTACTTTAACCCCTTGAAACTCATGCGTTTGGGACCCAAACTGAACCCCGTTCGGACCTAGATTTCACACACAGAAACAACACGCTATGGGGTATTTTTCCAGCCCATTGCACACCATTTCGGCATCCCTACACTCGTTCACTCACACCCCCGCGTGGGCCTTGTTTTGCACAAACTCGATCATATCTTCACACTGTGACCTCCGATTAACGATCCGTCGGCACCGGCACATTTCCCTACACACGTAGGACAATATTAGGCACATTATTAACACGATGGTCCCTACACACACTAACACCACTCTAACTCTCCTAACAAAGCTACATCCACACCCGCACTTGGGGTAGCGACACCCTTGGCAAATCACGCACAATCTGCATGAAACTATGTTCCGGCCAACGCCTTCAACTCTAATGCTTGCCACATCTGCATATAACTCCACTGTAACACCCGACCCTGCCAATCCTCTACCCCGATTCAACCACTCCCTTTAACTCCATGCCCCAAAATGGCTAGACGCTGTTATGACCATGATGGGGATATCGAGCTTGATGTAGAGGCTAACAACTTCTTCCATCGAAGAAATAACAACAATCAAGGCTGACGCCCCTTGGGAAAACTTGAACTTCCCAAATATAATGGTAGGGGAGACCCAGCCTGCTTCCTCTAGCATTTTGATGCCGCATGTCGAGTAGGTGGTGATCAATCCCATGAAACCAAGGTGGCTTGGTTTCCAATGGCCTTAATTGATGAAGCATCAGAATGGTACCTAGACCTTCTCATGGAAGAATGTGCCACATGGGACCTACTTCAAACCAAAATCAAACGATGCTTTCAAACATAGAGGCTACAAGATGATCTCGCTCTCCAACTCAGCAAGATCAACAAGGCCAGAGAGAAGATGTACGCACATACCTGGGAAAGATGAAGAGATTGATCGCCAAATGTGACCCATGCCCAGATGCAAAGTACCTCACGGCATGGTTCATAGCAGGTCTAAAAAAGAAAATCCGAAAGGATATGAAAAAGATAAGCAGCTATCCTTTGCCTTCTGTAAGACCTCTGATGTTGAGGATATCTTACGTTTTCCATGGACATAATGATTAAGTCTTTCGGACTCAATCAAATACTTTATCTCATGCTTGAATATACAAATGGTTGCAGGATAACAATGAAATGAAGATATCTTTGCAAATTCTTCTGAAGTGAGTCTTTTGATCTCCTTTGCTTCTTTGGCGATCTGATGACAAGCATAAGCTCAATGTTGACCATCAATGGGCTGGAATTTGCACTTAAGGAGGAATTCCTTCTTTGCTTCCTTCAACATATTCTCACCTTGTGCCTCTTGGCCTTGTTCATGTGGAATATTTTTAAGAGTGTCTCTAAAGAATTGAGTGAAGGTTTCCTCGAAATGTGTAGGCTCTGTAAATGTAATTTGATCCAAAAAGCTATTTTTGATTGGACAAAACATTATTGGACGTAGGACCATGTTGCTTGCCAGAGGTTTCTTTCCATAGGATATATCAAGGTTTTGGCTATTAGTAAAGACAGCTATAGCTTCCACATCTCTAGCATTCACAAACCACGTCCTTTGACCCGAGATATATCCCACATCATCATCTGTTACTACTTCATTAAGACACAGATTGAGATTTTTGATTGATGTGAGTTCATCTTGATCATCTTCAGCTTCGGGTTCTGAGTCTTCTTCATCTTTCTCTTCTTTGGGGGAAATCTTTTGGCGAGCTTTTTAATGTGAGCTTTTTTACCATTTCCTTTGTTTTTGCAAGCTTTTTTTAGAAATCCATACATGTTTTTGTTATAAGAAAGATGGGGAGGTTAGAAAGAGGGGGAGAGAATATAGGATATGTTCATTTTCATAGCATGTGGGAGGGGTGGAAGAGTGTATACTATGCACAAGGGGGGGGAGGATATGAGTGGCAGTAGGAGGCAAAAAATTATGGAAGATATGTCCATATTCAAAGTAGAAGGGAGGAACTATGGGAGATATGTACATTTTAAAAGTGTATAATTTGAAACTTTTGACCTCATATTTGGATCCCTCGTCAAATTCCGGTCATTTTGAGTACCAACATGACCATATTCTGATAAAAATCGGAAAAATGGTGTTTTTGTCATTTTGGCCTGTTTGGGGCCTGTTTTGAGTCTGCGCTAGAATCCAAATATGAGGTCAAATCTGTCAAATTATACACTTTGAAAATAAACAAATTTCCCACATGCTCTCCCTTCCCCTTTACATTTAGTAGATGAACATAACTTTCACATTCCTCATCCTCTCTCTCCTCCTTGCACTCCTCTTTGCATACCTTATAAGTTCCCCCTCTACGTTCTCCACTATGATAATGAATATATGTTCCAACTCCCCTCCCCTCCCTTCTCCATGCCACCTTACCCATGCGCCTGTCCCTCCCCCTTTCCTTTATCTCCCCTTCTCTTAACTGCAACCACAACCCAAACTTTCAACCCACCCCACTCCATGACCCCCCCCCTCTCTCTCTCTCAGGTGAATGAAAAGCTCGCAATATTCATGAAAATTGAAAAAAAGCTCATGACAAAAAGCTCACCAAAAAATCACACCCCTCTTCTTTTAACCGTTTTCCATCCACATGATCTTTCTTTATAGTGGGACGATGCCTTTTTCTAATGCTTGGAACCGTGGCTCTTACAGTACTAGCCTTTTGCATTTCACGTCGTGGTTTGCTAGGAAGAGCTTCTAGCATAATTGCAATGGATCGACCTTCATCTTCTTCAATTTTTTTAAATTCCCGTGCACTCAAGGCTTGTGTTTCATCATCTTTAGTGACATCCACCATTTCTTGCTCTAGAAGTTTGCACTCATGTTCTACACGTTTGTGACAGTGTGCATGTTCTTCTTGCCCCTGCATCGAAGTCTGTGCTTGATCTCCTTCATGTGAAGATCCTTGAATCTGAGGTGCATATTGTGCATCGTAAAAGTACTCAAACATAATCTTTGCATGCATCCTTTTTGACACCACACTAGGAAATCGCTCCCAAGTATATGCAAGAGCCTCCAATGCACTTTGCAGCTCTGGAATCTTTGATGGTTGAGGAGAAGGCATCACAAAGGTCTTTGAGTCTCTCCTTGACACAACAAAATGAAGACCACCAACTTCAGGATCTGAACTCTTTGTGAAAATATCTATAAAAGTCTCTTTTGGCTCTATCATTATGCCTACTACAAGGCTTGAAGTCATATCTTTCTTAGAGAATGTAGCATCCCATGGATCATCAACATCATTGAACTCCCTTTTTTACATAAGTAGAAAGAGTCTCTTTTTCTTTTGATGAAGAAACCAAGCTCTTTTACCCATGTGATATCGAGTCCACCTACCAAAGCCGTTGGGGCTATATTCCTTTCCTTTCAAATTCAAAGTGACATCAGAGACCCATGCTCTAATCTCAAAGTCATTTAGACTAGCCCCCACATTAGTTGGTTGCTCCATAATCCTACAAGAAAAGATAATGAAGAATTTAGATACATACAAGTAAAGTACAATATACAAGGCTTGATATAATAAATGTGGGAAATATTCCAAAAGGCTTTACAAGGCTTCATATGGCAATAAATGTGACCAATAGCAAAGAGGGCTTTACAAAGTATTTTATAGCAATAAATGTGGGAAATAGCCTAGAAGGCTTTACAAGGCTTAAATATTTGTACAAATGTAAAAAAATTAGCCAATAAAGCTTTACAATGAAATAAAATGCCTCTAGTTGTAAAGCTTCAATCTTCGTGATGACATGTAATCTGTCCATCCATTGATATCTGTGCACTGATACCCAACTGATGCAATCTACCCACTAAAAATTGTTCCACTAATATCCACTTATGCAGCCCACTGATACTCGTTAAATAGTGAATGGTCGGGTTTATTACAAGGCACTCATATGGAAATAAATGTGAAAAATGGCCTAGAAGTCTTTACAAGGTTTTTTATGACAATAAATGAGCTTAAATATTTGTACAAATGCAATAAAAATAACCAATAAAGATTTACAATGAAATAAAATGACCACTATAGTCATCAAGCTCCAATATGCCCCATGACATGTAATCTGTCCACTGATATCTGCTATCTGCTCATGCAATCTGCCCACTGATAAACTTCTTAGTAAATGGTAAAAGGTCTTATTTAATAGCATGTTATGAGTGTGAAACCGCATGTGAGTGAAAGGACTGACAACGATTAGGAACTAGTTAGAAAAATTTGAGCATGGCTTCGATTGGCAACTTGGAGAATTGTCTCTCCTCTAAGGCAATCTGATCTATGCTAAACCAATCATCGAAGCAAAGAAAAGCAATAAATAATTTCTTTTTCTGTGTTTATTTTAATGTGATGGGGTTTAAGAGGCTTAAATATGCAAAAGAAGGGGTTTTGATGTAGAGGCTAAACCTGCATGTGAGGGAAATGAAGAGCAAGTATCTAAAGAAAAGTTAACATTTTTCAATTTAAAAGATGAATATATATATAAATATTATCTCACCTTCAAAACAAACCATGAATTCACTCTTTTAGAATTTTTTTAAAGTATAATATAAAACATGTAAATATATAAAACTTTCTCTTTCCTCTGAACTTTCTCTCTCTCTCTCTCTCTCTCTCTCTCTCTCTCTCTCTCTCTCTCTCGACTCCTAATTCTCTTTGTAGCCATAGTCAAGACACCTCATTCTCTCTCTTAATCTCTCTCTCTCTCTCTCTCTCAACTCTTATGTCTTTCCCTCTCTCTCCTCATCCCACTCATTCTCTCTCTTAGTTTATCTCAAGTCTCTCTTTCTCTCCCTCCCATGGCCGCTAGGATTTATCATTCTCTCTCTTCATCTCTCTCTCTCTCTCCTTAGGATTTGTAGTTATTTCTCTCTCTCTCTCTCTCTCTCGATTTATTATTCTCTCTCTTAATCTCTCTCTCTAGGATTTCTAATTCCCTCCCTCTATCCTCTTGGCCGCTAGGATTTGTCATTTTTTCCCTGTCTCTCTCTCTCTCTCCTCTCTCTCTCTCTCTCTCTCTCTCTCTCTCTCTCTCAATTCTCTCTCTTAATCTCTCCCTCCCTTCCTCCCTCCCTCCCTCTCTCTCCCTCCCTCCCTCTCTCCCTTTCTCTCTCTCCTCTGTCCCTCTTCTCACTCTTAATCTCTCTTTCTCTCCCTCCCCTCTTCTCTCTCATGTTTCTCTCTCTCTCTCTCTCTCTCTCTCTCTCTCTCTCTCCCTCCCTCCCTCCCTCCCTCCCTTGGCAGCCACGACCGCCAGAAGTTTCATTCTCTCTCTCTCCCTCTCTCTCATTTCTCACTCTCTCTCTCTCTCCCTCCCTCCCTTGGCAGCCACGGCTGCCAGAAGTTTCATTCTCTCCCTCTCTCTCTCCCTCAGTCTATTGAGAGTTCACGCTCAACATCATGTGATCATGTGTGCATAGCACCATCACGTGATCATATGTGCATAGCACTAACCTTATAGAGTGCTATAAAGGAAAGGGTTAGATCTCCTGACCCTAACCCTAAAAGGGTTTGTATATATTCTATTTTTTCAACTAAATCTAGTGTACAGTTAGTCATTTGTGGTGTGCTCTCTAGCTGTGCCCTCTCTCCTCATCTCCACTCTTCTCCTCTCCCCTCTTCATATTTTGTCATGGTATCAAAGCTCCCTTGCCTTCCGCTGAGGCATTGCGATTCTTGAGAGTGTGAGAGAAATTGTGAGATTGAGAGTTCTCTTGAGTGTTCTCCGTGAGAGTCCACTTCCAGTGAGAGATCTTGATCCATCCATTTGAGAGAAAATTTATGTCATTCCTTAAGAGATTTCCGTTTATTTCTTGAGATTTCCTTGTGAGGATTTCAATTCATTTTGTGGTTCATTCTTATTGTGAGAGATAGATTTCATTGAGATAGGAATCCGTTGCTTGTGAGAGAGATTTGGAGAGGAAATCCATTCGGGAGAGTTCCTGAGGTTTAGTTTCGAGAGCTCTATTGTGAAGAGATTCATCTCTTGTCACAAAGGTTCTATTATATCACAAGCCCAACTACAAAGCAACTCCAAAGGAGCCGACACAGATGGCCTCCAACAAAGTAGCAAACCATCTGCTAGCAAAGTGGCTCCAACCTTCGAGATCTCATGGCCTTCTACAAGGCAGCACTGACCGTGAGTCTCCAAAGCTCATGGCTCCAACAACTAAAGCTCAGCCGCTCCTCTAGCTCCAGCCAGAGCACTCAACTCTGCAACCGGCTCACTCGCAACTAGCTCTCGCTCCACAGCTCAACTAACTCAACAAGAGCTCACCTAACGTGCCGCTCCCATGACATCGGCTCCTCCATGCATAGACAAGCTTCATAGCTGCCAAAGACTCCCGCGACTCAAAGCTCCATCCTCCACATGTCTACAGTAGATATACGCACCAGGCCTCCCACACGGCTACTTCGATGGAACCTCAAGTGACCTTCAACGATGAAGGAATCCTTCACCACCGTAATCTTAAAGCCCGACGGCTCTATGAAACAATGCCGCCAACAGTGACTCCACAAGCTCACGGCTTTAGCAAGCTCTACAACTCACCTGCAAAAGAGCCCACAATTCAGGCATGCAACCTCCGTTGCTCCTCGCGGCTATCAACCCTCCTCTGGAGCATTCAGATAGCACCCACTTGGGAGCCCAAGCGGTAGCTATGAACAATGCCTGCTCAGTGAGAGCGAAGACTTCACAAGCAAGGCAAGAGCAAGTGGCAAGCTATTTCTCTACAACGGCTTGCTCTCAACTCCCGACGGACGTCCACGACTCAGCTGAATTACATCTGCACGGACCTCCAATAGCCAGCCCTCTTGCAACGACAACGGCTCACTTCCCAGAAGCTTCTCACAAAGAACGGCACCACCTTCTTCCACAAGATCTCATCACGGCCATTCCATGCCTTAGGGCCAGAGCTTCAAAGCTACACCTTAGTCCATGTGGCAATTCCACGTGGCAAATCTCTAGCCCTTTGAACCTTATCCTAGTTTCATCACTCAACCAAGGGATTGGGTTGGGTCAAGTTGAGCCGGGTACCATAACCCTGATTACAAAGTGGATAAGGCTAGTTAAGTGAAACCCCAATCAAGTTAACCCAATGCTGGGTTACTCAGGGAAGGGTGGTCAAAAATCAACCACGTGGCACTTATCCACTTGCCACATTATCCAGCTGACACGTGGTAGTCGACTGCCACATCAGCAACCTTATCATGCCACATCATCAAGGCAATCAGCTTGCCACATCACCCCTGCCAGCTCATCTAGCCACATCATCTTATCAACCACATCATCAAGACACATCATCCTACCACATCATCAGGGCACATCATCATTACCACGTCACCTTATTGACATCATCATTTGTGCCACCTTAGCAGTGCCACCTCAACTATCCAGTCAACACTGACCTCTATAGGCACTCACAGTGCTCCTCAGTCACTTCATGTGACTACTTCTGCTATCCCAACACAGGGTTTCATAGGCACACCTCGTGCTAGGCACAGTGCCACATCATCACTGCATGTGACTCACAGTGACACATCATCATTGAGCACATTTGCACTCGTTTTACCCCTCCACCTAGATCAAGTCGTATCTCTTGATCCAGGAAGAATTTGAGGGTGCTCCAAAAAGGAAAGTTGCTTTTTTTTTTGTGCTCTGCGCGCTCGTTACATCATGTGCACATTTTGGTGCAAGTTACACTCACATTTGGCCTCATCGAAAAAAACACTTCCTTCATGCACATTTGCCTCTACATCGATGCATCTGACCCAGCACTTAAAAAGAACAAAAGAAAAGGAATTATTTGCTGTTTTTTCATTGATCGATGGTTGGTTTAGATCTAGATCAGAGTAGACTAGATCACCATAGAGGGGACGCTTTGAATTTTCCAAAGTTGCCAATCTAAGCCATGCCCGAAATTCCCGACTAGTACCTACTCAGAGTCAGTAGTCCATACGCTCACATACGGTTTCACATCATTACATTACCTGAAACCTTATGTTCATCAGTTTAGTGAGCTAACTTTAGAGTTCAGAGGCATTGCTGATTGTTTCAGTGGGTAGATAGCATTTGATTTCTTACACACATGCCACCATTGTAAAGCCTATTCGGCTATCTCACGGCATCGTGCACATCATTTCAGCCTTATAAAGCCTCTTGGCTATTCCCAGCATCATTGCCACAAGCCTTGTAATACATA
This sequence comes from Dipteris shenzhenensis, assembly GCF_047967505.1. Classification (NCBI taxonomy): domain Eukaryota; kingdom Viridiplantae; phylum Streptophyta; class Polypodiopsida; order Gleicheniales; family Dipteridaceae; genus Dipteris; species Dipteris shenzhenensis. The sequence goes on along the minus strand of NC_141610.1, from coordinate 49,995,670 downwards.
TCAGATTTTATATATTGCAGTTCTATATTCACCGACAGTACAGAGATTTCACTTGGCATAGTCGCTGTATTTGCAGTTGATTCATACAGAGATTTTCACGACACTTTTGAGTACACTTCTTGCACCATGGTGACTAGCAACCTCAATCTAGAGGCAACTACTAAGTTAGACAACTCCAATTATAGTACATGGAAATACCGAGTGGAGACCATTCTTGTGCTTTAGAACAAATGGGAGTATGTCGATGGCTCTACACCTAGACCATTGGCTGATCCAGCCACAAGTAGCTCTACTCCATCTGTTGTCACAGCACTAGCAACGGGATCTATAATGGCATCTACAGCTACACAAATAGTTTTCACACCAGTAGTAGATCCTACCATTGCCCGGTGACCTCCAGCAGAATGGGATCTGATCAAGCAAAATGTGCAAGATGTCATGCTAGGATAGCTCAACACAGTCAAGACATCAAAACAAGCATGGGATATGTTTGCAGCTCTCTACGAGTCCAAGAACACATCCACGATTCTCACCCTGAGAAACCAGATCAACTAGAGTTTCTGCAATAGCAGTGAAGCTGGTCATGCTTATGTACTCTGCATAAAAAACTACAACAATCAACTTGCAGCAGCAGGAGAGACTATGAACCCTGGCAGAAATGGTTCAAGTAATTCTGAATTGACTAGGAGAGGGATACGAGAATCTAGTCCAGAGTATTGCCATTCAATGGCAAATTTCGACACTCGAAGAACTTCAGTCAGTTCTACTTGGTGAAGAACTCAGAACTCAGGCCATTCAAGCATGTAAAGTCATTCTAATGATCAGGCATTCATAGCTTCAGACAGAAGCAGAGGCAGAGGCAGAGGTAGATCATATCAGAAAAGTGGTCATCATCAGCAACAAAATCAAAGTCAGCATCAACATTAGCATCAGCATTGCATCAGACTGATACAGTGTACCTAGGCATTGATTTCAATCCCAAAGAGGATTTCAACTATCAAGTCCACCAAGTGGAATAGGATCCTTGGTATATCGACAGTGGTACATCATCACATGACAAATCATCAGGAATGGTTCACAGAAATGAAGCCATTAGAAGGACAGAAAAATGTCATCTACACAGTAGACAATACACCGAATCTGGTTCAAGGGACAGGTGTTATCCCTATGAACAATTTCACTGGTACAAAAGGATTAGTCAAAGATGTGCTCTATGTTCCGAAGCTCGGCAAGAACCTATTGTCAGTAGGTCAAATGACGGAACACAATTACAAAGTCATCTTCGATGGTGATGAATGCACTATCAGAGACAAATCAGAATATGTCAGCTAGTAGCAAAAGGTGTCAAGGAATGATGCTTATACAGAATGCTAGCTATAGTACCAGATAAGCATTCCATGTCAACTCAAATGCAATAGATGCCACTATCTACAAAATGGCATGAGATATGGTCATGTCAACTTCAAGTACTTGTTAGATCTCAGGAATAAGAATATGGCAATTGGGATTCCGAAGCTACAATTTCTTGAAAAAGTTTGCGAAGCATGCTGCTTCGGCAAACAAAAGCGAACCAACTTTGTCAGAAGTACCTCTCGTGCATGAGGTATTCTTGATTTGATACATACAGATGTATGGGATTATGCCCAGACCCACAGCATCAATGGTTCACTTTACTACTTGACTTTCATTGACAACTATAGCAGATATTGTTGGGTCTACTTTTTGAAAGAGAAATCTGAAGTGTTTTCCAGATTTCAAGAATTCAAAGCCATGGTAGAAAACCAAACAGGCAAAAATATCAAGGTCATGAGATCAGATAGAGGAGGTGAATACATGTCTTCAGCATTCATGAACTTTTGCAGAAATCACAGCATACGAAGACAATTCACATGTGCAGATACTCCTCAGGAGAATGCAAGAGCTGAAAGGAAGAATGGGACTTTAGCAGACAGTGCTAGAGCAATGCTTAGTGAAAAGCATCTTCCAAATCAGTATTAAGCAAAAGTAATAGCTACAGCAAACTATTTGCTTAATTGGCTTCCTACCAAACCGATACAAGGTATGACTCCTTATGAAGCATTCACTGGACACAAGCCACACATTGGGCATCTCCGCATATTTGGTTGCATAGCATATGCCCACATACATGATGATCATTGCAGGAAATTGGATGCAAAGTCACGCAAATGTATCATGGTTGGCTATAGTGAAGAAAGCAAAGCATACAAATTGTATGATCCCATCAACCGCAAAGTCATTATCTCCAGAGATGTAATCTTTAATGAGGAATTAGAATGGAAAACCTCACCTACACAGGAGATAGAAGCATCGACTTCACAATCATCTATAGAACAGGTTGATGAAGAAGAGCAAGAATTGCCAGCAACACCCCAAGCAGAGCCACAGCAGCTCAAACGGTCTACTAGGGAAAGCAGACCTCCAGCCAGATTAACATATGCTCAGAAAGGCAAAGCAATTTAGGTGGAGACCACCAACTATGCTCTTATGACTACCATCATGGCTACAGAAGAGCCAGTGTACTTCGAAGACACAGTAGACAAGCCAAAATGGCAAACTGCTATGAATAAAGAAATGGATGCTTTGTATAAGAATAATACTTGGGAATTATGTGACCTTCCACTAGGAAAGAAGGCCATAGCAAACAAATGGGTATACAAAGTGAAGTACAATCCAGATGGAAGTATTCAAAGATACAAAGCCAGATTAGTTGCAAAAGGATTTGCACAACAATATGGTCAGGACTATGATGAGGTTGATGCTCCAGTAGCAAAGCTGGATTCTATACGGTTCTTGATATCACTAGCGACACTCAGCAAATGGAATGTGTATCAGCTTGATGTCAAGAATGCATTTCTCAATGGTTACCTAGACGAGGAAGTCTACATGCAACAACCAGCAGGTTATGTTGAACCAGGAAAGGAGATTAAGGTTTGCCATCTCAAGAAAAGTCTCTACAGCTTAAAGCAAGCACCTAGAAGTTGGTACAGCAGAATCGACAAGTATTTTGCTGATCTGGGATACATGAAATCCATGTAGATCATACTCTCTACTACAAAGTTCAAGGGGAAGACATTACTATTGTACTTTTGTACGTAGATGATCTGATTGTGACAGGAAGCAAGGATAGCTTCATCAGAAAATTGAAACAAGACTTATCTACAGAGTTCAACATGAAAGATCTTGGACTTATGCACTATTGTCCTGGAATTGAGTTCTGGAGAGATTCAGATAGCACATTCATGAGTCAGCTCAAGTATGTTGATAGTCTCCTAAAGAAGTTTCATATGGCAGATTGCAAGATTGTAGCCACTCCCATGGAGCAGAGTTTGTAACTTACTAAAGATTCAAAAAAGCCTACAGTCAATGACAGATACTACAGGCAGCTCATCGGATCTCTTATATATCTGACAATCACACGGCCAGATATTTGTTATGCAGTAAGCTCGCTAGCACAGTTTATGGCAAATCCAAAACAGTCTCACTGGAATGCAGCCAAAAGAGTCTTGAGATACATTAGAGGTACAAGACAGTTTGCGATAGAATACAGAGGAAGTCATCCATGGTTGCATGGATACTGTGATAGTGACTATGCCGAAGATCATGAGACTAGGAGATCGACACAGGGATATGCATTTTTCCTTGGTCAAGGTACTACATCATGGTTGTCAAATAAACAGCCAACTGTTTCTTTGTCTTCAACTAAAGCAGAATACAGAGCACTCACTACAGGTGCATGTGAGGCTATACGGCTCAGAAGACTATTGTCTGAAACACATTACTTTGATGAGTCAAAGCCAACAACAATATACTGTGATAATCAATCGGCTCAAGCATTGGCCAAGAATCCAGTATATCACTCCAGGACAAAGCACCAGGGATGTTTTTATCGAAGGTATAGAAATATAGTATTATAATATACTGGCGAAATTTTTCATAAATTATTTTTAAAAGTTTCAAAGAATCGGCAAATTATATCTTTTGTTATAATTTTTGTTTCAAAACTTGGCTAAATATTCTAGGACATTTAAAAAACTTTCAATTTTCACAAATATATTAAAAACTAGTTATATTGAAAACTCTGTCTTTTCCGTTTTACATAATTTCAAAATACATGAAATAACTAGCATTTAGGATACTGTAGAGTATGCAAAACATAAAATTGTTTAAGGATAATGAATATCCTTCAAATCCAATGGGGGAAGAAAATTCTCAAAGTCTAGTTTAAATAGTCCAAAAAAGCTAATTATAGCCTGTGGGCCATTTGTAAAATATGCACATGGGCAAGGAAAAAGGAGGCACGGTTACAATTGAAGATTGATACGATTGAGAAGCAGTGCATCCCCAGTGTCCACTTGTTCTACGTCTAACCAAGGATATTTGGCTACCCACTCTTCTTGAAAATTCCTACGAATATCCCAAGCTCTCTTTCTCTTCTACTTACTTGAAGAGTTGCAACCTTGTGATGCATTCTCAATGGCTTCTTCAGTTGGTGTTGACATTGATGATACTGTTTCTGACATTTTTCCACTTTCCAATCCAGTTAAATCCACTACCTCATTATTTGTCAATGATGTGCCAGCTGATGAATTTTCAATTCCAATTGCATTCCCTTGATTACAATTTTGTGATCCTATCTTCCTTGCTTCTAAGACTTGAAAACTCAAATCCCTGTTAAGACTATCATCGTTAAGTAGTGATCTAGAACATTGATTTCTAGCATGATGCATTGTGCCCAGAGCATGTTCACGAGTCCCATAAATTGCTTCATGATTCATGGATGATGAACTTGAGAGTAAATTCTCTGGTGTACTTGATGTTGTAAACATGTTTATAATATTAGTGCCCAATGATGTAGAAGGTAATAAGAAAGATGTCATTTTTGTATTTTTCTCTAGAGCTTGAACTTTCTTCTTTCTTCCCATGATAAGTACCTGTTTAAAAAATTATGTCTTTATTAGTTGAGCATAAAATAGAACATAATTTCTTTTCTCTAAACACATGCTGAAAAAATAGCATAATAATTCTTATCCTTATAAAATTATGTGCACTTCAAGTGTGTTGCAAATCAAGTATAACACATCTCACATGAATACAACAACAAGATATTGCTAGCTTCAAAGCAACATTCATCTCATCAAGGGGCCACATTGCTAGACTTGCATTACATCCAAAGCAACATTTAAAGGTAGATTGAGTATATTTTCTATGTTGCTAGCTTCAAGGCAACATTCATCTCATCAAGGGGTCGCATTGCTAGACTTGCATTACATCCAAATGTTGATAGGATTCTATAGGTATCCATAAGTGCTATTCTCTCTAAAGAATTCTCAGTCATCATCTTTTCAAAGGCATGTTTTTTAATACACTTTAATAGTGCACTATCAGGCATGTGGCGAGACTGTTCAAAATACCCAACTGCATCTTCCCAAAACTGTATAATCTCTGTAATTATCCATCCTAATGCATATATGTCTGACTGAGGGCTATACACACCTCTCCTAGAAAAACATTGAAGCTCAGGTGCAAACCACTTCTTTCGTGCATGCTCTTGCTCTTTCTTATGCTTCCTTTGTGTAAATTGTTGGTCAGTCTCTAGAGGTGTCTTCTTCATATCCTTAAAAGCTTTTCTAGTCTCTGAAGAAACTAGTGCCATCCCCCAATCATTTATGCCAACTCTACATGCACCATTTGCTGTGAAATCTAACAGAATGTTACTAGGATGTAAGTCAGTATGAATCCATTGACCCGTATGTAACCTTTCTAGTCCAGCAATGAGTGCATGTATAATGTGGTGCACATTCAAACTAAAGTAGTTAATTTGCTCTATTTGCTCCCTTGTGCATACATCTTCCAATGTTCCTTGTGCCCTTGCCTTCGTTTCTTTGCCTCTTTTTAGGACTATGTCAACATAGCCCCTAAACCTGCCTTGCTCATATGGTAATTTGCATTTGTGCCTCCTTCCTTGCCTCTCATGTATGATCCCCTATGTCACCCTTATATTGCTTTCCAGCATAGCATATATGCTGTAATAATCCTGGAGCACCTGTGAGTTTACTTTGTAGACAAATCCATATGTGCCAGAACCTATCTTTTCACCAACTTGGATCTCATTTTCAGTTATGTACATCATGAAGGACACATTGCTTATATGACTTGCCCTAATCTGTAGCTTTTGAGAATCACTACCTTGTACTTCTCGTGTTTTTCCATTCAAAATCCTTGCACTTTCTTCTCCTTTTGCTACTTCCTCCGCCCTTCCGAAAGCAATTGCTGACTTTTTCTCCCAACTTACAGCTAGTATGGTTTTTACATCCGACTTTATAACCTTTGTCTTATTTTTAGCCCAAAAGGAATTTTATAAATGCATCTTTTCCTCATTAATATCATTTGCAAATGTTGGGTTGTGCATGCTTCATTAAACCGGGCCAAGACATTCCCAATGTTGCTCTCTACCCATAGCATAACATCAGTGTCCCATTTTGTGATCCCTACAAGGTGTTTCCTATTAGGATCTAGTTCTACTTGATGCCTTGTATTCAAAACAACTTTGCTCTTTAGAGTATGCAATCTAGAAGTGCTTTCTATGGTCATATCCATCTCCTTTGCACTCATGTTATTTATCTCTGCAAGAAGCTCATCTCGAAGGACCTGATTGACATACTTCCGCTATCCTTTAGATAACTCAAAATCAATCGCCTTACGCTTAGATCCTTCCATCCCTAAACCATATGTAGGATCAAAAAAAAAGAGCATTCAAAAATAGTTCTAAATCTAAGAAATGGAACAACTTTATCATAGCCCAACATACATGAAATTGATATCAACTTATTAAAAAAAGAATAATCACATCGCATCATGCATACCAAACAATAATGCTAGCTGGCACATATTCACAACATAAACTTTTAAAAAATAAATAAGCATATATTTCTGCAGGTTGTCAGCAGGAACCTTGTCCTAGGTCGTGGTGCCTCTTAGCCCCCTGCCTTGTGAGCGCAGGAACCAGACACCACTTCCTGAACCAAGCCCTTATTTCATGTTTGAAATCATAATACTACACTACATAAAGCATGCCAAACCGATTTCAACTTACTCTATACAATGCACCAATAAATACATTGAAAAAGAAAGAGCACATCATAGGCAATGATGCATATGCATATTCACAACAGAAACTTTTAAAAAATATATAAGCATACATTTCTTCAGCTTGTCAACTAGATCTAAGAAACCTGGTCCTAGGTCATGGTGCCTTTAGCCCCCTGCCTTGTGAGCATAGGAACCAGACACCACTTCCTGAACCAAGCCCTTATTTCATGTTTGAAATCATAATACTACACTACATAAAGCATGCCAAAACAATTTCAACTTACTCTATACAATGCACCAATAAATACATTAAAAAAGAAAGAGCACGTCACAGACAATGATGCGTATGCATATTCACAACAGAAACTTTTAAAAAATATATAAGCATACATTTCTTCAGCTTGTCAACTAGATCTAAGAAACTTGGTCCTAGGTCGTAGTGCCTCTTAGCCCCCTGCCTTGTGAGCGCAGGAACCAGACACCACTTCCTGAACGAAGCCCTTATTTCATGTTTGAAATCATAATACTACACTACATAAAGCATGCCAAACCAATTTCAACTTACTCTATACAATGCACCAATAAATACATTAAAAAAGAAAGAGCACATGACAGGCAATGATGCATATGCATATTCACAACAGAAACTTTTAAAAAATATATAAGCATATATTTCTTCAGCTTGTCAACTAGATCTAAGAAACTTGGTCGTAGGTCGTGGTGCCTCTTAGCCCCCTGCCTTGTGAGCACAGGAACCAGACACCACTTCCTGAACCAAGCCCTTATTTCATGTTTGAAATCATAATACTATACTACATAAAGCATGCCAAAACAATTTCAACTTACTCTATACAATGCACCAATAAATACATTAAAAAAGAAAGAGCACATCACAGACAATGATGCATATGCATATTCACAACATAAACTTTTAAAAAATATATAAGCATACATTTCTTCAGCTTGTCAACTAGATCTAAGAAACTTGGTCCTAGGTCGTGGTGCCTCTTAGCCCCCTGCCTTGTGAGCACAGGAACCAGACACCACTTCCTGAACCAAGCCCTTATTTCATTTTTGAAATCATAATACTACACTACATAAAGCATGCCAAACTAATGGGGGAAAGCTTTCAAAATGACCGGAATTCGGCGAGGAATCCAAATATGAGGTCAAAAGTTTCAAATTATACACTTTTAAAATGTACATATCTCCCATAGTTCCTCCCTTCTACTTTGAATATGGACATATCTTCCATAATTTTTTGCCTCCTACTGCCACTCATATCCTCCCCCCCCTTGTGCATAGTATACACTCTTCCACCCCTCCCACATGCTATGAAAATGAACATATCCTATATTCTCTCCCCCTCTTTCTAACCTCCCCATCTTTCTTATAACAAAAACATGTATGGATTTCTAAAAAAAGCTCGCAAAAACAAAGGAAATGGTAAAAAAGCTCACATTAAAAAGCTTGCCAAAAGATTTCCCCCCATTAAAAAAGACTTGCTACCCATGTGGCAGCAGATCTGCTGCCTACATGTCAGCCTTAATTCTTTCCCTACTGTAGTCAATCCTCTATAGCTACTGGCTATGGTGTATGAAAGACCAAAATTCAAATAGACATAGATAAGGGTCTATTGGGAAAGGTTCCTCTTCATCAAAGACTGCAGATTGAATTCCATTTTATGTCTTTGGAGGATGTTGCACGGTGCTAGCTTATGCGGATGTATGCTTTTATTCCTATGTACTTTAAGAGTGGCTACTTTCTGCAAGTAGTTTTTCTCGTTTCTTTTTTCTAGACTTCTGAGCATGTTGAGCAATGAAGGTGCTTCCTTTTACTCCAGATTTTAAGAATCACATCTGGTAAGCTTCCTGCTTGATCGTTAAGCTTTGCCATGGCTCACACACCTATTTCTTAAGGAAGGATAATGCCCATTCTTTCTAGGGAATGACATGAATGTTATTGTGTATCACCCCCTTCATATGTCTGACAATGTTCCGTAGTATGTACAAAAGAGTTTGTATTTCTTTTATGCATAATGAGTTTGTATTTCTACAAGCAGCCTACAACTATGCAAATGAACAGAGAACGTCACCAAGCTACAACGTAGATTAAGAGAGAATTTTGTCAACGTGTCTCTACAAATATGCAAATTAATAGAGAACGTCATCATTGGAGGGTAGAGAAAAAACTTCAATAGCTAAGGGCATCCGTGAGCTTGTAGAACGAACCAAGAAAGAGGCAATGATCTGAGTTCTCACCACATTTTGCCTGGCACAAACAATAGTAGCTGATTTCAACACGTCAATAGCCCCTAATCTCCCTCAAAGCTCGACCTGTTGGCAGGCACAAATTCAGATTTATGTATTTGAATACATCTTCAATGCACTGATCAGTACTTTGGAGACTACCAAGCAACTTTACATACACTACCACATAGAAACATAGCAGCCCCAACACTTGGATTATACAGTGAATTAACGACTCAAAGAATCAAAGAACTAGCTCAAAAAAAAACACGAATCGGACGAGAAAACTACACGTCTAGAATTAGAGGGAGAGATGCCTGAGTGGGATAGTCACATACGAGAAATTCTGATGCTACCAATCGAAAGATGCAGAAAAGATCGTCACTATTGGATCATGAGAGAGAGAGAAGAAGGGTACCGGCCCTTCTACAAAGAGCAAGATTCGGGCTGCATCGATCAACGGGGCAGTGATCAGCAGTGGATGATCGATGGAGGGAGTCGATTGTGTGGATATATTATTATATCAAAAAGAAAAGCAAGAGCTCTGGTGCAGTCACTATCAGAATCCTGGTCACGACTCACGACTCACATGTCTGCGCAGTGCAGATTGTGCTCTCAATCAAAGGTGGTGTCAATGAAAGGTGGTGCGCAATCTGTGCATCTAATACTCCTAACACAAGTAGTTGCCAATGCGGTTATCCCGAGCTTGTTTCATCAACGCAGCCTCAGATCATGCATTGCAAAAGAGATAGACCAGATCGTGACTCGTGAGAGACAGGTGATTAATCAAAGGCTGAAGTTAGGGCAACCTCAGAGGCCAAAAGAAATGCATGCAAAAATGAGACACGCACGTCACAGACTGTATAAAAAGCGATACGAGCTACAATCGTCAAGATGGGCTTGAACTCGGGCCAAGACCCAGAGAAAGCCATTGCAGAGGCCATGAGTCCATGAAGCACCAGGATACCACGTCTGAGGGACCCCCACGAGTTCACGACAGAGAGTCAAGACTTGCCTCAAGAGGTGCTGGTACTGCGGTTCCCATTCCACCGTGAAGCTCCATGGATTGTGAAGAAATTTGCATGACAGAAAACTCTTACCTGAATTCTGAGGAATGAATAGTTTCCTTTGTCCAGAATCAAGCGCGGAACTACTATGCTCTCATACCAAAAATGACTCAAAAATGATGAATCTGGGTATATATGCGCTGCAGCTAAGCTCTGTTCAAAAACTAGTGCGGGCTCCAAGATGCTGTAAATCACAACCCACTGAAGAAATATGTAGAGCAGTCATCAGTTGGCTCAAGAGAAACAGCAACAAAGAGATGAGCACTGAGTAGATGAGCGAACTTCCGGCACACAACATAACTACTAACGTGAATTGTGATCACGCCCATATTTTAATCGAATCACAAGTATTCACGAATCACAATGACACAGAACACTACGAGTAATGAGACTCATAAAACCACCTCCAACTTACACAAAATGACGAAGCGTCATGATAGCAAGGCGAAGCGTCACGATAGCTAAAGCGGCAGTATGAAATGCTTGTCCCAACAGCAGCCCAAGATAAATCTTTGCACAAGGATCCAAGAACAAGGTGTCAAGCATGGGAGACGAGAGGAAGGCAATCTATGAGAGTAAAGGCCAAGCATACTACAGTATGGCACAACCTAATATCTCACAACGGCCTACATTATGACCACCTAAGTGGCAGCGCCATCGGCTTTAACCTATTCCTCTAAAAATAATCAAATTAATTAATACACCTTAGAAAAAGGAATGCCCTCCTCCCCACCTCTAGAATTTGATCCCATAGGTGGTCTCCTTTAAGATCTAGTGGGTTGCTCATGGCAAGCCACCATGGTCTCATATTATATATATAATTCCACAGCTTTGCAACTACTTGTTTTTTAGAATTGTCAAGTATAAATCGTTATGTAGTTTGAATTTATGAGCTTCTATAATACAATTGAATGGACCCGAATCAGTTTCACTGGCAATGGATTCCGGGTGCTGTTACTACTCTGTCCATGAAGATCCATGTACTTCTTCAAATCTGTGTCCATGTATTCAAATACCAGGTCCAGAAGCAGCTCGCTCTTCTTCTGAACATGCTCTATGCATAGCAGCCTGCAAACAATGGAAGGGTTGCTCAATGTGAAAATGGAAGTAACAGGACACCACAGTTAGCAAGGAATTAGTGAGCAAAAAGAGACAGAAGAGAAGCTAAAAGTAAAAGAGGAGTTGTTACGACAAAAAGCTCCAATGGAAAGCCGTAGCTACTATATCAACACATAGAAAAGGGACAGTAGCACCAAGGTACTAGTGGATAGCCTAGCTACCTATGAGAGCCATAGTGCTAGTAGTTGCAAGAGAGGGAAGAACGAGACCTTGCGAGTTGAGTAACGACCTTGAATGTGGAGTAAGTAGTAGAATTGCAGAGGAGATAAGGCTACAACATAGAAAATAAAGCCCACAGGAAGTTGGCACGCTGATAGCCGAGCTACAAGTGGACACAAATAGAGGCTTGAATGAAGGGATGGGTTGTTTGTAGAAGGAGAGAACATGTTTGAAGGAGGCATGGTAGGGAAGGCACTTGAGATGGTAAGAAGGAGGAGGAGGAGAGCAAGTCAGTTGATGAAGTTGGGATGTAGTGAAGCATAACCAAAGGAGCCGGGAGCTTAATTGAGATGCAGAAATTTCAAAAAAGGAGGCAAATAGTAGGATGGAGCGCTCAGTGCACCAAAAAAAAAGGGTTACAAAGGTGAGATGCAAGTGCAAGGATGTAAGGATAAGAGCTAGAAGGTGGCAGTGCATAACGGTGCATAATGGCTCCAAGATGGCAGTGTATAATGGTTAGGGGGTGTGGTTTGGTGGGTGTTGTGTGTAACTGAAGGTGCAGTGGAGATAGATAGCACCTTTCATTTACGCTGAGTCCAAATGAGTAAGAAGGTACAACGATAAATTAAAAAGTTACATGGTAAACAACCATAGGAAATTAAGAAGGAAGCAATTAAAGGAAAATAATCACTATATAAGTATATATATAGGGAAAGTATCTAAAGACTCAAATGCAAGTTTAAAATCACATATACCATAGGAGCTCATTAATCATGTATTTTAGATTACGGATTGCATTTACATTTTATGCAATATCAAACGGCTTCATGTTCAAATAGATAAAACCTCTACATTATTATCATTCTAGCAAACATTAAATGTTAACACTAGATTATACTTGATTGCACAAGTCTTCTTTTGGTGCTTAATTCTATAGATCTACCCAAATTTTTAAATTGTATATATAATATGTTGGCGAAAGTTTCCAAATATATTTATCTATTATATAAAACTTTGGCGAATTTTCATGGACTTTATTTATAATTTTATAATCTTAAAGGCTAAACCTAGCTCTTTTTTTAATTTTAGTTTCAAATTCTGGCAAATATACTAAGCTCTCATTTTTATAAAAGCATATAAACTTTCACAAGCCATATAAAACTTTCGCTTATTAACGAAACTAATGCGAAAAAATCATCCAAGCACGTAAAGTCATTCTAATGATCAGGCATTCAGAGCTTCAGACAGAAGCAGAGGTAGAGGAAAAGGTAGATCATATCAAAAAAGTGGTCATCATCAGCAACAAAATCAAAGTCAGCATCAACATCAGCATCAGCATTGCATCAGACTGATACAGTGTACCTAGGCACTGATTTCAATCCCAAAGAGGATCTCAACTATCAAGTCCACCAAGTGGAATAGGATCCTTGGTATATCGACAGCGATACATCATCACATGACAAATCATCAGGAATGGTTCACAGAAATGAAGCCATTAGAAGGACAGAAAAATGTCATCTACACAGCAAACAATACACCGAATCTGGTTCAAGGGACAGGTGTTATCCCTATGAACAATTTCACTGGTACAAAAGGATTAGTCAAAGATGTGCTCTATGTTCCGAAGCTCGGCAAGAACCTATTGTCAGTAGGTCAAATGACGGAACACAATTACAAAGTCATCTTCGATGGTGATGAATGTACTATCAAAGACAAATCAAAAGATGTCAACTAGTAGCAAAAGGTGTTAAGGAAGGATGCTTCTACAGAATGCTAGCTATAGTACCAGATAAGCATTCCATGTCAAAAAGCCATGGTAGAAAACCAAACAAGCAAAAAGATCAAGGTCATGAGATCAGATAGAGGAGGTGAATACATGTCTTCAGCATTCATGAACTTTTGCAGAAATCATAGCATACGAAGACAATTCACATGTGCAGATACTCCTCAGCAGAATGCGCAAGAGCTAAAAGGAAGAATGGGACTTTAGCAGACAATGCTAGAGCAATGCTTAGTGAAAAGCATCTTCCGAATCAGTATTGGGCAAAAGCAATAGCTACAGCAAACTATTTGCTTAATTGGCTTCCTACTGAACCGATACAAGGTATGACTCCTTATGAAGCATTCACTGGACACAAGCCACACATTGGGCATCTCCGCATATTTGGTTGCATAGCATATGCCCACATACATGATGATCATTGCAGGAAATTGGATGCAAAGTCATGCAAATGCATCATGGTTGTCTATAGTGAAGAAAGCAAAGCATACAAATTGTATGATCCCATCAACCGCAAAGTCATTATCTCCAGAGATGTAATCTTTAATGAGGAATTAGAATGGAAAACCTCACCTACACAGGAGATAGAAGCATCGACTTCACAATCATCTATAGAACAAGTTGATGAAGAAGAGCAAGAATTGCCAGCAACATCCCAAGCAGAGCCACAGCAGCTCAAACGGTCTACTAGGGAAAGCAAACCTCCAGCCAGATTAACATATGCTCAGAAAGGCAAAGTAATTCAGGTGGAAACCACCAACTATGCTCTTATGACTACCATCATGGCTACAGAAGAGCCAGTGTACTTCGAAGACATAGTAGACAAGCCAAAATGGCAAACTGCTATGAATGAAGAAATGGATGCTTTGTATAAGAATAATACTTGGGAATTATGTGACCTTCCACTAGGAAAGAAGGCCATAGCAAACAAATGGGTATACAAAGTGAAGTACAATCCAGATGGAAGTATTCAAAGATACAAAGCCAGATTAGTTGCAAAAGGATTTGCACAACAA